>NW_028247323.1:0-371513 GCF_964263255.1 Lissotriton vulgaris | reverse complement strand
TAAGAGATGACAGGGACACCCAGCGACAGCGACGGCTGCCACAGCTCATGCAGGAAAGAAGCCACAGTAAGAGATGACAGGGACACCCAGCGACAGCACCGGCTGCCACAGCTCATGCAGGAAAGAAGCAACAATAAGAGATGACAGGGACACCCAGCGACAGCGCCGGCTGCCACAGCTCAGGCCGGAAAGAAGCCACAATAAGAGATGACAGGGACACCCAGCGACAGCGCCGGCTGCACCAGCTCATGCAGGAAAGAAGCCACAATAAGAGATGACAGGGACACCCAGCGACAGCGCCGGCTGCCACAGCTCAGGCGGGAAAGAAGCCACAATAAGAGATGACAGGGACACCCAGCGACAGCGCCGGCTGCACCAGCTCATGCAGGAAAGAAGCCACAATAAGAGATGACAGGGACACCCAGCGACAGCGCCGGCTGCCACAGCTCATGCAGGAAAGAAGCAACAATAAGAGATGACAGGGACACCCAGCGACAGCGCCGGCTGCCACAGCTCAGGCTGGAAAGAAGCCACAATAAGAGATGACAGGGACACCCAGCGACAGCGCCGGCTGCACCAGCTCATGCAGGAAAGAAGCCACAATAAGAGATGACAGGGACACCCAGCGACAGCGCCGGCTGCCACAGCTCATGCAGGAAAGAAGCCACAATAAGAGATGACAGGGACACCCAGCGACAGCGCCGGCGGCCACAGCTCATGCAGGAAAGAAGCCACAATAAGAGATGACAGGGACACCCAGTGACAGCGCCGGCGGCCACAGCTCATGCAGGAAAGAAGCCACAATAAGAGATGACAGGGACACCCAGCGACAGCGCCGGCGGCCACAGCTCAAGCAGGAAAGAAGCCACAATAAGAGATGACAGGGACACCCAGCGACAGCGACGGCTGCCACAGCTCATGCAGGAAAGAAGCCACAATAAGAGATGACAGGGACACCCAGCGACAGCGCCGGCGGCCACAGCTCATGCAGGAAAGAAGCCACAATAAGAGATGACAGGGACACCCAGCGACAGCGCTGGCTGCACCAGCTCATGCAGGAAAGAAGCCACAATAAGAGATGACAGGGACACCCAGCGACAGCGCCGGCTGCCACAGCTCATGCAGGAAAGAAGCCATAATAAGAGATGACAGGGACACCCAGCGACAGCGACGGCTGCCACAGCTCATGCAGGAAAGAAGCCACAGTAAGAGATGACAGGGACACCCAGCGACAGCGCCGGCGGCCACAGCTCATGCAGGAAAGAAGCCACAATAAGAGATGACAGGGACACCCAGCGACAGCGCCGGCGGCCACAGCTCATGCAGGAAAGAAGCCACAATAAGAGATGACAGGGACACCCAGCGACAGCGCCGGCTGCCACAGCTCATGTGGGAAAGAAGCCACAATAAGAGATGACAGGGACACCCAGTGACAGCGCCGGCTGCCACAGCTCATGCAGGAAAGAAGCCACATTAAGAGATGACAGGGACACCCAGCGACAGCGCCGGCTGCCACAGCTCATGCGGGAAAGAAGCCACAATAAGAGATGACAGGGACACCCAGCGACAGCGCCGGCGGCCACAGCTCATGCAGGAAAGAAGCCACAATAAGAGATGACAGGGACACCCAGCGACAGCGCCGGTGGCCACAGCTCATGCAGGAAAGAAGCCACAGTAAGAGATGACAGGGACACCCAGCCACAGCACCGGCGGCCACAGCTCAGGCAGGAAAGAAGCCACAATAAGAGATGACAGGGACACCCAGCGACAGCGCCCGCTGCCACAGCTCATGCAGGAAAGAAGCCACAATAAGAGATGACAGGGACACCCAGCGACAGCACCGGCGGCCACAGCTCAGGCCGGAAAGAAGCCACAATAAGAGATGACAGGGACACCCAGCGACAGCGCCGGCTGCCACAGCTCATGCAGGAAAGAAGCCACAGTAAGAGATGACAGGGACACCCAGCGACAGCACCGGCTGCCACAGCTCATGCAGGAAAGAAGCAACAATAAGAGATGACAGGGACACCCAGCGACAGCGCCGGCTGCCACAGCTCAGGCCGGAAAGAAGCCACAATAAGAGATGACAGGGACACCCAGCGACAGCGCCGGCTGCACCAGCTCATGCAGGAAAGAAGCCACAATAAGAGATGACAGGGACAACCAGCGACAGCGCCGGCTGCCACAGCTCAGGCCGGAAAGAAGCCACAATAAGAGATGACAGGGACACCCAGCGACAGCGCCGGCTGCACCAGCTCATGCAGGAAAGAAGCCACAATAAGAGATGACAGGGACACCCAGCGACAGCACCAGCTGCCACAGCTCATGCAGGAAAGAAGCAACAATAAGAGATGACAGGGACACCCAGCGACAGCGCCGGCTGCCACAGCTCAGGCTGGAAAGAAGCCACAATAAGAGATGACAGGGACACCCAGCGACAGCGCCGGCTGCACCAGCTCATGCAGGAAAGAAGCCACAATAAGAGATGACAGGGACACCCAGCGACAGCGCCGGCTGCCACAGCTCATGCAGGAAAGAAGCCACAATAAGAGATGACAGGGACACCCAGCGACAGCGACGGCGGCCACAGCTCATGCAGGAAAGAAGCCACAATAAGAGATGACAGGGACACCCAGTGACAGCGCCGGCGGCCACAGCTCATGCAGGAAAGAAGCCACAATAAGAGATGACAGGGACACCCAGCGACAGCGCCGGCGGCCACAGCTCAAGCAGGAAAGAAGCCACAATAAGAGATGACAGGGACACCCAGCGACAGCGCCGGCTGCCACAGCTCATGCAGGAAAGAAGCCACAATATGAGATGACAGGGACACCCAGCGACAGTGCCGGCGGCCACAGCTCATGCAGGAAAGAAGCCACAATAAGAGATGACAGGGACACCCAGCGACAGCGCTGGCTGCACCAGCTCATGCAGGAAAGAAGCCACAATAAGAGATGACAGGGACACCCAGCGACAGCGCCGGCTGCCACAGCTCATGCAGGAAAGAAGCCACAATAAGAGATGACAGGGACACCCAGCGACAGCGCCGGCTGCCACAGCTCATGCAGGAAAGAAGCCACAATAAGAGATGACAGGGACACCCAGCGACAGCGCCGGCGGCCACAGCTCATGCGGGAAAGAAGCCACAATAAGAGATGACAGGGACACCCAGCGACAGCGACCGCTGCCACAGCTCATGCAGGAAAGAAGCCACAATAAGAGATGACAGGGACACCCAGCCACAGCACCGGCGGCCACAGCTCAGGCAGGAAAGAAGCCACAATAAGAGATGACAGGGACACCCAGCGACAGCGCCGGCGGCCACAGCTCATGCGGGAAAGAAGCCACAATAAGAGATGACAGGGACACCCAGCGACAGCGCCGGCGGCCACAGCTCATGCGGGAAAGAAGCCACAATAAGAGATGACAGGGACACCCAGCGACAGCGCCCGCTGCCACAGCTCATGCGGGAAAGAAGCCACAATAAGAGATGACAGGGACACCCAGCGACAGCGCCGGCGGCCACAGCTCATGCGGGAAAGAAGCCACAATAAGAGATGACAGGGACACCCAGCGACAGCGCCCGCTGCCACAGCTCATGCAGGAAAGAAGCCACAATAAGAGATGACAGGGACACCCAGCGACAGCGCCGGCGGCCACAGCTCATGCAGGAAAGAAGCCACAATAAGAGATGACAGGGACACCCAGCGACAGCGCCGGCGGCCACAGCTCAGGCTGGAAAGAAGCCACAATAAGAGATGACAGGGACACCCAGCGACAGCGCCGGCGGCCACAGCTCATGCGGGAAAGAAGCCACAATAAGAGATGACAGGGACACCCAGCGACAGCGCCGGCGGCCACAGCTCATGCAGGAAAGAAGCCACAATAAGAGATGACAGGGACACCCAGCGACAGCGCCGGCGGCCACAGCTCATGCGGGAAAGAAGCCACAATAAGAGATGACAGGGACACCCAGCGACAGCGCCGGCTGCCACAG
Organism: Lissotriton vulgaris; assembly: GCF_964263255.1. Lineage (NCBI taxonomy): Eukaryota > Metazoa > Chordata > Amphibia > Caudata > Salamandridae > Lissotriton > Lissotriton vulgaris. The sequence continues at coordinate 367,516 of NW_028247323.1, read as the reverse complement.
CTCATACAGGAAAGAAGCCACAATAAGAGATGACAGGGACACCCAGCGACAGCGCCCGCTGCCACAGCTCATGCAGGAAAGAAGCCACAATAAGAGATGACAGGGACACCCAGCGACAGCGCCCGCTGCCACAGCTCAAGCGGGAAAGAAGCCACAATAAGAGATGACAGGGACACCCAGCGACAGCGCCGGCGGCCACAGCTCATGCAGGAAAGAAGCCACAATAAGAGATGACAGGGACACCCAGCGACAGCGCCGGCGGCCACAGCTCATGCAGGAAAGAAGCCACAATAAGAGATGACAGGGACACCCAGCGACAGCGCCGGCGGCCACAGCTCATGCGGGAAAGAAGACACAATAAGAGATGACAGGGACACCCAGCGACAGCGCCGGCTGCCACAGCTCATGCAGGAAAGAAGCCACAATAAGAGATGACAGGGACACCCAGCGACAGCGCCGGCTGCCACAGCTCATGCAGGAAAGAAGCCACAGTAAGAGATGACAGGGACACCCCGCGACAGCGCCGGCGGCCACAGCTCATGCGGGAAAGAAGCCACAATAAGAGATGACAGGGACACCCAGCGACAGCGCCGGCGGCCACAGCTCATGCGGGAAAGAAGCCACAATAAGAGATGAAAGGGACACCCAGCGACAGCGCCGGCGGCCACAGCTCATGCGGGAAAGAAGCCACAATAAGAGATGACAGGGACACCCAGCGACAGCGCCGGCGGCCACAGCTCATGCGGGAAAGAAGCCACAATAAGAGATGAAAGGGACACCCAGCGACAGCGCCGGCTGCCACAGCTCAGGCCTGAAAGAAGCCACAATAAGAGATGACAGGGACACCCAGCGACAGCGCCGGCTGCCACAGCTCATGCAGGAAAGAAGCCACAATAAGAGATGACAGGGACACCCAGCGACAGCGCCCGCTGCCACAGCTCATGCAGGAAAGAAGCCACAATAGGAGATGACAGGGACACCCAGCGACAGCGCCGGCGGCCACAGCTCATGCGGGAAAGAAGCCACAATAAGAGATGAAAGGGACACCCAGCGACAGCGCCGGCGGCCACAGCTCATGCGGGAAAGAAGCCACAATAAGAGATGACAGGGACACCCAGCGACAGCGCCCGCTGCCACAGCTCATGCGGGAAAGAAGCCACAATAAGAGATGACAGGGACACCCAGCGACAGCCCCGGCGGCCACAGCTCAAGCAGGAAAGAAGCCACAATAAGAGATGACAGGGACACCCAGCGACAGCGCCGGCGGCCACAGCTCATGCGGGAAAGAAGCCACAATAAGAGATGAAAGGGACACCCAGCGACAGCGCCGGCTGCATCAGCTCATGCAGGAAAGAAGCCACAATAAGAGATGACAGGGACACCCAGCGACAGCCCCGGCGGCCACAGCTCAAGCAGGAAAGAAGCCACAATAAGAGATGACAGGGACACCCAGCGACAGCGCCGGCTGCACCAGCTCATGCAGGAAAGAAGCCACAATAAGAGATGACAGGGACACCCAGCGACAGCCCCGGCGGCCACAGCTCAAGCAGGAAAGAAGCCACAATAAGAGATGAAAGGGACACCCAGCGACAGCGCCGGCTGCCACAGCTCAGGCCGGAAAGAAGCCACAATAAGAGATGACAGGGACACCCAGCGACAGCGCCGGCTGCCACAGCTCATGCAGGAAAGAAGCCACAATAAGAGATGACAGGGACACCCAGCGACAGCGCCCGCTGCCACAGCTCATGCAGGAAAGAAGCCACAATAAGAGATGACAGGGACACCCAGCGACAGCGCCGGCGGCCACAGCTCATGCGGGAAAGAAGCCACAATTAGAGATGAAAGGGACACCCAGCGACAGCGCCGGCGGCCACAGCTCATGCGGGAAAGAAGCCACAATAAGAGATGACAGGGACACCCAGCGACAGCGCCCGCTGCCACAGCTCATGCGGGAAAGAAGCCACAATAAGAGATGACAGGGACACCCAGCGACAGCCCCGGCGGCCACAGCTCAAGCAGGAAAGAAGCCACAATAAGAGATGACAGGGACACCCAGCGAAAGCGCCGGCGGCCACAGCTCATGCGGGAAAGAAGCCACAATAAGAGATGAAAGGGACACCCAGCGACAGCGCCGGCGGCCACAGCTCATGCAGGAAAGAAGCCACAATAAGAGATGACAGGGACACCCAGCGACGGCGCCGGCTGCCACAGCTCATGCAGGAAAGAAGCCACAATAAGAGATGACAGGGAAACCCAGCGACAGCGCCGGCGGCCACAGCTCATGCAGGAAAGAAGCCACAATAAGAGATGACAGGGACACCCAGCGACAGCGCTGGCTGCACCAGCTCATGCAGGAAAGAAGCCACAATAAGAGATGACAGGGACACCCAGCGACAGCGCCCGCTGCCACAGCTCATGCAGGAAAGAAGCCATAATAAGAGATGACAGGGACACCCAGCGACAGCGCCGGCTGCCACAGCTCATGCAGGAAAGAAGCCACAATAAGAGATGACAGGGACACCCAGCGACAGCCCCGGCGGCCACAGCTCAAGCAGGAAAGAAGCCACAATAAGAGATGACAGGGACACCCAGCGACAGCGCTGGCTGCACCAGCTCATGCAGGAAAGAAGCCACAATAAGAGATGACAGGGACACCCAGCGACAGCGCCGGCTGCCACAGCTCATGCAGGAAAGAAGCCATAATAAGAGATGACAGGGACACCCAGCGACAGCGCCGGCTGCCACAGCTCATGCAGGAAAGAAGCCACAATAAGAGATGACAGGGACACCCAGCGACAGCGCCGGCTGCCACAGCTCATGCAGGAAAGAAGCCACAATAAGAGATGACAGGGACACCCAGCGACAGCGCCGGCTGCCACAGCTCATGCAGGAAAGAAGCCATAATAAGAGATGACAGGGACACCCAGCGACAGCGCCGGCGGCCACAGCTCATGCAGGAAAGAAGGCACAATAAGAGATGACAGGGACACCCAGCGACAGCGCCCGCTGCCACAGCTCATGCAGGAAAGAAGCCACAATAAGAGATGACAGGGACACCCAGCGACAGCGCCGGCTGCCACAGCTCATGCAGGAAAGAAGCCACAGTAAGAGATGACAGGGACACCCAGCGACAGCGCCGGCGGCCACAGCTCATGCAGGAAAGAAGCCACAATAAGAGATGACAGGGACACCCAGCGACAGCGCCGGCTGCCACAGCTCATGCAGGAAAGAAGCCACAATAAGAGATGAAAGGGACACCCAGCGACAGCCCCGGCGGCCAGAGCTCATGCAGGAAAGAAGCCACAATAAGAGATGACAGGGACACCCAGCGACAGCGCCGGCTGCACCAGCTCATGCAGGAAAGAAGCCACAATAAGAGATGACACGGACACCCAGCGACAGCGCCGGCTGCACCAGCTCATGCAGGAAAGAAGCCACAATAAGAGATGACAGGGACACCCAGCGACAGCGCCGGCTGCCACAGCTCATGCAGGAAAGAAGCCACAGTAAGAGATGACAGGGACACCCAGCGACAGCGCCGGCTGCCACAGCTCATGCAGGAAAGAAGCCATAATAAGAGATGACAGGGACACCCAGCGACAGCGCCGGCTGCCACAGCTCATGCAGGAAAGAAGCCACAATAAGAGATGACAGGGACACCCAGCGACAGCGCCGGCTGCCACAGCTCACGCAGGAAAGAAGCCACAATAAGAGATGACAGGGACACCCAGCGACAGCGCCGGCTGCCACAGCTCATGCAGGAAAGAAGCCATAATAAGAGATGACAGGGACACCCAGCGACAGCGCCGGCGGCCACAGCTCATGCAGGAAAGAAGCCACAATAAGAGATGACAAGGACACCCAGCGACAGCGCCCGCTGCCACAGCTCATGCAGGAAAGAAGCCACAATAAGAGATGACAGGGACACCCAGCGACAGCGCCGGCTGCCACAGCTCATGCAGGAAAGAAGCCACAGTAAGAGATAACAGGGACACCCAGCGACAGCGCCGGCTGCCACAGCTCATGCAGGAAAGAAGCCACAATAAGAGATGACAGGGACACCCAGCGACAGCGCCGGCGGCCACAGCTCATGCAGGAAAGAAGCCACAATAAGAGATGACAGGGACACCCAGCGACAGCGCCGGCTGCCACAGCTCATGCAGGAAAGAAGCCACATTAAGAGATGACAGGGACACCCAGCGACAGCGCCGGCTGCCACAGCTCATGTGGGAAAGAAGCCACAATAAGAGATGACAGGGACACCCAGCGACAGCGCCGGCGGCCACAGCTCATGCAGGAAAGAAGCCACAATAAGAGATGACAGGGACACCCAGCGACAGCGCCGGCTGCCACAGCTCAAGCGGGAAAGAAGCCACAATAAGAGATGACAGGGACACCCAGCGACAGCGCCGGCTGCCACAGCTCATGCAGGAAAGAAGCCATAATAAGAGATGACAGGGACTCCCAGCGACAGCACCGGCTGCCACAGCTCATGCAGGAAAGAAGCCATAATAAGAGATGACAGGGACACCCAGCGACAGCGCTGGCTGCACCAGCTCATGCAGGAAAGAAGCCACAATAAGAGATGACAGGGACACCCAGCGACAGCGCCGGCTGCCACAGCTCATGCAGGAAAGAAGCCACAATAAGAGATGACAGGGACACCCAGCGACAGCGCCGGCTGCCACAGCTCATGCAGGAAAGAAGCCACAGTAAGAGATGACAGGGACACCCAGCGACAGCGCCGGCGGCCACAGCTCATGCAGGAAAGAAGCCACAAAAAGAGATGACAGGGACACCCAGCGACAGCGCCGGCGGCCACAGCTCATGCAGGAAAGAAGCCACAATAAGAGATGACAGGGACACCCAGCGACAGCGCCGGCTGCCACAGCTCATGTGGGAAAGAAGCCACAATAAGAGATGACAGGGACACCCAGCGACAGCGCCGGCGGCCACAGCTCATGCAGGAAAGAAGCCACAATAAGAGATGACAGGGACACCCAGCGACAGCGCCGGCTGCCACAGCTCATGCAGGAAAGAAGCCACAATAAGAGATGACAGGGACACCCAGTGACAGCGCCGGCTGCACCAGCTCATGCGGGAAAGAAGCCACAATAAGAGATGACAGGGACACCCAGCGACAGCGCCGGCGGCCACAGCTCATGCAGGAAAGAAGCCACAATAAGAGATGACAGGGACACCCAGCGACAGCGCCCGCTGCCACAGCTCATGCGGGAAAGAAGCCACAATAAGAGATGACAGGGACACCCAGCGACAGCGCCGGCGGCCACAGCTCATGCGGGAAAGAAGCCACAATAAGAGATGACAGGGACACCCAGCGACAGCGCCCGCTGCCACAGCTCATGCAGGAAAGAAGCCACAATAAGAGATTACAGGGACACCCAGCGACAGCGCCGGCGGCCACAGCTCATGCAGGAAAGAAGCCACAATAAGAGATGACAGGGACACCCAGCGACAGCGCCGGCTGCCACAGCTCATGCAGGAAAGAAGCCACAATAAGAGATGACAGGGACACCCAGCGACAGCGCTGGCTGCACCAGCTCATGCAGGAAAGAAGCCACAATAAGAGATGACAGGGACACCCAGCGACAGCGACGGCTGCCACAGCTCATGCAGGAAAGAAGCCACAATAAGAGATGAAAGGGACACCCAGCGACAGCGCCCGCTGCCACAGCTCATGCAGGAAAGAAGCCACAGTAAGAGATGACAGGGACACCCAGCGACAGCGCCGGCTGCCACAGCTCATGCAGGAAAGAAGCCACATTAAGAGATGACAGGGACACCCAGCGACAGCGCCGGCGGCCACAGCTCATGCAGGAAAGAAGCCACAATAAGAGATGACAGGGACACCCAGCGACAGCGCCGGCGGCCACAGCTCATGCAGGAAAGAAGCCACAATAAGAGATGACAGGGACACCCAGCGACAGCGCCGGCTGCCACAGCTCATGCAGGAAAGAAGCCACAATAAGAGATGACAGGGACACCCAGCGACAGCGCCCGCTGCCACAGCTCATGCAGGAAAGAAGCAACAATAAGAGATGACAGGGACACCCAGCGACAGCGCCCGCTGCCACAGCTCATGCAGGAAAGAAGCAACAATAAGAGATGACAGGGACACCCAGCGACAGCGCCGGCGGCCACAGCTCATGCAGGAAAGAAGCCACAATAAGAGATGCCAGGGACACCCAGCGACAGCGCCGGCTGCCACAGCTCATGCAGGAAAGAAGCCACATTAAGAGATGACAGGGACACCCAGCGACAGCGCCGGCGGCCACAGCTCATGCAGGAAAGAAGCCACAATAAGAGATGACAGGGACACCCAGCGACAGCGCCGGCGGCCACAGCTCATGCAGGAAAGAAGCCACAATAAGAGATGACAGGGACACCCAGCGACAGCGCCGGCTGCCACAGCTCATGCAGGAAAGAAGCCACAATAAGAGATGACAGGGACACCCAGCGACAGCGCCGGCGCCACAGCTCATGCAGGAAAGAAGCCACAGTAAGAGATGACAGGGACACCCAGCGACAGCGCCGGCGCCACAGCTCATGCAGGAAAGAAGCCACAGTAAGAGATGACAGGGACACCCAGCGACAGCGCCGGCGGCCACAGCTCATGCAGGAAAGAAGCCACAATAAGAGATGACAGGGACACCCAGCGACAGCGCCGGCGGCCACAGCTCATGCGGGAAAGAAGCCACAATAAGAGATGACAGGGACACCCAGCGACAGCGCCGGCGGCCACAGCTCAAGCGGGAAAGAAGCCACAATAAGAGATGACAGGGACACCCAGCCACAGCACCGGCGGCCACAGCTCAGGCAGGAAAGAAGCCACAGTAAGAGATGACAGGGACACCCAGCGACAGCGCCGGCGGCCACAGCTCATGCAGGAAAGAAGCCACAATAAGAGATGACAGGGACACCCAGCGACAGCGCCGGCTGCCACAGCTCATGCAGGAAAGAAGCCACAATAAGAGATGACAGGGACACCCAGCGACAGCGCCGGCGGCCACAGCTCATGCAGGAAAGAAGCCACAATAAGAGATGACAGGGACACCCAGCGACAGCGCCGGCTGCCACAGCTCATGCAGGAAAGAAGCCACAATAAGAGATGACAGGGACACCCAGCCACAGCGCCGGCTGCCACAGCTCAGGCTGGAAAGAAGCCACAATAAGAGATGACAGGGACACCCAGCGACAGCGCCGGCGGCCACAGCTCAGGCTGGAAAGAAGCCACAGTAAGAGATGACAGGGACACCCAGCGACAGCGCCGGCGGCCACAGCTCATGCAGGAAAGAAGCCACAATAAGAGATGACAGGGACACCCAGCGACAGCACCGGCTGCCACAGCTCATGCAGGAAAGAAGCCACAATAAGAGATGACAGGGACACCCAGCCACAGCGCCGGCTGCCACAGCTCAGGCTGGAAAGAAGCCACAATAAGAGATGACAGGGACACCCAGCGACAGCGCCGGCGGCCACAGCTCAGGCTGGAAAGAAGCCACAATAAGAGATGACAGGGACACCCAGCGACAGCGCCGGCGGCCACAGCTCATGCAGGAAAGAAGCCACAATAAGAGATGACAGGGACACCCAGCGACAGCGCCGGCGGCCACAGCTCATGCAGGAAAGAAGCCACAATAAGAGATGACAGGGACACCCAGCCACAGCACCGGCGGCCACAGCTCAGGCAGGAAAGAAGCCACAATAAGAGATGACAGGGACACCCAGCGACAGCGCCGGCGGCCACAGCTCATGCAGGAAAGAAGCCACAATAAGAGATGACAGGGACACCCAGCCACAGCACCGGCGGCCACAGCTCAGGACGGAAAGAAGCCACAATAAGAGATGACAGGGACACCCAGCGACAGCGCCGGCTGCCACAGCTCATGCAGGAAAGAAGCCACAATAAGAGATGACAGGGACCCCCAGCGACAGCACCGGCGGCCACAGCTCATGCGGGAAAGAAGCCACAATAAGAGATGACAGGGACACCCAGCGACAGCACCGGCGGCCACAGCTCATGCAGGAAAGAAGCCACAATAAGAGATGACAGGGACACCCAGCGACAGCGCCGGCGGCCACAGCTCATGCAGGAAAGAAGCCACAATAAGAGATGACAGGAACACCAACGACAGCGCCGGCTGCCATAGCTCATGCAGGAAAGAAGCCACAATAAGAGATGACAGGGACACCCAGCGACAGCGCCGGCGGCCACAGCTCATGCAGGAAAGAAGCCACAATAAGAGATGACAGGGACACCCAGCCACAGCACCGGCGGCCACAGCTCATGCAGGAAAGAAGCCACAATAAGAGATGACAGGGACACCCAGCGACAGCGCCCGCTGCCACAGCTCATACAGGAAAGAAGCCACAATAAGAGATGACAGGGACACCAGCCACAGCACCGGCGGCCACAGCTCATGCAGGAAAGAAGCCACAATAAGAGATGACAGGGACACCCAGCGACAGCGCCGGCGGCCACAGCTCATGCAGGAAAGAAGCCACAATAAGAGAGGACAGGGACACCCAGCGACAGCGCCGGCGGCCACAGCTCATGCGGGAAAGAAGCCACAATAAGAGATGACAGGGACACCCAGCGACAGCGCCGGCTGCCACAGCTCATGTGGGAAAGAAGCCACAATAAGAGATGACAGGGACACCCAGCGACAGCGCCGGCTGCCACAGCTCATGTGGGAAAGAAGCCACAATAAGAGATGACAGGGACACCAGCCACAGCACCGGCGGCCACAGATCATGCAGGAAAGAAGCCACAATAAGAGATGACAGGGACACCCAGCGACAGCGCCGGCGGCCACAGCTCATGCGGGAAAGAAGCCACAATAAGAGATGACAGGGACACCCAGCGACAGCGCCGGCTGCCACAGCTCATGCAGGAAAGAAGCCACAATAAGAGATGACAGGAACACCCAGCGACAGCGCCGGCGGCCACAGCTCATGCGGGAAAGAAGCCACAATAAGAGATGACAGGGACACCCAGCGACAGCGCCGGCTGCCACAGCTCATGTGGGAAAGAAGCCACAATAAGAGATGACAGGGACACCCAGTGACAGCGCCGGCGGCAACAGCTCATGCAGGAAAGAAGCCACAATAAGAGATGACAGGGACACCCAGCGACAGCGCCGGCGGCCACAGCTCATGCGGGAAAGAAGCCACAATAAGAGATGACAGGGACACCCAGCGATAGCGCCGGCTGCACCAGCTAATGCAGGAAAGAAGCCACAATAAGAGATGACAGGGACACCCAGCGACAGCGCCGGCTGCCACAGCTCATGCAGGAAAGAAGCAACAATAAGAGATGACAGGGACACCCAGCGACAGCGCCGGCGGCCACAGCTCATGCGGGAAAGAAGCCACAAAAAGAGATGACAGGGACACCCAGCGACAGCGCTGGCTGCACCAGCTCATGCGGGAAAGAAGCCACAATAAGAGATGACAGGGACACCCAGCCACAGCACCGGCGGCCACAGCTCAGGCAGGAAAGAAGCCACAATAAGAGATGACAGGGACACCCAGCGACAGCGCCGGCGGCCACAGCTCATGCAGGAAAGAAGCCACAATAAGAGATGACAGGGACACCCAGCCACAGCACCGGCGGCCACAGCTCAGGCAGGAAAGAAGCCACAGTAAGAGATGACAGGGACACCCAGCGACAGCGCCGGCTGCCACAGCTCAGGCCGGAAAGAAGCCACAATAAGAGATGACAGGGACACCCAGCGACAGCGCCGGCTGCCACAGCTCATGCAGGAAAGAAGCCACAATAAGAGATGACAGGGACACCCAGCGACAGCACCGGCGGCCACAGCTCATGCAGGAAAGAAGCCACAATAAGAGATGACAGGGACCCCCAGCGACAGCACCGGCGGCCACAGCTCATGCAGGAAAGAAGCCACAATAAGAGATGACAGGGACACCCAGCGACAGCGCCGGCTGCCACAGCTCATGCAGGAAAGAAGCCACAATAAGAGATGACAGGGACACCCAGTGACAGCGCCGGCGGCCACAGCTCATGCAGGAAAGAAGCCACAATAAGAGATGACAGGGACACCCAGCGACAGCGCCGGCGGCCACAGCTCATGCAGGAAAGAAGCCACAATAAGAGATGACAGGAACACCAACGACAGCGCCGGCTGCCATAGCTCATGCAGGAAAGAAGCCACAATAAGAGATGACAGGGACACCCAGCGACAGCGCCGGCGGCCACAGCTCATGCAGGAAAGAAGCCACAATAAGAGATGACAGGGACACCCAGCCACAGCACCGGCGGCCACAGCTCATGCAGGAAAGAAGCCACAATAAGAGATGACAGGGACACCCAGCGACAGCGCCCGCTGCCACAGCTCATACAGGAAAGAAGCCACAATAAGAGATGACAGGGACACCAGCCACAGCACCGGCGGCCACAGCTCATGCAGGAAAGAAGCCACAATAAGAGATGACAGGGACACCCAGCGACAGCGCCGGCGGCCACAGCTCATGCAGGAAAGAAGCCACAATAAGAGAGGACAGGGACACCCAGCGACAGCGCCGGCGGCCACAGCTCATGCGGGAAAGAAGCCACAATAAGAGATGACAGGGACACCCAGCGACAGCGCCGGCTGCCACAGCTCATGTGGGAAAGAAGCCACAATAAGAGATGACAGGGACACCCAGCGACAGCGCCGGCTGCCACAGCTCATGTGGGAAAGAAGCCACAATAAGAGATGACAGGGACACCAGCCACAGCACCGGCGGCCACAGCTCATGCAGGAAAGAAGCCACAATAAGAGATGACAGGGACACCCAGCGACAGCGCCGGCGGCCACAGCTCATGCGGGAAAGAAGCCACAATAAGAGATGACAGGGACACCCAGCGACAGCGCCGGCTGCCACAGCTCATGCAGGAAAGAAGCCACAATAAGAGATGACAGGAACACCCAGCGACAGCGCCGGCGGCCACAGCTCATGCGGGAAAGAAGCCACAATAAGAGATGACAGGGACACCCAGCGACAGCGCCGGCTGCCACAGCTCATGTGGGAAAGAAGCCACAATAAGAGATGACAGGGACACCCAGTGACAGCGCCGGCGGCAACAGCTCATGCAGGAAAGAAGCCACAATAAGAGATGACAGGGACACCCAGCGACAGCGCCGGCGGCCACAGCTCATGCGGGAAAGAAGCCACAATAAGAGATGACAGGGACACCCAGCGATAGCGCCGGCTGCACCAGCTAATGCAGGAAAGAAGCCACAATAAGAGATGACAGGGACACCCAGCGACAGCGCCGGCTGCCACAGCTCATGCAGGAAAGAAGCAACAATAAGAGATGACAGGGACACCCAGCGACAGCGCCGGCGGCCACAGCTCATGCGGGAAAGAAGCCACAAAAAGAGATGACAGGGACACCCAGCGACAGCGCTGGCTGCACCAGCTCATGCGGGAAAGAAGCCACAATAAGAGATGACAGGGACACCCAGCCACAGCACCGGCGGCCACAGCTCAGGCAGGAAAGAAGCCACAATAAGAGATGACAGGGACACCCAGCGACAGCGCCGGCGGCCACAGCTCATGCAGGAAAGAAGCCACAATAAGAGATGACAGGGACACCCAGCCACAGCACCGGCGGCCACAGCTCAGGCAGGAAAGAAGCCACAGTAAGAGATGACAGGGACACCCAGCGACAGCGCCGGCTGCCACAGCTCAGGCCGGAAAGAAGCCACAATAAGAGATGACAGGGACACCCAGCGACAGCGCCGGCTGCCACAGCTCATGCAGGAAAGAAGCCACAATAAGAGATGACAGGGACACCCAGCGACAGCACCGGCGGCCACAGCTCATGCAGGAAAGAAGCCACAATAAGAGATGACAGGGACCCCCAGCGACAGCACCGGCGGCCACAGCTCATGCAGGAAAGAAGCCACAATAAGAGATGACAGGGACACCCAGCGACAGCGCCGGCTGCCACAGCTCATGCAGGAAAGAAGCCACAATAAGAGATGACAGGGACACCCAGTGACAGCGCCGGCTGCACCAGCTCATGCAGGAAAGAAGCCACAATAAGAGATGACAGGGACACCCAGCGACAGCCCCGGCGGCCACAGCTCAAGCAGGAAAGAAGCCACAATAAGAGATGACAGGGACACCCAGCGACAGCGCCGGCTGCCACAGCTCATGCAGGAAAGAAGCCATAATAAGAGATGACAGGGACACCCAGCGACAGCACCGGCGGCCACAGCTCAGGACGGAAAGAAGCCACAATAAGAGATGACAGGGACACCAGCCACAGCACCGGCGGCCACAGCTCATGCAGGAAAGAAGCCACAATAAGAGATGACAGGGACACCCAGCGACAGCGCCGGCTGCCACAGCTCATGCAGGAAAGAAGCCACAGTAAGAGATGACAGGGACACCCAGCGACAGCGCCGGCTGCCACAGCTCATGCAGGAAAGAAGCCACAATAAGAGATGACAGGGACACCCAGCGACAGCGCCGGCTGCCACAGCTCATGCAGGAAAGAAGCCACAATAAGAGATGACAGGGACACCCAGCCACAGCACCGGCTGCCACAGCTCATGCAGGAAAGAAGCCACAATAAGAGATGACAGGGACACCCAGCGACAGCGCCGGCGGCCACAGCTCATGCAGGAAAGAAGCCACAATAAGAGATGACAGGGACACCCAGCGACAGCGCCGGCTGCCACAGCTCATGCAGGAAAGAAGCCACAATGAGAGATGACAGGGACACCCAGCCACAGCACCGGCTGCCACAGCTCAGGCCGGAAAGAAGTCACAATAAGAGATGACAGGGACACCCAGCCACAGCACCGGCTGCCACAGCTCATGCAGGAAAGAAGCTACAATAAGAGATGACAGGGACACCCAGCGACAGCGCCGGCTGCCACAGCTCATGCAGGAAAGAAGCCACAATAAGAGATGACAGGGACACCCAGCGACAGCACCGGCGGCCACAGCTCATGCAGGAAAGAAGCCACAATAAGTGATGACAGGGACACCCAGCGACAGCACCGGCTGCCACAGCTCATGCAGGAAAGAAGCCACAATAAGAGATGACAGGGACACCCAGCGACAGCGACGGCTGCCACAGCTCATGCAGGAAAGAAGCCACAATAAGAGATGACAGGGACACCCAGCGACAGCGCCGGCTGCCACAGCTCATGCAGGAAAGAAGCCACAATAAGAGATGACAGGGACACCCAGCCACAGCACCGGCTGCCACAGCTCATGCAGGAAAGAAGCTACAATAAGAGATGACAGGGACACCCAGCGACAGCGCCGGCTGCCACAGCTCATGCAGGAAAGAAGCCACAATAAGAGATGACAGGGACACCCAGCGACAGCGACGGCTGCACCAGCTCATGCAGGAAAGAAGCCACAATAAGAGATGACAGGGACACCCAGCGACAGCGCCGGCTGCCACAGCTCATGCAGGAAAGAAGCCACAATAAGAGATGACAGGGACACCCAGCCACAGCGCCGGCTGCCACAGCTCATGCAGGAAAGAAGCCACAATAAGAGATGACAGGGACACCCAGCGACAGCACCGGCGGCCACAGCTCATGCAGGAAAGAAGCCACAATAAGAGATGACAGGGACACCCAGCGACAGCACCGGCTGCCACAGCTCATGCAGGAAAGAAGCCACAATAAGAGATGACAGGGACACCCAGCGACAGCGCCGGCGGCCACAGCTCATGCAGGAAAGAAGCCACAATAAGAGATGACAGGGACACCCAGCGACAGCGCCGGCTGCCACAGCTCTTGCAGGAAAGAAGCCACAGTAAGAGATGACAGGGACACCCAGCCACAGCACCGGCTGCCACAGCTCATGCAGGAAAGAAGCTACAATAAGAGATGACAGGGACACCCAGCGACAGAGCCGGCGGCCAGAGCTCATGCAGGAAAGAAGCCACAATAAGAGATGACAGGGACACCCAGCGACAGCACCGGCGGCCACAGCTCATGCAGGAAAGAAGCCACAATAAGAGATGACAGGGACACCCAGCGACAGCGCCGGCTGCCACAGCTCATGCAGGAAAGAAGCCATAATAAGAGATGACAGGGACACCCAGCGACAGCGCCGGCTGCCACAGCTCATGCAGGAAAGAAGCCACAATAAGAGATGACAGGGACACCCAGCGACAGCGCCGGCTGCCACAGCTCATGCAGGAAAGAAGCCACAATAAGAGATGACAGGGACACCCAGCGACAGCGCCGGCGGCCACAGCTCATGCAGGAAAGAAGCCACAATAAGAGATGACAGGGACACCAGCGACAGCGCCGGCTGCCACAGCTCAGGCAGGAAAGAAGCCACAATAAGAGATGACAGGGACACCCAGCGACAGCGCCGGCTGCCACAGCTCATGCAGGAAAGAAGCCACAATAAGAGATGACAGGGACACCCAGCGACAGCGCCGGCGGCCACAACTCATGCAGGAAAGAAGCCACAATAAGAGATGACAGGGACACCCAGCGACAGCGCCGGCGGCCACAGCTCATGCAGGAAAGAAGCCACAATAAGAGATGACAGGGACACCCAGCGACAGCGCCGGCTGCCACAGCTCATGCAGGAAAGAAGCCACAATAAGAGATGACAGGGACACCCAGCGACAGCGCCGGCGGCCACAGCTCATGCAGGAAAGAAGCCACAATAAGAGATGACAGGGACACCCAGCCACAGCGCCGGCTGCCACAGCTCAGGCCGGAAAGAAGCCACAATAAGAGATGACAGGGACACCCAGCGACAGCGCCGGCTGCCACAGCTCATGCAGGAAAGAAGCCACAATAAGAGATGACAGGGACCCCCAGCGACAGCACCGGCGGCCACAGCTCATGCGGGAAAGAAGCCACAATAAGAGATGACAGGGACACCCAGCGACAGCGCCGGCGGCCACAGCTCATGCGGGAAAGAAGCCACAATAAGAGATGACAGGGACACCCAGCGACAGCGCCCGCTGCCACAGCTCATGCAGGAAAGAAGCCACAATAAGAGATGACAGGGACACCCAGCGACAGCGCCGGCGGCCACAGCTCATGCAGGAAAGAAGCCACAGTAAGAGATGACAGGGACACCCAGCGACAGCGCTGGCTGCCACAGCTCATGCAGGAAAGAAGCCACAATAAGAGATGACAGGGACACCCAGCGACAGCGCCGGCGGCCACAGCTCATGCAGGAAAGAAGCCACAATAAGAGATGACAGGGACACCCAGCCACAGCACCGGCTGCCACAGCTCATGCAGGAAAGAAGCTACAATAAGAGATGACAGGGACACCCAGCGACAGCGCCGGCTGCCACAGCTCAGGCAGGAAAGAAGCCACAATAAGAGATGACAGGGACACCCAGCGACAGCGCCGGCGGCCACAGCTCATGCAGGAAAGAAGCCACAATAAGAGATGACAGGGACACCCAGCGACAGCGCCGGCGGCCACAGCTCATGCGGGAAAGAAGCCACAATAAGAGATGACAGGGACACCCAGCGACAGCGCCGGCGGCCACAGCTCAAGCAGGAAAGAAGCCACAATAAGAGATGACAGGGACACCCAGCGACAGCGCCGGCTGCACCAGCTCATGCAGGAAAGAAGCCACAATAAGAGATGACAGGGACACCCAGCGACAGCGCCGGCGGCCACAGCTCATGCGGGAAAGAAGCCACAATAAGAGATGACAGGGACACCCAGCGACAGCGCCGGCTGCCACAGCTCATGCAGGAAAGAAGCCACAATAAGAGATGACAGGGACACCCAGCGACAGCGCCGGCTGCCACAGCTCAGGCAGGAAAGAAGCCACAATAAGAGATGACAGGGACACCCAGCGACAGCGCCGGTGGCCACAGCTCATGCAGGAAAGAAGCCACAATAAGAGATGACAGGGACACCCAGCGACAGCGCCGGCTGCCACAGCTCATGCGGGAAAGAAGCAACAATAAGAGATGACAGGGACACCCAGCGACAGCGCCGGCTGCACCAGCTCATGCAGGAAAGAAGCCACAATAAGAGATGACAGGGACACCCAGCGACAGCGCCGGCTGCCACAGCTCATGCAGGAAAGAAGCCACAATAAGAGATGACAGGGACACCCAGCGACAGCGCCGGCGGCCAGAGCTCATGCAGGAAAGAAGCCACAATAAGAGATGACAGGGACACCCAGCGACAGCGCCGGCTGCCACAGCTCATGCAGGAAAGAAGCCACAATAAGAGATGACAGGGACACCCAGCGACAGCGCCGGCGGCCACAACTCATGCAGGAAAGAAGCCACAATAAGAGATGACAGGGACACCCAGCGACAGCGCCGGCTGCACCAGCTCATGCAGGAAAGAAGCCACAATAAGAGATGACAGGGACACCCAGCGACAGCACCGGCGGCCACAGCTCAGGCAGGAAAGAAGCCATGGAAATGTAAAGTGAGAAGGGGGTGTACCGTGTTGGGGTGTCTATTGTAACGTTTGCACCGGAGAAGTCTCGATCTGCCATGAGCAGAAGAACAGTCGAGGGGGGGTGGGTGCCCCCCGAGGGGCATGGAAGTGGGGTTCATGCCCCCGGGGCCACCGATGATAGCCCCGCGCCGCTCTCGGAGAGGAGCCTGCGGCAGAGATGGATGGGAAGGAACAGATCCGAAAAGACAGACCCTTCGGAGGTCAAAGGTCCCCAGTCTGCTGCACATTTGATTGCTGAAAGCTTCGGACCCGACACATTGTCCTTCAGAATCAGGTGTGGCCTGGCCTCGCGCGGACACATGGGTGGTCATATCACAGAGGCTCTGTCATGCGTGTTTCATGGGTTTGGTCTCTTCTCCTCCAATCACCCAGAAATGAAGGCAGAGATTTCGCCAATCGATATATTTGCTTTATTATCCCGAAGTAATATTGGAACCCGAAGAGAGATTGAGTCCCGGAGGGAACCCTGGCAGGTGATGATGACAATAATACGTGTATCTAGCACTCCCTTAACCCGTCCCGCCCTGCGCCACCGCACACGGGGGGGGAGGAGGGGGGGCGGCGCTCTACTTACCAGCAGGTCCGATGTCTGTCGGTCTCGAGCAGCAACTGTGGAGCCTCCTGGTGCCGAGAACTGCTCAGAGCACTGAAAAGACCCCCCTTCTATCAGCGTCAGCCTCACGTTCGAACCGCAGAGAGGCCTCGAAGAGGGAGGGGTGCGGAGCAAACAGCTGCTGGCCTGACCAAAGTGCAGAGTGCAGACCGGAAGCAACACCTGCTCAGAGCTTTGAAGAAACAACAAGCACTGGAAAGGCAACACCCTCCATCAGTGCATACTGCGCCAGCCTCACGTCCGAACCGCAGAGAGGCCTCGAAGAGGGAGGGGTGCGGAGCAAACAGCTGCTGGCCTGACCAAAGTGCAGAGTGCAGACCGGAAGCAACACCTGCTCAGAGCTTTGAAGAAACAACAAGCACTGAAAAGACAACACCCTCCATCAGCGCAGGCAGGCCCAGGCCTCACTCACCTCCGAGCCGCAGAGAGGCCTCGAAGAGGGAGGGGTGTGGAGCAAACACCTGCTGGCCTGACCAAAGTGCAGAGTGCAGACCGGAAGCAACAACGGCTCGGAGCTTTGAAGAAACAACAAGCACTGAAAAGACAACACCCTCCATCAGCGCAGGCAGGCCCAGGCCTCACTCACCTCCGAGCCGCAGAGAGGCCTCGAAGAGGGAGGGGTGTGGAGCAAACAACTGCAAGCCTGACCAAAGTGCAGAGTGCAGACCGGAAGCAACAACTGCTCGGAGCTTTGAAGAAACAACAAGCACTGAAAAGACAACACCCTCCATCAGCGCAGGCAGGCCCAGGCCTCACTCACCTCCGAGCCGCAGAGAGGCCTCGAAGAGGGAGGGGTGTGGAGCAAACACCTGCTGGCCTGACCAAAGTGCAGAGTGCAGACCGGAAGCAACAACGGCTCGGAGCTTTGAAGAAACAACAAGCACTGAAAAGACAACACTCTGCATCAGCGCAGGCAGGCCCAGGCCTCACTCACCTCCGAGCCGCAGAGAGGCCTCGAAGAGGGAGGGGTGTGGAGCAAACAACTGCAAGCCTGACCAAAGTGCAGAGTGCAGACCGGAAGCAACAACGGCTCGGAGCTTTGAAGAAACAACAAGCACTGAAAAGACAACACTCTGCATCAGCGCCAGCCTCACGTCCGAACCGCAGAGAGGCCTCGAAGAGGGAGGGGTGTGGAGCAAACACCTGCTGGCCTGACCAAAGTGCAGAGTGCAGACCGGAAGCAACAACGGCTCGGAGCTTTGAAGAAACAACAAGCACTGAAAAGACAACACCCTCCATCAGCGCAGGCAGGCCCAGGCCTCACTCACCTCCGAGCCGCAGAGAGGCCTCGAAGAGGGAGGGGTGTGGAGCAAACAACTGCAAGCCTGACCAAAGTGCAGAGTGCAGACCGGAAGCAACAACTGCTCGGAGCTTTGAAGAAACAACAAGCACTGAAAAGACAACACTCTGCATCAGCGCCAGCCTCACGTTCGAACCGCAGAGAGGCCTCGAAGAGGGAGGGGTGTGGAGCAAACAGCTGCTGGCCTGACCAAAGTGCAGAGTGCAGGCCGGAAGCAACAACTGCTCGGAGCTTTGAAGAAACAACAAGCACTGAAAAGACAACACTCTGCATCAGCGCAGGCAGGCCCAGGCCTCACTCACCTCCGAGCCGCAGAGAGGCCTCGAAGAGGGAGGGGTGTGGAGCAAACAGCTGCTGGCCTGACCAAAGTGCAGAGTGCAGACCGGAAGCAACAACTGCTCCCAGGACTGAGAGAGGCAGAGTGTTGTGTGGGAGAGCAGCAAGCTCAACAAGCATTGGCATAGCCAATAGGCCTCGCCTTTGGGACCTTATACGTGTTTGCTTATCCAGCACAATATCCTTGGCGCAACAACATCAACTGTTGCATGGCTAAACACTTATAAGGTCCCAAAGGTGACACCTATTGGCTTTGCCAATGCTTCTTTCTATGGTCATTTCTTCTAGTTTGGTTTTCAGTGTGTAAAAGCGAAACAGCGCTTCACACAGCAAAGCAGAGGAAACACAAGCAGGCGCTACCTCCAAGCGGGATGAGACCCCCCTGTACCGAGGCCTCACCCCGGGGCACTTGTCTCCTATGAAGGAGCCGTGTGTAGCGCTGAGAAAGAAGAGTCATTATAGCTCCCAGCTCCTGACGCTAAAGAGCCCCTACTAGGCGCTTTAGTGCCGGCTGGAGGAGCAGAAAGCGCGGGATTGTTGCGGCCCTGACAGCAAGTTTTAAAATACTTATCTCTTTGGTAGTATATTTGGCGTCTTCTCGTCACTGTCCCTAAACTGTAGCGTCAAACTCTGTCCATTCCTGTGTCAAGGGGCCTGTGCGTCTGCAGACACACGTGTACACTTCAGACACAAAACATTATAGATGGACACAGAGGGTCTTATATGTCACAGAGAGCACGTGCGGACCAGAGGTCGTACTTATGACAGTGTGTGCACGTGTGAACCAGAGGTCGTACCAATGACAGTGTGTGCACGTGAACCAGAGGTCATACTTATGACAGTGTGTGCACGTGTGAACCAGAGGTCGTACCAATGACAGTGTGTGCACGTGAACCAGAGGTCGTACTTATGACAGTGTGTGCACGTGCGGAACAGAGGTCATACTTATGACAGTGTGTGCACGTGCGGACCAGAGGTCTTACTTATGACAGTGTGTGCACGTGAACCAGAGGTCGTACTTATGACAGTGTGTGCATGTGAACTAGAGGTCGTACTTATGATAGTGTGTGCACGTGAACCAGAGGTCGTACTTATGACAGTGTGTGCGCGTGCGGACCAGAGGTCGTACTTATGACAGTGTGTGCACGTGCGGAACAGAGGTCGTACTTATGACAGTGTGTGCACGTGCGGACCAGAGGTCTTACTTATGACAGTGTGTGCACGTGCGGACCGGAGGTCGTACTTATCACGGTGTGTGCACCTGCGGAACCGAGGTCGTACTTATGATAGTGTGTGCATGTGTGAACCAGAGGTCGTACTTATGACAGTGTGTGCACGTGCAGACCAGAGGTCGTATTTCAGACAGTGTCTGCACGTGCCAACCAGAGGTCGTACTATGACAGTGTGTGCACGTGCGGACCAGAGGTCACACTTATGACAGTGTGTGCACGAGTAGACCAGAGGTCGTACTTATGACAGTGTGTGCACGTGTGAACCAGAGGTCGTACTTATGACAGTGTGTGCACGTGCGGACCAGAGGTCGTATTTCAGACAGTGCTGTGAGAAGTTGGCCTGGAATATGCTGTCCATTATTCTAGTGGGCACGTGCGGACCAGAGGTCATACTTATGACAGTGTGTGCACGTGAACCAGAGGGCTTACTAATGACAGTGTGTGCGCGTGTGGACCAGAGGTCGTACTTATGACAGTGTGTGCACGTGAACCAGAGGTCGTACTTATGACAGTGTGTGCACGTGCGGACCAGATGTCATACTTATGACAGTGTGTGCGCGTGTGCGAACCAGAGGTCGTACTTATGACAGTGTGTGCGCGTGCGGACCAGAGGTCACACTTATGACAGTGTGTGCACGTGCAGACCAGAGGTCGTACTTTTGACAGTGTTTGCATGTGTGGACCAGAGGTCATACTTATGACAGTGTGGGCACGTGCAGACCAGAGGTCGTACTTATGACAGTGTGTTCACGTGCGGACCAGAGATCGTACTTATGACGGTGTGTGCATGTATGGACCAGAGGGCTTACTAATGACAGTATGTGCGCGTGCGGACCAGAGGTCGTACTTATGACAGTGTGTGTACGTGAACCAGAGGTCGTACTTATGACAGTGTGTGCACTTGAACCAGAGGTCGTACTTATGACAGTGTGTGCACGTGCGGACCAGAGGTCATACATATGACAGTGTTTGCACGTGCGGACCAGAGGTCACACTTATGACAGTGTGTGCACGTGTGTACCAGAGGTCGTACATAAGACAATGTGTGCACATGCAGACCAGAGCTCATACTTTTGAAAGTGTGTGCACGTGAACCAGAGGTCATACTTATAACAGTGTGTGCATGTATGGACCAGAGATCGTACTTATGACAGTGTGTGCACGTGCGGACCAGAGGTCGTACCTATGACAGTGTGTGCACGTGCGAACCAGAGGTCGTACTTATGACAGTGTGTGCACGTGCGGACCAGAGGTCTTACTTATGACAGTGTGTGCACGTGCAGACCAAAGGTCGTACTTATGACAGTGTTTGCACGTGCCGACCAGAGGTCATACTTATGACAGTGTGTGCATGTGTGGACCAGAGGTCGTACTTATGACAGTGTGTGCACGTGCGGACCAGAGGTAGTACTTATGACAGTGTGGTCACGTGAACCAGAGGTCGTACTTATGATAGTGTGTGCACAATGGGACCAGAGGTCGTACTTATGGCAGTGTTTGCACGTGCGGACCAGAGGTCGTACTTATGACAGTGTGTGCACGTGCAGACCAGAGGTCGTACTTATGACATTGTGTGCACGTGCAGACCAGAGGTCGTACTTATGACAGTGTTTGCACGTGCGGACCAGAGGTTGTACCTATGACAGTATGTGCACGTGCAGACCAGAGGTCGTACTTATGACAGTGTGTGCACGTGTGAACCAGAGGTCGTACTTATGACAGTGTGTGCACGTGCAGACCAGAGGTCGTATGTTAGACGGGGACCTGAAGGGTCGGCCGAGGACAGGGGGAGAGGCCTCCGGTGAGGGCCGTCTCCAGCGATCGTACAGACAAGTAACTCCCCCCCCCACAGATGGACACCACACGAGGATGAGGTCAACACTCTTTATATACGATTCTTAAGGCAGAGGTATCAACGGTACAGTGAGGTCGGACACGAGGGTCCTCTCAATTCTAGTCTCTGAGGGGGAAAGGGTAGCGGGACAGTCTTGGTACCGGTCTGGTACGGGTGGCAGATGGATAGCTCACAATCCTCGAGCTCGGAATTCTGGAAGGTCGGGCTGCGGCAGCGCCAGCCGGCTAGGATGACAAGTCTCACTTGAGAAGGGCCGCGGCAGCGCCAGCAGGCAGGAACGATGGTGCACAAGGATGGGCCGCGGCAGCGCCAGCAGGTCCCGACGATGGTTCACAAGGATGGGCCGCGGCAGCGCCAGCAGGTCCCGACGAAGGTTCACGAGGATGGGCCACGGCAGCGCCAGAAGGCAAGAGCGATGGTTCACAAGGAAGGGCCGCGGCAGCGCCAGCAGGTCCCGACGAGGGTGTAGGTTGCAGAGGGCCGCGGCAGCGCCAGCAGGCAGGATCGATGATTCACAAAGCAGGGCTGCGGCAGCGCCAGCAGTCCGTCAAGGATGAGTTCTTCAAGGTGTCCCTTGACTCCAGGATACAACTGCCTTCCTGCTCTGGAGCTGCCCCAGTTATAGGTCTGGCCTCCTTTGATGTCCGGACCCTCGTGCTGGAAGGTCGGGAGGTCCGGGATGAGGGAGTCCAGACACTCAGCAGGGGGGTGGAGCCAGCGCCCGGGGAGGCTGGGGGCGATCGGCACCTGGCGGGGGAGAGCCATCGACACTCCTTTCTCCCATTGACCTGCCAAGTGGTCCCTTCACCTCCTGGGTGGATGGTGGTGCCTCGATGTCGGGGCCTGGCCAGGCCCAGGGTTGGGGTCGAGCTGAGGCCACGCGGCCTCGTGGTGCAGTGTCCAAGATGGCGGCTGTGCCGGGGCAATGCTGCTGAAGGAGGCCCGGGCCGGCCGATGTCGTGGTGTTCGGGAGCAGGTGTCCCGTGAGGGACGGGTTGCAGGGTGCTTCTTCGAGTTGTCGGGGTGGTTCTTCTGGTGATACTGGGAGAGCCGGTGTTCGGGTCTTCCTATGCGGGGAGGGAACGGCCCGTGCACGAGGCCTGTCCAACATGCGTCCCCCCCAGCTGAAGGCAGGGAGAGTCACCCATCTTCTTGGGTACTCTCCTCGCCGAGGCGGAAAAAGCGTGACAGGCCTTCTGCGTTGGCGTGGTCTTGACCAGGGCGATGCTCCACAGTGAAGTCCATCCCCTGCAGGGAGATGGACCATCGCAACAGTTTTGGGTTCTCCCCCCGCATCTGCATCAGCCACTGCAGGGGTCGGTGGTCTGTCTGTACCCAGAAGTGAGTACCGAAGAGGTAGGGCCGGAGTTTCTTGAGGGCCCATACCACTGCAAAGGCCTCCCGCTCGATGGTGCTCCAGCGCTGCTCTCAGGCCAGCAGGCGTCGGCTGATGAAGGCCACCGGCTGGTCGACTCCCTCAGCGTTGAGTTGCGAGAGCACTGCCCCAACGCCATGATCGGAGGCGTCCGTCTGGACGATGAATTCCCGGCTGTAGTCAGGGGCCTGGAGCACGGGGGCGGTGCACATGGCGGCCTTCAATTTCTCGAAGGCCGCTTGACAGTCTGGAGACCAGTTGACAGTTTTGGGGTTTTTCTTGGATGTGAGTTCTGTGAGGGGCCCCACAATACTGCCATAGTCCTTTACGAACCGCCGGTAGTATCCGGTGAGCCCTAGGAAGGCTCGGACTTCGGTTTGGGTGACAGGAGGTTGCCAGGACTGGATGGCAGCGATCTTGAGCTGCAGGAGGGCCACCAGACCGCTCCCCACTTGGTGTCCGAGATAGGTCACGGACCCCTGGCCGATTTGACACTTGCTGGCTTTGATGGTGAGGCCAGCTCGCTGGAGGGCGTGCAGGACTTCCCTAAGGTGGTGAAGGTGGTCGGCCCAGTGACGACTGTACACAGCGATATCGTCCAGGTAGGCGGTGCTGAATTCTTCGAGGCCCGCCAGTACCTGGTTCACTAGCCGTTGGAAAGTGGCTGGGGCGTTTTTCATGCCGAATGGCATCACGTTGAAGTGGTAGTGGCCATCCGGGGTGGAGAAGGCGGATCGCTCTTGGGCTCTGGGGGTGAGGCCGATCTGCCAGTAGCCCGCCGTTAAGTCGAAGATGCTCAGGTAGCGGGCGGCCCCCATGCGGTCAACCAGCTCATCCGCCCGGGGGATGGGGTGAGCGTCGGTTCTGGTAACAGCGTTCAGGCCCCGATAGTCTACACAGAACCGGAGCTCGGGGGCGACGCCCGGGGCGGCAGCCTTGGGGACCAGTACGACTGGGCTGGCCCAGGGGCTGTCGGAGGGCTCGATCACTCCTAGCGCCAGCATTTTGGAGACTTCTTCTTGGATGCAGGTGCGCACCCGATCTGGCACTCGGTATGCCCTGTGTCGGATAGGCGGACTGTCTCCCGTATCCACGTCATGAAGGCACCAGGGGGTGACCCCGGGGGTGAGGGAGAACAGATCCGAAAATTGCAGCTGGAGGGTCCGGCAGTCTTGGTGTTGTTCCGGGGACAAGGCCTCGGAGAGTCTGACCCCGTCCACGGAGCCATCTTTTTCACGGGTCCTCAGCAGGTCCGGGAGGGGCTCGGAGTCTTCTTCTGTCCCACTGTCCGTTGCCATTAGAAGGCTGAGCTCCGAGCACACAAAGTGGGGTTTGAGTCTGTTTGCGTGAAGGACTCGGAGCGGGTTCCGGGGGGACTCCATGTCTATTAGGTAGGTGACAGGACCCTTGCGCTCTACCACTTTGAAGGGTCCGGTCCACTAGTCTTGCAGGGCACAAGGTTCGACTGGAGACATCACCCATACTTGCTGGCCTTGTTCGAACTCGATGGAGGAGGCATGTTGATCGTACCATTTCTTCATGTCCTCCTGACTGGCCTCCAGGTTGGCTTTGGCGAGTTCCCTGAATCGCCGGGTCTGGTTTCGGA
The DNA here is from genome assembly GCF_964263255.1 of Lissotriton vulgaris. NCBI lineage: Eukaryota > Metazoa > Chordata > Amphibia > Caudata > Salamandridae > Lissotriton > Lissotriton vulgaris. The sequence continues at coordinate 342,729 of NW_028247323.1, read as the reverse complement.
GGGTCAGGAGATATTTGTACACGTCCGGAGGGGTCTTCTGAGGGGCCATCTCCCAACCTTCCTTGACCAGGCTGAGGGGGCCCCGGACAGGGTGTCCGTACAGGAGCTCGAATGGGCTGAAGCCGAGTGACTTATGGGGGACTTCTCGATAGGCGAAGAGGAGGCACGGAAGCAGCACGTCCCATTGGCGACGTAGGGGTTCTTCCAGGCCCATGATCATTCCCTTGAGGGTACGGTTAAACCGCTCGACCAGTCCGTTTCCTTGTGGGTGATACGGGGTCGTGAAGCGGTAGGTGACTCCACACTGTTGCCAGAGAGACCTCATGTATTTTGAGATAAAGTTCGTGCCCCTGTCGCTGACGACCTCCCGGGGGAAGCCCACTCGAGAAAAGATCCCCATCAGGGCTTGGCCTACCACGGGTGCTGTCACAGTTCGAAGAGGAATGGCCTCGGGGTACCGGGTGGCGTGGTCCACCAGGACTAGGATGAACCGGTTCCCCTGGGCCGTTCGGGGGTCTAGGGGCCCCACAATGTCTATTCCCACCCGTTCGAACGGGGTGGTGACGACGGGAAAGGGTTGCAAGGGTGCTTTAATCTTTCGGCCGCTCTTCCCGCTGGCCTGGCAGGTGGGGCAGGCCCGGCAGTGGATGGCGACATCATTTCGCATCTTGGGCCAGTAAAAGTGTGTTACCAGGCGGTTGTAAGTTTTGTCTTGACCCAAGTGCCCAGCAAGAGGGACATCGTGTGCTAAGTTCAAAAGGAAGTTTCGGAAGCGGAGGGGCACTACCAGTACCCGACTGGCCCCTAGCTCCGCAATTCTTTGCTGGCTGTAGAGCAGGTCATTGTCCAAATAAATCCAGTGTGCCCCCGCGGTGTCTCCTGCGTTCTGGGTGAAGGCTTGCTGCCTGAGTCCCTCGAGGGAAGGACAGGTCTTCTGTTCTTGTCGGAATTGTTCTTGGGTGGGACCACCTTCCTGCCGCCACTGAGCCAGTTCTGGAAGGTCCTGGAGTTGCACGGGCTCTTCTCTGTTTTGTTCTGGGAGATTGGCACTCAGGGCGTCTCCCTCCGGGACGATCGGGGGAGGAGGCTCTGGCCATTCGGGTTCTTCGGGGCTGGAGAGGGCGCGGGCGGCCATGGACCGGGTCGTTATGCAGGCCCATTCAGGGAGGCCCAACATCCCCAGGTGCTCTCTTCTTTCGACGGCTGCCCAGGGGGAACTTTCGAGGTCGTTCCCCAGGAGGCAGTCCACTGGGGCATCATCACGGACAGTCACCTTCAGCATTCCGGACACTCCTCCCCACTCGAAGGGGACGCAGGCCATCCGACACAGGCTTTCTGAGTTGTCGGCTGATCGGACGGGGCAAAGGACGTTTGGCAGGATCTGCTCCGGGGTCACCAGATGACAGCGGACCGCCGTCACACTGGCCCCGGTGTCGCGTAGGGCTTCAGCCTTGTGCCCATTTATGTTCACCCACTGGCTGTATTTTCTCGTATTGGCAGGTAGGGGAGCCCGCGGAATCATGTCTCTTTCCCCTAGGCAGACCAGGGACATGGTGGCTGGTTCCCACTCGGGCTGTTCCTGTTCGTATTCCTCGTAATCCTCTGGGGCTGGCTCTTCTCCCAGGGCGGCGGCAGCGACCTGGCGGGGTATCGGATTCTGGTTTTTCGGGCAATTAGGGTCGTTGGCATAGTGGCCGGTCCGCTGGCAACGGTGGCAAGTAACATTGGCTCGGAACCCCGGAGGCATTGGGGGGTTTCCCCTGCCGGCCGGGGGCGGGTTGTTGCTGGTGGGAGTCGCTGGGGCGGCGTCTCGGCCCCGTCCCTGGCCTCCTCCTCCTCGGGGGCGATGGGGACCTTGGTTGGTTCTGTTCGGCTCGCTGGGCCCACTTCGGGAAACTCGAGTGCTTTCCCACCGGTTAGCTTCGGCGGCGAGCTGCCGAGGTTCAGTCAGTTTGCTGTCGAGGAGGTGCTGCCTGAGCTCGACGAAGCAATTGTTGGAGAGGTGCTCCCATACAATGAGATTAAAGAGTTGCTCGTAGGTGGTTACTTGGCTGCCCTTGATCCACCCCTCGAATGCTCTGCTGAAAAAGTTCACGTACTCTTCCCAAGTTGTACCCGGGATCCGTTTGCAGTCGCGGAACCGCTGGCGGTACATCTCGGGCGTGAGTCCGTATCGAGTGAGGAGGGCTGCCTTCATGTGGTCATAGGACGTCATCTGATGGTCCGGCAGTTGCAGCAGGGCGTCGCGCCCTTCGTTGACGAACCTCCCCCATAACCCGGCTCCCCAGTCACTTCGGGAAATCCGGTGGGAGGTCATAGCTATCTCGTAGGCCTTGAACCACTGCTGGATATCGTCATTCCTATAATATTCTCGGACGACATCCTTGGGGTTTTGTGGACTTTAGGGTCTGCAGGGCCCGGAGTGTTTGGGCGCTCGGGCTCCCCGAGGTCTTTATTTTGTTTCCGAAGCTCTATTTTGGCTAGGTTGCGCTCATGTTCGTAGGCCAGTTTTTTCTCTTCTAACTCTCTCTGTTTTTGCTTCTCTTCCCGCTCCTCTCTGAGCCGCAAGTGTTCCAAAGTTATCTTCTGTTCGGCCAATTTCAGTTCTCCGTCCAACCGAAGTCGTGCCAACTCTAATTCATGGAGTCTGCTTTTCTCTCGTTCTCGGATCTCCTCCGGGGAGAGACCCGATCTCCTTCCTTCTGCCGGAGCGGTGCTTGTTTCTGGTGTCTCGGTGTTTTGGTTCTGGGGTACGGTCGTACCCGTCTCCGCCCAAGATTCTAGGGCCTTTTTGAAGTCGTCTTTTGTGCTCAGTCCTGTGGTAGCAATGCCTAGTTCCATGCAAAATTGTTTCAGTTCTTTGTGGTTGTATTCTTCTAATTTCTCCATCTGGAATTTTCCTGTGGATCCGCTCTCTTTGGTTGTCATTGTGGTTGAGCCGTGGGGTGAGTTACTTTCTGTACGATTACGCGTTGGTTCGGATCGCGCCGCTGGCCACCAATGTTAGACGGGGACCTGGAGGGTCGGCCGAGGACAGGGGGAGAGGCCTCCGGCGAGGGCCGTCTCCAGCGATCGTACAGACAAGTAACTCCCCCCCCCACAGATGGACACCACACGAAGATGAGGTCAACACTCTTTATATACGATTCTTAAGGCAGAGGTATCAACGGTACAGTGAGGTCGGACACGAGGGTCCTCTCAATTCTAGTCTCTGAGGGGGAAAGGGTAGCGGGACAGTCTTGGTACCGGTCTGGTACGGGTGGCAGATGGATAGCTCACAATCCTCGAGCTCGGAATTCTGGAAGGTCGGGCTGCGGCAGCGCCAGCCAGCTAGGATGACAAGTCTCACTTGAGAAGGGCCGCGGCAGCGCCAGCAGGCAGGAACGATGGTGCACAAGGATGGGCCGCGGCAGCGCCAGCAGGTCCCGACGATGGTTCACAAGGATGGGCCGCGGCAGCACCAGCAGGTCCCGACGAAGGTTCACAAGGATGGGCCGCGGCAGCGCCAGCAGGCAGGAGCGATGGTTCACAAGGATGGTCCGCGGCAGCGCCAGCAGGTCCCGACGAGGGTGTAGGTTGCAGAGGGCCGCGGCATCGCCAGCAGGCAGGATCGATGATTCACAAGGCAGGGCTGCGGCAGCGCCAGCAGTCCGTCAAGGATGAGTTCTTCAAGGTGTCTCTCGACTCCAGGATACAACTGCCTTCCTGCTCTGGAGCTGCCCCAGTTATAGGTCTGGCCTCCTTTGATGTCCGGACCCTCGCCCTGGGAGGTCGGGAGGTCCGGGATGAGGGAGTCCAGACACCCACCAGGGGGGTGGAGCCAGCGCCCGGGGAGGCTGGGGGCGATCGGCACCTGGCCGGGGAGAGCCATCGACACTCCTTTCTCCCTTTGACCTGCCAAGTTGTCCCTTCACCTCCTGGGTGGATGGTGGTGCCTCGATGTCGGGGCCTGGCCAGGCCCAGGGTTGGGGTCGAGCTGAGGCCACGCGGCCTCGTGGTGCAGTGTCCAAGATGGCGGCTGGGCCGGGGCAATGCTGCTGAAGGAGGCCCGGGCCGGCCGATGTCGTGGTGTTCGGGAGCAGGTGTCCCGTGAGGGACGGGTTGCAGGGTGCTTCTGCGGGTTGTCGGGGTGGTTCTTCTGGTGATACTGGGAGAGCCGGTGTTCGGGTCTTCCTATGCGGGGAGGGAACGGCCCGTGCACGAGGCCTGTCCAACATCGTATTTCAGACAGTGTCTGCACGTGCGCACCAGAGGTCGTACTTATGACAGTGTGTGCACATGCGGACCAGAGGTCGTACTTATGACAGTGTTTGCACGTGCGCACCAGAGGTCGTACTTATGACAGTGTGTGCATGTGCAGACCAGCGGTCGTACTTATGACAGTGTATGCACGTGCGACCAGAGGTGATTCTTATGACAGTGTGTGCACGTGCGGTCCAGAGGTCGTACTTATGACAGTGTGTGCATGTGTGAACCAGAGGTCGTACTTATGACAGTGTCCGCATGTGCGGACCAGAGGTCGTACTTATGACAGTGTGTGCACGTGCAGACCAGAGGTCGTACTTATGACAGTGTTTGCACGTGCGGACCAGAGGTCGTACTTATGACAGTGTGTGCACGTGCAGACCAGAGGTCGTACTTATGACAGTGTTTGCACGTGCGGACCAGAGGTCGTACTTATGACAGTGTGTGCACATGCAGACCAGAGGTCGTACTTATGACAGTGTCCGCATGTGCGGACCAGAGGTCGTACTTATGACAGTGTGTGCACGTGCGGACCAGAGGTCGTACTATGGCAGTGTGTGCACGTGCGATCCAGAGGTCGTATTTCAGACAGTGCTGTGAGAAGTTATCCTGGTGTATGATGTCCACTATTCTAGTGGGCACCTTGCACCAGTCCAAACAACCCTTATTGATGGTAGGTTTAAAGTCATCCTTTATAGAAAGCTATTCTAGTGGTAGCTGTGGAGAGCAGCCTTCAGGCTAAGTCTTGGAGGAATGTAAAGCAGCGAGTTTTACCGGTCTATAATCCAGTGAATGATCCAATGAGAGAACCACACCAGGAATATATATAAAGTAAATGTATTTATTCTAAACACATCCCTCTAGTCTCTTTATGAGGCTAGAGGTCAATGCACATAAGTTACACTTAACACACAGTAAATTAGCACAATATACGTTGAGCCCAGGGGCGTACCAAACCATATACTAGGAAAGTGGTATAAGAACCATGACTTGCATAGATACAAGGCCTAGAGCCTTTAGAACCACTGGGGCCACCAGGAACCACCCAAGGCAGTGACACAGGCGACCCACGGGGGACGCGTGCAGTGTCTAAACACAGCCGTAAATCACCATTAACCTCTATGGGGAAAGTCGCGGTTGGAAAATTACAGATTAAGGACATTCGGAAGAGGACTTGGAGCAAACCCCTTTAGAACTAGGGGGTTCTAGAGCTAACACCCACAGTAGCACCACAGTACTCGAGTTACCTCACCCAGGGAAGCCCGGTGCATAGGTGTCTTTCCCTCTAGAAGGGTGGAATCTACCCCCCGGCCAGGACTGGTGGGGGAGGGGGTAGGATTCCAAAGTGTTTGACACCAAACACAACATGTTTCCATGCAGCCATTCCAAAGTTAGAATTTACAGCGAGGGTATAATTCACTTAAGAGTATATGGTCTGGCTGCATCACAGAACAGCCTCAGAGAATAGATTCTGAAAGCTGCAGAGGGGTCCTGCTCCTGCATGGGCACCCTTCACACAAAACCAAGCACTCTGCCCTCAGGATTGATAAGGACTGCCATAGGAGTGACTGATAGGTTTATATGGGTCAGTGATTAGAGGTAGATATAGGTAACCTATATCTCAGTAAGGGGTGCATGCACCACCTTACCCAAGCTGCAGTAGCAGTCCTGTGGTGCCATTTTGGAAGGCTTCCCAGGGGTGGCATAATACATGCTTCAACCCCTGGTAGACCTATGGGGTGCCTATGCCCTCAGTACCTAAGGTACCATATACTAGGGACTCACAAGGGTAACCCAGTAACCAATCTGCAATGTACCTAAAGTAAATGCAATAATTTTAGAGAGGAAAGCCTATAGGCTGGGGCCCTGAATAGCAGGATCCCAGCCAAACTAAGTCAAAAACCATCAAAACACCGAAAAAAAAGTGGGGGCAACCATGCAGTCAGATTCCACCTCCCTACATAACCTCCCAAACGAAAGGAGATGAGGCTAACCTTGTCCAGGTGTGCCTTTATTGACTAAGTGGCCATAAAAGGAAGTGCCTTCACTAGCATGGTTACCCCCTGTCTTATGGTCCACTAAGCAAACCCTCACGAAAGGGTATGAGAGGGTCTCCACCATGGGGCATTACTACCTGAGGTGTGTTTTGGTAAAGTAAAAGGCTGGTGAGGTGTCTGAGTGGGGAAGGGAGGCCCTAAAAGGGTTGGTCTCAGCTTCCTTAGATCACTGGTCACCATGGATGCTTTTCTTTACATGACTGAGTTATACTTGAGAATTAGTGAAGTGTGTATCCTGATGTTGATAGAATACACACTGTGTGTTAAAATACCCCTCACACACCAAAAGGGCCCTTGGTGTCATGCTTCATGTGAAGTGGAGTGAGTGTCAGTAGGGTCAGGGGTGATATGTATAAGTGATGTTAAAAAATACCTGGCCTAGTGGTAGAAAAAACTATTTAATAGACACTGGCTGGTATTGTTAAAAAAGGTGATTCGGAGAGACAACGCAGAATAATGCGCTTACACTCCACTTCATTCACATAGCAGCCACATTAAAAGGTGCTCCAGCGTAGTCGCTAGTCGCAGCACTGCCCCGCCCCGCAGCGGGGCGGGAAGACCCCGATGATGAAGCATGACACCAAGGGCCCTTTTGGTGTGTGAGGGGTATTTTAACACACAGTGTGTATTCTCTCAACATCAGGATACACACTGACCCTACGTGAGGTGGACCCTGTTGATAAATTGTACTTTCAAGAGAGGAGGATGTGCCCACCTCGGTGCCGTTGAGCACCACCTCTTCACTCCCCCCATTGATATTCTTTACATGAGTTATACTTCACTCTGAGGGTCAACCCTGGGCTGCCTACTGCTTGGGGTTGGGTCCCTTTGGTTGGGACACTGGAGGGGCATGGTAGGTTTGGGACCACTGGATCCCAGGTTTGCCTCTGCCAAACAGAATCCATCTGGGGGTGGTCCCTAATCAATGTCAAAAGGGATCCCTCAGGGGGTTGAGGAATTTTTACCTGGCTAGGGCTACTAGACTGGATGCCCCTAATCTGCTGATGAGGGGGGTTCCTCTGGATAGGGAGCCCTGTGGGATCCACTGACCACCCTCACCTCTGCAGCCCTGGGCTGACTGAGGCAGGATAGAGAGGGGTAGGTTACCTGCTCCAGACTGGGTACCACCTTGGAAGGGTCCACTGACATCAGAGGGGTTGCCAGGTCAGGCCTGTCTACCTCTGGGGCAGATCCTTCTCTAGGGCTAGGATCAGTTCCCTGAGGAGGCTGACCTTTACCTATAGTCGGGGGAAAAAAGACTGTTCTTTATCCCTTGTGCTCTCTTGTGGAGGAGAGTGGGCCATTCTTTCAGGCTCCATCACTCCAAAATGTCCCTGGGGTTGGGCTGTTGCCCTCACAGCCCCACTAACTCTCTCAGGGACGCCCAGCATTCTCATACGAGCTTGGTGTTCAACTTCAGTCCAGGCTGAAATCTCCAGATCATTGCCCAGTAGCCAATCTACAGGCAAGTTTGCAAAACAATGTCACTCTTTTTGGGCCTGTGACCCCTCCCCAGCTGAGATTGACTATGGCCATGGGGTGATCTGTTCTGACACCATCAATATTGGTCACCTGTAATTAAAGCTCAGGTTAAAAGCTGTTGAGGGTGGACTAGTTTCCCTGTTACCACGGTGACAACAGCCCCTGTGGCCATGAATGCCACAGCTTTCTGACCATTGATTAGGGGCTCCAGTCTGTACCTGCCCAAAGCATTGGGACCCATGGTATAAGTGGCAAATCTCATGCAACCATCATAGACTAAGAAGGCTTGTGAGGCGGACCTGTCTAAACAGGGCTCACCTCTGTTCCCTATGACAATGCACCTAACTTTTTGGGTGCAACACTACCACCTGGGGGATTACTACTAGTAGTACCAGGAGCAGTGTTAGTGTTAGTTGGAGGAACATTTTCTTTATTGCCAATCCTGGGGCAGCTGGGATCAGTTTTCCAGGGGCCAGGCTTTTTACAAACATGGCAATATGGTTTCTTTTCAGGAGAGGAAGGAGTTTGGGACCCACCCCCAGAAGTGGATTTTTGGGGCCCTGTAGGGGACTTTTCTTTTGATTTATCCCCACCTTTCTGTTGAGACTTGGTAGAATCTTTCTTCTGGTCACCACCTTGATTCTTAGGCCTTACCCTGGTTCTGACCCATTTGTCTGCCTTCTTTCCCAATTCTTGGGAGAGGTCAGATCAGAGTCTGCCAGGTACTGGTGTAAAAGCTGGTTTTTACAATTATTAAGGATCTGTCCCTCATAATTAAGTTGTACAATCCTTTTAAATCACACACCTTACTGCCAAGTCACTAGCCCTCCAGAGCCTTAGTTGCACAACCAACAAAGTCAACCCAGTCCTGAGTCTGTGCCTTTTGGGTGTCTCTGAACTTTAACCTGTATTGTTCAGTTGTTAGAACAAACCCTTCAATCAGAGCACTCTTCACGACTTTGTAATTATCAGCATCCCCTTCTCTTACAGTGAGGAGCTTGTCTCTTCCTTTGTCTGCAAAGGAGAGCCACAAGATTGCTGCCCACTGCTCCTGAGGGACCCTCTGTACTTTACAGGCCCTCTCAAGTGCAGTTATCCATTAGTGGATGTCATCCCCAATTTGGTAGGGAGGGACAATCCTGTTCATGTTCCTATGGTCATGAGTATGTTCTCTAAATCTAGGGACACTGATGCTGCCACCATGGGGCTCTAGTCCCAACTTTCTAGAAGCTCTCTGGAGCTCCAGGGGTTCCCTGTCTAGAGTCAACTGTGCACTTCTGCTCCTGCGTTTCTCATTCTCAAAGGCAAGCAGTCTGCCCTCTCTCTCTCAGAGGAGGACTCTCTCCGTTGGAGGTTGAGGTCCTATGAGATACAGAGGTCCCTACAGATGAACCAGAATGGTGGGATACCACTGAGGGAGTTCTAGACCTTCTAGCTACACTGTGTGTCACGCCTGGAATGGGAGATAGGGGACCCCTGGGGATCCCTTCTTCATCCACAGGTCGAACTTGGTTGTCCAGGTTAGAATCATCGTGATCCTCCTGGTCAGCATCAAGGTCCAGCTCCTGGAGGTTTCCACCTCCTTGGCTTTCCTCTTCTGCTGCCCCACCCAACCTGCCTGTCTCATCAGACCTAGGAGTCTTTCTGAGATAATCGAATAGCAATACCTCTATGAGGCATTGGGTGTCTGCATGTCTCACTGTCTTCAATTTGCTAGATGTACACATGGTCCTCAATTCTGTAAATGGGACATGGTCATAATTAGTTACTCTGGGGCCATTGGCCTCAGCCCTTGAAGACATACTAGTGTGGTGTGGTGTCTGCACCTACCTACTCTAGTGGGACTACTAAACTCTCTCTTGAGATGTAGAAAGGGTGTGCTAGACCCTTGACACACAACTCTAAGTTCAGTACAACTTACTTAATTGTAAACTTGATGTATATGTACCTATGTATGTGGCATCACGAGGGTTAATGCTAGCAATTTTATTCCTGGACTGATCGGTCTTGGTTTTCCATGCCAGCATCTTTCCACAACCATCCCCATACTCGTAATGGGCAAGCTTACTAGCTTCCCATTTCTCCCTAACTCTTTCTTCCAATATTTCTGTTATTTTCTTTGTACTTCAGTCTATCGACCTCCAAACTTTCTCTGCTGGAGGAGGATGTTTCCGCAGCTATCTGTAGATCGAGAGACTTGATATTATTTTCCAGATCGTAAATCATTTGTTTAATTCCTTTTGTTTTATATGCTGCCAGACTAAGGATTTTCCCCCTAATTACTGCTTTATACGTGTCCCAGGTGGTCTGCACTGAGGCACCTTCCTTATTATCCTCGAAATAGAACCCTGTCTCTTCTTTGAGCTGATCATCAATCTGAGGGTCAGAGAGGATTGTGCGATCCATTGTCCATGTTGAACCTTCGATACTATCTTTTAGTTGAAAAGTGATCTGGACTGCGGAGTGGTCCGAGAGGTGAGCTGGAATATGTACTATCTGTCATCAGCAGAGATTAAGCATTATTTGGGGTTGCTGAGCAGGCTGCCGTATCCTTGGAACGTAGTATTTTTCCAGGCGCGCAGGTGCTCTCTTCGCGATCTCGTCAGCCCACAGCGGCTCGAGGGAGCCTTCAAGTAGAAAATTGGTGTGGGAGCACACTACTTCACCTCCCAGCAGGGTTGCCCCTAAGCATCATGGTAGATGCAGTCCGACTAGCGAGTACACTTGCAAACTCTTTAGAGTGGTCCAAATAATGCCTAATCTCTGCTGATGACAGATAATAATCTAGAAACACGTGTCCAGAGATGGCCAGCACTAATCTGCACCCACCTGGTGAAACACTCCACACCAATTTTTTAAGTTGTCAATGAGTTGCAAAGATTTTGAGTGGCAGCTATAGAGATGGAAGGACCTTGTCCAGATAACCGAGTAACCACCTGATAAACATATTTCACTGAGTCTTGTGCTGATTCTATTTGATTACAATAGAATTTACGTTTTTCTGTAATCAGAAGTTGTTTATATTTGGACAGAGCCTGTTTGTAATATGATTTTTGAGTGGGATCGTAATCTAATCGCCATCTACGCTCTTGGCGTCTACAAATTTGTTTTTTAAGCCTGAGGGTTGCTTTGAACCAAGGGGCAGACAGCATAGCCCTATTGGTGGACCTTCCGCCGTATTGACAGCATCCAAAATCCAATTTGTATAGATGGTAGCTGCCTTCTCAGGATCAGAAGGAGCAACTGACAGATCAAATATAGGTAATGGCTAAGAAGGCTTAAAGATCTTGAATTAAAGACATCTAAAAATATGAAGACAAGGATCATTGTGATATTTAATATAACTTTATGGACTTACTTTTGAACATGTGCAGATGATTTGTATATATAGCATTAAATAGTGGTCTGCTCGGCACAAACGAGGGGATCTGGTGTTTTTTTTCCCTACCTTATGCACCGTGCCAGATTACCTGCTTTAACTGATTTGTACTTGTGATAGACATTAGAGCACCATCTTTGCCTATTGCCAACCACCGACTGTTTAACCAATATCACTGCTGCTTGCGTTCGCAGACGATGGTCCCTGTAACACCTCACAGATCAGGTCGATTCAGCAAAGATGATTTTCTTCAGTTCCGACAACCAATGCTAGGGAAGTATTCGAAACATCCAAAGCCTGTGTGCCTGTAGTAGAGCCGGTATCCAATCCAACTGGAGCTAAAGCATCCCGTGCCGACATCAACATGGGAATAGGCTGAGGACACTGCACTACGTAGGCCTTTAACGGGTCCAGTAATACATCCGCGTCCCCGAAGGCCACGTCAGAAACGCTTATTATACACTATCTATAATGAAATTTGGAAAATCTCTCAACAAGAAGCTGCAGAGCGATTGCCTGAAATTGACAGAGCTAACTTAGGAAAGGCTTTGGCTGTGGTTGGCAATGGTATGACCACACTGACATCCAGGATTTATTCCCTGTGCAGCGTTGTATCTTCTGCTATAGATATAATGGAACAGGATCTGTCCATCTTACAACAAGGACAGTTACGATCCATTCTATTATTAAACTGGACGCTGCAATCTTTGCGTTCTAGTCATGTGCCCTGGCAATATATTAACAGTACGTCTTTATTCTCCGCATATAATCTATCACAGAGACAAATGAGAATGGCACAAAGAGATGCAAAATATACAATGCTGTACATTGAGAAATTAGACCAATTACCTTTCACTGTGACAGAGTCACCGTCCACAGAATGGTTAATTCATGGCCATATAACATTGGCAGTTACAAATGTATGTAAAATCTTAAGAGCAGGATGTTTGGTTAATGGGGGATAAGGGTGGAGGTAATTTAAAAATATTTATTCAATTTTTTTACATTTTTGAATTTTATGTAAAAAATTAGGAGCAGAATGTTGGTTAAAAATACATTTTAATAAAACAATTATAGAAACAAATATTTTTTTCAAAAATAAAATTTGAATTCTAACATGTTTTAAGCTTTGGAAGGTCTATTTTTGGGTGCTAATATTTTGATGTAAATTTTATAAAATATTTTATAAATATTTTTTTACATTGATAAAATATTTATATAAAAACACAATGTACAAAATATGGCGGTGCCATACCAAAAGAACCAGCCGAAGGTTGGTTGGTTTCCTAGCTTCAGCTCTAACTGCAGTGGTTTAGGGAACGTGACTCTTCCCCCTTCAAGAGTTTGACAGCAGCCGCTGTACTAGTGATACGTGTACTATCAATAAATAACTGTAAGAGGGCCAAGGGTCATAAGCACTCAACACACATGCTCTTCCAGAACAAGGGCTGCCTGTCTCCTATGAACACTAATCATTTCTGGACAAAAAACTGTGAAGTTTCTGCTCACACATGGGATCGAACTAACCTTTGTGGATCAGCCACTCTGGGCCTGCGATCGGGGTCAATCAGCAGCCCTAGTTTTGTTGCATTTGCCTGAAGTGTTCACCCACCCGTCTTCTCCAGGTGTTGTTGAAAAGGGTTGGAATAGGGTGGAGTTGACAGAAGGAGTGTCTGTTGTTCGCTTACACGTCTTCTACAGGTCCTGCTGTAGACTCTAGAATAGGTTGGGTTTGTGAGAGAGTGCTTAGTGTTCACTCACCAGCCGTCTGCAGGTCCTGCTGGAGAGAGTTAAGAATAGGTTGGGTTTGTGAGAGAGTGCTTAGTGTTCACTCACCAGCCGTCTGCAGGTCCTACTGGAGAGAGTCAGGAATAGGTTGGGTTTGTGAGAGAATGCCAGGGTTCACTCACCAGCCGTCTGCAGGTCCTACTGGAGAGAGTTAAGAATAGGTTGGGTTTGTGAGAGAGTGCTTAGTGTTCACTCGCCAGCCGTCTGCAGGTCCTGCTGGAGAGAGTCTAGAATAGGTTGGGTTTGTGAGAGAGTGCTTAGTGTTCACTCACCAGCCGTCTGCAGGTCCTGCTGGAGAGAGTTAAGAATAGGTTGGGTTTGTGAGAGAGTGCTTAGTCTTCACTCGCCAGCTGTCTGCAGGGCCTGCTGGAGAGAGTTAAGAATAATTTGGGTTTGTGAGAGAGTGCTTAGTGTTCACTCACCAGCCGTCTGCAGGTCCTACTGGAGAGAGTTAAGAATAGGTTGGGTTTGTGAGAGAGTGCTTAGTGTTCACTCGCCAGCCGTCTGCAGGTCCTGCTGGGGAGAGTTAAGAATAGGTTGGGTTTGTGAGAGAATGCTTAGGGTTCACTTGCCAGCCGTCTGCAGGTCCTGCTGGAGAGAGTTAAGAATAGGTTGGGTTTGTGAGAGACTACTTAGTGTTCACTCGCTAGCCATCTGCAGGGCCTGCTGGAGAGAGTACAATAGGTTTGGGTTTGTGAGAGAGTGCTTAGTGTTCACTCGCCAGCCGTCTACAGGTCCTGCTGGAGAGAGTCTAGAATAGGTTGGGTTTGTGAGAGAGTGCTTAGTGTTCACTCACCAGCCGTCTGCAGGTCCTACTGGAGAGAGTTAAGAATAGGTTGGGTTTGTGAGAGAGTGCTTAGTGTTCACTCGCCAGCCGTCTGCAGGTCCTGCTGGAGAGAGTTTAGAGTAGATTGGGTTTGAGAGAGAGGGCTTAGTGTTCACTCGCCAGCCGTCTGCAGGTTCCTGCTGGAGAGTCTAGAATAGGTTGGGTTTGTGAGAGAGTGCTTAGTGTACACTCACCAGCCGTCTGCAGGTCCTGCTGGAGAGAGTCTAGAATAGGTTGGGTTTGTGAGAGAGTGCTTAGTGTTCACTCACCAGCCGTCTGCAGGTCCTACTGGAGAGAGTTAAGAATAGGTTGGGTTTGTGAGAGAGTGCTTAATGTTCACTCGCCAGCCGTCTGCAGGTCCTGCTGGAGAGAGTCTAGAATAGGTTGGGTTTGTGAGAGAGTGCTTAGTGTTCACTCACCAGCCGTCTGCAGGTCCTGCTGGAGAGAGTTAAGAATAGGTTGGGTTTGTGAGAGAGTGCTTAGTGTTCACTCACCAGCCGTCTGCAGGTCCTACTGGAGAGAGTTAAGAATAGGTTGGGTTTGTGAGAGAGTGCTTAGTGTTCACTCGCCAGCCGTCTGCAGGTCCTGCTGGAGAGAGTCTAGAATAGGTTGGGTTTGTGAGAGAGTGCTTAGTGTTCACTCACCAGCCGTCTGCAGGTCCTACTGGAGAGAGTTAAGAATAGGTTGGGTTTGTGAGAGAGTGCTTAGTGTTCACTCACCAGTCATCTGCAGGTCCTGCTGGGGAGAGTCTAGAATAGTTTGGGTTTGTGAGAGAGTGCTTAGTATTCACTCGCCAGCCGTCTGCAGGTCCTGCTGGAGAGAGTCTAGAATAGGTTGGGTTTGTGAAGGGAGTGCTTAGTGTTCACTCGCCAGCCGTCTGCAGGTCCTGCTGGAGAGAGTTAAGAATAGGTTGGGTTTGTGGGAGACTACTTAGTGTTTACTCGCTAGCCGTCTGCAGGGCCTGCTGGAGAGAGTCTACAATAGGTTTGGGTTTGTGAGAGAGTGCTTAGTGTTCACTCACCAGCCATCTGCAGGTCCTGCTGGGGAGAGTCTAGAATAGTTTGGGTTTGTGAGAGAGTGCTTAGTGTTCACTCGCCAGCAGTATGCAGGTTTCTGCTGTAGAGACTAGAATAGGTTGGGTTTGTGAGAGAGTGCTTGGTGTTCACTCACCAGCCGTCTGCAGGTCCTGCTGGAGAGAGTTTAGAACAGGTTGGGCTTGTGAGAGAGTGCTTAGTGTTCACTCGCCAGACGTCTGCAGCTCCTGCTGGAGAGAGTCTAGAATAGGTTGGGTTTGTGAGAGAGTGCTTAGTGTTCACTCGCCAGCCGTCTGCAGGTTTCTGCTGTAGAGACTTGAATAGGTTGGGCTTGTGAGAGAGTGCTTAGTGTTCACTCACCATCCCTCTGCAGGTCCTGATGGAGAGAGTTTAGAATAGGTTGGGTTTGTGAGAGAGTGCTTAGTGTTCACTTGCCAGCTGTCTGCAGGTCCTGCTGGAGAGAGTCTAGAATATGTTGGGTTTGTGAGAGAGTGCTTAGTGTTCACTCGCCAGCCGTCTGCAGGTCCTGCTGGAGAGAGTTTAGAGTAGATTGGGTTAGTGAGAGAGTGCTTAGTGTTCACTCGCCAGCCGTCTGCAGGTCCTGCTGGAGAGAGTCTAGAATAGGCTGGGTTTGTGAGAGAGTGCTTAGTGTTCACTCGCCAGCCGTCTGCAGGTCCTGCTGGAGAGAGTCTAGAATAGGTTGGGTTTGTGAGAGAGTGCTTAGTGTTCACTCGCCAGCCGTCTGCAGGTCCTGCTATAGAGTCTAGAATAGGTTGGGTTTGTGAGAGAGTGCTTAGTGTTCACTCGCTAGCCGTCTGCAGGTCCTGATGGAGAGAGTTTAGAATAGGTTGGATTCGTGAGAGAGTGCTCAGTGTTCACTCACCAGCCGTCTGCAGGTCCTGCTGGAGAGAGTCTAGAATAGGCTGGGTTTGTGAGAGAGTGCTTAGTGTTCACTCGCCAGCCGTCTACAGGTCCTGCTGGAGAGAGTCTAGAATAGGTTGGGTTTGTGAGAGAGTGCTTAGTGTTCACTCGCCAGCCGTCTGCAGGTCCTGCTATAGAGTCTAGAATAGGTTGGGTTTGTGAGAGAGTGCTTAGTGTTCACTCGCTAGCCGTCTGCAGGTCCTGATGGAGAGAGTTTAGAATAGGTTGGGTTTGTGAGAGAGTGCTTAGTGTTCACTCGCCAGCTGTCTGCAGCTCCTGCTGAAGAGAGTCTAGAATAGGTCCGCTTCCCAAAAGAAATTATTTTTGTTTTTGGTAAATTTAGTTCAAGGGTGTTTATTGCTGTGTAGGGGAGCAGCTAATCAAGTAACCTCTGTAGTCCTACTTTTGTATGGGTCAGTAACACAAGGTTGTCAGCATATAACAGGTTGCTAATGCGGGTTCCGTCTATTTGAGGGGATAAGAATGGACTTTGGCAAGTTAAGGAGTCTGAAATAAACAAGTTAAAAAAGTGGAGTGGATCCAACACGCAGTCTTGTTTGACACTGCTATTGGTCGAAATCTTCCTTGAGACATGGCACCTATCTCCCAACTTTACTCTAATCCAGGTTTTCTAATTAAGTTGAATTATGGCTTTTAAGAGGGCCGGAGGTATGCCCCAGCTCTCTAACTTTTAGCCACAGACGGCCACGCGGCACTCGGTCAAAAGTCGCTTTGAAGTCCACAAAATAGCAGTGAAGTTGGATACCTTGGACTCCCGCTTTCTCCATCAAAACAGATAATGTAGGTTACTAGCTGTTCCAGAGTTTGCAACAAAGCCATTCTGTTTGAAGGGAAGGCGCTTTGTTGATTCAGCCCAGGCAGAGAGCTCTTCTAACAAAATACTGGCATAGTATTTAGATTCGATGTCGAGGAAAGCTATAATTCGGAAGTTCTTAGGGTCATTTCTCTTTCCACTTTTATAGATTGGGTGGATAATAGAGCTTTTTCAGGACTCCGGGATGTTGTGATTTAGCCTACAGTATAAAAACAAGGGGGCCAAGAGGTCCGACCACAATTCTATGTGCAATTTAAACAGGGCTTGAGGAAGACCGTTAGGCCCAGGAGCTCCTTCTGACCTTGCAGTCCTGATTGTACGGGCAATGATGTTTCTTAACACTTCTGGTGTCATCAAGCTCTCCGTCAGTGGGTCTTCGCTTTGCTCTTTTCCGTCAAATGTTTTTGCTTCCAGGACATGATTAGCTAAGTTGTTAGGCTCGCTCTTACCTATGCGTTTGGCTTCAAAAGGTAATAACTCTAAATTAGTTGATGGGGTGGGGCTGGAATGACCGCCCCTATTTGAGTGGTCGCGGAAATGTTTAGATAAAAACTGAGTCCATTCTTCTGAGGTTATATTTGCTCTACCATGCCCACTGCTACCTAAAGGACCCCTGTTAACTAGAGACTACAATAACTTTGCGTTGGAGTTCTTGCTTGCGTGAACCAGCTTCAGCCAGGACTGATCAGTCGCTATTTGTTTGTCCCTGTATATAGATGATTTGAAGGCTTTTTGTACTTGCTTGTAATTGTTAAATAAGCTTGTGTTGCCTGGAGTTTTCCTAACCAGGTGTAGAACCAAGTTTCTTTGAGATTTTGACTTGTTTGTCGCTAATGAAATGTGACGTTGTGTAATGTGCTGACGAGTACGGCTCGTAGACAGAAATTCGGACTCTGATCATCATTTGTTCTACAAGTGTGAAAAAACCAGTTAGGAAATATAATAACAAAGTGAACCTTTGAATTAGGTAAAGACAAATTGTGAACAACCAAGTATAATGAGTTTTCAAAAATAAATATTTTTAGTTTTCCTAAATAAATGAGGTATTGATTTGATAAGAAAGGACTGAATTAATAGGAGTGAAGCCCAGATCTATGTATTATAAGTAGCACTTCTCTCTACATCAACACCGGAGAGCTAGTGCCATCTCAAGAAAAAAACCCTTGTCAGCCCTGGGAACACTGAAAGCAGAGCCATTCTGGGAGCAGTCACACTGTAGAGACAGGACCCCCTTCTAATGCGACCTGTGCCAGACACCCTTCTGACAGCAGTCACACTGTCGAGACAGGAACCCTTTCTGATGCCACCTCTGCCAGACTACCTGCTGACAGCACAAATTATCTTGACCTTTTAAGCGAACAATCTACTTTCTTTACAATCAGCAGTCAAATAACATAAATCCAAATAATTTTTTTTATTTTATTACATATCCAAAAATATACATTTCTTTTTATCAAGTAAAATCGAGTCATTATTATGTACGTTTTATAGTGTCATGATTGGTTCTAGGAATATAACAGCTTGGTGCAATCAATCTCTTTTTTTTATTCCTTTAGTGGATCAATCATTTCATAATTCGGCTCCATCATTTCATAATTCAGCTCCATTTGCCATCTACAATTGTTGTCCAATGTAAAATGGTGATTTTGTTCACTTTGTGCTCGGCCTGACTATCACATGGTGTGAGGCTCTGTGACATTTGTTAATGATCCCTCACTCTTTTAAAGAGATGCCTCGTGGTCAGCCTGGCTATCATGCAGCTGTTGGGACCACCTACGTTTATCATCCAATCGTATGCCAAGATAATCATAAGTGGATACTTCTTTAAATTATGTTTTACAAACATTAAAAATAGCTCGCAATTTGGGTTTTTGATTGAAAATCATATATTTCGTTTTATCAACATTAATGGACAAATTCCTTGCTAAACAGAAGGACTCAAAGTCTTCTAATAATTGATGCATTTCTATCTTCGTTCTTTACAACAACACTGCATTATCTGCAAAAAACAAGATTGGAATGTGATCGTTGCCTGCTTTTGGTACATCGAAATTAAGATTTCTCGGAGCTGCAACAATGTCATTTATGTAGCTGTTAAAAAGTGTCAAGGCTAAAACACAGCCCTGTTTGATTCTTCGCCCGATTGGAATTTCAGTTATATATTCCCCTCTTGTGCTGCATCTGATTCTTGTGATGTTACCAGAATGCAGAGCGAATAAGAGCTTCAGGTGCGTTCAGGGATGGTGGTGTGCTCGCTGATGTCTTTGTAGGTTTGAAGATTGACTGAAGCTCTTCACACATTCACTGCACTGGAATGGCTTTTCCCCTGTGTGTGTTCGCTGATGACTTTGTAGGGATGATAATCGACTAAACTTCTTCACACATTCACTGCAATGAAATGGTTTTTCCCCTGTGTGTGTTCCCTGATGCCGTTTTAGGTGTGTAGATCGACTAAACCTCTTCAAACATTCACTGCACTCGAATGGTTTTTCACCCGTGTGTGTTCGCAGATGGGTCCTTAATGCTGACGAATAACTAAAACTACTTGCACATTCACTGCACTTGAATGGTTTTTCACCCGTGTGTGTTCGCAGATGATTCCTTAATGCTGAAGATTCACTAAAACTACTTCCACATTCACTGCACTTGAAAGGCTTTTCCCTTGTGTGTGTTTCCTGATGCCGTTTTAGGTGTGATAATCGACTAAACCTCTTCACACATTCACTGCAATGATATGGTTTTTCCCCTGTGTGTGTTCCCTGGTGCTGTTTTAGGTGTATAGATTGACTAAACCTCTTTAAACATTCACTGCACTCGAATGGTTTTTCACCCGTGTGTGTTCGCAGATGATTCCTTAATGCTGACGAATAACTAAAACTACTTGCACATTCACTGCACTTGAATGGCTTTTCCCCTGTGTGTGTTCTCTGATGCAGTTTTAGGTTTGGTAAATATTTAAAGCTCTTCCCACATTCACTGCACTTGAATGGCTTTTCCCCTGTGTGTGTTCGCTGATGACTCCTGAGTTTAGATGATTCCGTAAAACTACTTCCACATTCACTGCAAGTGTATGTTTTTTCTTTCTTGGTTAGTGTCTCTGAGTCGGGTATGTAATTTTCTACATTTCTTGACTGTGCTTTCTGAAGGGCCAACATGACCGATAAAGCACTTGTGTTATTCTCACACACCCTGTATGCGTGTGGTATTTTGCACGTTTGCATTCCGATTAAGCACTAAAGTAAAAAGGTCACCAAATACTCGCCACACTCATAACGTGTGCAAGGCTTCTTTATGGGTGATTGCGTCTTTAGACTGGATAATGGTTCTGCAAGCTTGCGGGTAAAGATCCATCGTCCTTTTGGTCGGTGCACACTGGGATAGTACTCTGCATTTTATACAGCAGAGCCCCTATTTCTTTTAATTTTCAGTTGTCAAGCTCCACTCCATTGTGCTTTTCGCTGGTTGCTGTGGAATGGCCTGAAAGAGTTTACAATACGAATCTAGCACTGACTGGTGGTCTGATGTCACTTTAGGAAGCAGAGTACTGCTGTAACCACCTCGTGATCAAAGCTGGTATTGAGCATGTTTACACAAGAAGTGGTTTATCAGTGTTGTTTTCATTTTTTAGAGGTAATTCTTTTTTTCATCTGAGGCATGGAGGTGCACAGCTGAGACTCGTAGAATTACAGAATTGCCCTTGACGGTATGTCCAAGATCTGTCAGTTTATGCTCAGGTTCGGCTGTCTCCGAAGGCACTTATGTTTTCCTTATTTGTGGAACTCAATGTTTCCGACTTTGCTTTTGCAGATTTCCAGTATTATCTTCATTATTCTTAAACATTTTGTGCAATCAAGGATTGTTTTCTGTCGGATGTAAAGAGATTTTAATTACTTAAATGGAAAATACAGGAATGGGCATACACAATTTTTAATTGATTGTAAAAGCATCAAATTCATTACTATTGTTGAAACTTACGATGACAAATTTAACCATACACAGATATTTACATAAAAGTTCCTTTGAACATGCCACATCTTTTTTATTTCAACAAAGATGTTCATAGAGTAACTTAGTAAAAATATAAAAGGACGCACACATAGCACTCAAATACTAGTTACAGCTTAGGGTTGATGCATACGGTCAAGGTTTTGTCAAAAAAAGAACAGCTCTTGGAGTGAGTAAGAGATACGACCAGGAAGACCCAAGACAGTAGATTGGACATCAGAATGCTGTGCCATACACCACATTTTATTGTTCATGGAGGTGCCTGGTTTCATTCAGTACGAACTCTTTTTTTCAGGAGGATTACCCTTGCTGTCATCTTAAGGCCTGATTATGAGGGTCTTGTGTGTGCTTATTGTGTTTGGGGTCCTTGTGGCATAAAGGTGCTCTATCTGGGTCTTGTAGGCCTTCCATCATGTATCGACCCTCCCCCATATGAGGTCCCTGCCCAATCCAAATGGTAGGGACCCTAGGAATCTAGACATCGACATAGGACTCAGCATGTCCTTTTTATGGACATTAAAGAAGGGCTATACTGTTCCATAGCTTCTAAGAATTTCCAAGGTGGCGTGCCATCTTAGAATGATGTTGTTTACTAATTCTGCTTAGATTCTCAGACTGGTCCCATCTATCAAATTTCCAAGACCATCTCTACTCACCTCTCAACCCCTCATCCTAGGCTACTGTTCACCTCATCCCCCCATTCCGCCTATCCCCCTGATCTAGATTCTACCTTCCTAAATGCATAATCTAGTTTGACCCAATGTATTTCAACTTTCATTTTTTATATTGAAAGTTGGGCCCTCCCTTCAGGATTTGCTGATTTCCACAATGTAATCGCATGCATATAACGGTGGGAAGCCACAAACTGAAAGAGTACCTTCTTCTCTCCGGACATCTGCTGTCATGATGCTGTTGTTTAATGGGCTGCCTTTATAGAACGGAGTCATGAAACTTTCCTCCAGCCCCCCCACGATTTGCCCCATCCCTTCCTTCCTTTACCTGACCATTCCCCCTTCTCCCCAACTCCCATCAGGTGCCCTCCACGTGAGCATTCAGTACCCTGGTACCTCCCCTCTTTCCACTCTGGAAATTTGGTGCCCTTAGCTATGGATTCCCTTTCTCGAAGATCACTAGAATCCAAACTTCATACACTCTACAATCTAAGATTGAGTGAATGGTCATGGAGATTCTCCCCCTCACTCGAACACCTGAGATCTCTAAGAATCATTTACAACAAACACATACATAGCTCAAAAGCAAACGTCTATAGGAAACAGCTAAACAAGGCCAGGACTCGACCTAAAAAACTGCTTGAACTCGTTAAATTGCATTCTAACAGGAAATACATCCTGCTTTCTGGGTTTAATCTGCAGCCTAACCGCTAAGAACTTGCCTGGGAAAGACGAAAACATTGAAAGTGACTTAAAGACTGCATTGCATCGACGCCTTCACACAACAGCCTCCACCCGCCCGTGTGGCCTGAGCATACTGCACACACCCATCAAAAATTATTACTGTGTGGTGTTCATTCAAATCCTTTGATGAAATGGCCATACTAAAAATCCTGTCAACACGTAAACCTTCAAACCACTTAAGGGATCCGCTTCCTTCAAATCTCTTCATTGATATTAAAACCCCTCTTCTCCCACTCTGGACCAAAATGGTAAATGATTCATTAATTCAAGGCACTATACCAGACTGCCTCAAGTCTGGACAGATAACCTGTATGTATATGTATGTATGTATATGTATAGGCATTTATATAGCGCACTACTTACCCGTAGGGTCCCAAGGCGCTTTGACCGCTGCGAAACCCTTCCTGGCTTCCCTGAGAGATGGTCCCTTAATGGGTATCTCCAGGGTGAGACCAGGCATCCCCGGCGGTCTGGTGGGGCCGTTAGTGAAGATGAGGCAAGCTAATGCCCAGAGTTGCCGAGTGTGATCGCTGATCAGAGTGGGCACCGAGGCGAGAGAATTATCGAGTCCGCTGACCCTGGTCCAGAAACCTGCCGCGCCGGGAATCGAACCCTGGTCCCACCCTATCTCTAGCATCCAGACTCTTTCAAAGCTCCTCTAGAAATGTGTCCATACCCAGCTATGCAATTGTAGTGACCTGTTGGTCACTGTTCTAGTCTATCAACCGTACCAGCCAGTCCCCGAGGGCTGGCTTACACCCCACCCCACACCCCAGGACATCACAGTACATGTGACCCTGTGAAGCAGAGTCAGTTTTACCATATAGTGCCCCAGGCCCATTCTGTTCACATCTGAAGCATGAGAGTGTCAATTGTCCCGGCCAGCCCATAGACAGGGCTGTGCTAGAACTGTCCACACTGCCTAGAGCGTCTACAGAGGCAGTGGGCCGCATGCCCTCCTGTGACCTCAGATGTATTTCTCCTATGATGGTCAATGAACTCAGCTCACTGTCTTCGAGCCCCTATCCTCGGTGTGTGCATCAAGAAGATGTAGCAATAACAGGATGCATCTGTCATCATGAAGAACAAGATGGGCTAAGAGTAGGGGTGGGGCCAACTGAAACTGTCCGCAGCTTTGGAAATTAAAATAGCTCTTAAAATAAACAATCGACTAGACTATTCAAACAGGAATTCAAGCCTTAGCTGCGAGTCCTCATCAGGACTGTGTAATGCAACCTATAACTGGTGCGTATACCGAGGGGCCTCAGGATAGCCTTAAAACCGTTGCTCTGTAAAAATTCGAAAAAATTCCAAGAAAGGTGGTATGAAATCCTTAATAAATGTTCCCTGGACCTGATTCTTTTAATTATCGAGGAGCTATCTGGAATACTAGACGAACTGGCTACTGAAATCACTGAGACTTCCACCGAACTATCCAAAATGCTCACTGAAGAAGAATTAACAACCATACTTGAAGATATCAAAACTCAAATGGACAAACATACCAGTGATATAAACGATAGAAAAATCCGGAAATATAAGAGGGACACCTTAGATTATAGACTTGGAGAGGTCTATACATGGGCCGAGTTTATGCTCAGAAGAGACGAAACAAAACATATAACTCACAAACTGAAACCTCTTCATCGGACAGTGACAGCACACAAAGAACCAAGAGACAGCAGCCCACACATACCAGACCGGATACTCACCAAGACCAACAACCAACCACCAGCCAAATAATCGAAACAAGTCCTTTTTTAGAACAGGGCCAAGCCCAAAAAGGAGACCCCGGAGAGGACAGAACAAAAGAAAAAGACAAGGAAATAGAACCACCCACCACGAGGAGCGTGACGGCAACCACCAAGGACAAGAAAGGAAAAAAAACGATACAGACCAATTAGTCATTAACATCAGCAAATACCAACTCACCAAAAGTGAAGAACGACTACTACAAAAGGACACATCGTTTGTACCCACGACCAACACAAATAGTTTGGAATTGGAAGTCAGCTTCTTCAAGCTTATGCGCAAACTACGCCTACGTCATTTCTTTGACAATGTACTACCTCAACAACCCAATCAACAGGATGACCAACTACTCGGATTAAAACCACACAGCACCTTTCAACCACCAATCAGTCACAAAACCTTGGACCTATTTGAGAACATAGTCAAACAGGATCTACTTGACATCAAACATGACAAAAAACACAACAGAAACATCACACAAAAAGACTTCGATACCTTAAAGAAGATATCGGGAAACAACCAGATAAGATGCACGAAAGCTGACAAAGGGGGAGCCCTAGTCATTATGGACCAAAACATGTATGAATCCAAGGTAATGGAACGTATCACTGAGAGAGCGCAATTTGAATAAAACTTATATCCTAGCCATATTTAGACGCATATATTATAAACGTAGGAATGAAATGTATATTGTAACGTGAAGTTGACGCCTATAGCATAAAAGTCAACAGAAGTGACAACATGGTATAGGAAATGTAAATGTATTTACTGTTAAAACATGCATTAGATTTAGAAGGCCCGTATACATAATGGGTTAATGTAGGAATGTGTAGAAATGCTCACGAAATGTAGAACGTGCAAAAGTAGAATTCATGTACGTGTGTAACTTTAAATGGAGTAACGTGGAGAAATATAACGTGGAGGAATATAACGTGGAGAAATGTACAGTGAAAACATATGACGATGTAACGAACAAGCATATAACCTCGTACTCTATGTATTATATATATATTCTATGTAAATTGTATTCACTTAGAAGTAAAAGAGTTACTAAATGCGATTATATATAAATGTGTGTTAAAGGTTATACTGTGTAGAAGAAGTTTGTAGGAATGCTAGAAGAGTTTAGGTCATTTGTGATTATAACCTGACTGACCAAGAGTTCGCAGGAGCGTAGACCAATGTATGTAATTTAGTGGACTCACAGGAGTCATGAATAGCTTGATGTGGACGTGAGAGCCAAGGAGTCTAGCACTTGTTAGATTTAAGGTGACAATGCCGGACGGGGCTTATTGCCTAAACGTGAGAAGAGACGCTTGGAATTTGAGTCTTGTTTTGGAATGACCATTCACAGGACCTAGAAGGGTCAAGAATCACAGTTGTAAAGTTAAAGTCTTGTTTAAGGTCATTTGACTTTTGATCTGAAAGTGTCAGTTGAAGTCGCCAACAAGAAGATGAAGATGACATCTAAGGAGAAGGGTCAACCTAACGGACGACGCAAAGAGATGAAGCAATGGAAGAAGCCAGAAACTGACATCATCGGGGAAAGTCCGTGGTGGGCGTCAAGGGGCGTTTCACCCACACTGTGATTGTGTATTTTAGGGACAGCACCCCGGGGAGAAGATAGCGATGAGCGAGAACAGCGAAGAGCTCAGGGCAAGCAAGAGCGCAGATGACTTGAGCAGATGCGCTGAGAGAGATCAGAGCGCAAGGGAGCAGTAGGCCGAGGACCCTTAGAGAGCGGATGGGTAGGCAGAGAGGGTACTGCTTCTGAAACTTAGGATTCCTTTAGAGGCTAAGAGAGTTTGAACTTCTTTGGAAGTCAAACTGCTGACACCTTTTTTAGGAAAGGAACTTGCGAAGTAGGAATGTCACTTAGTATAGAGTAGGGACAGATTTAACTTGATTATTTTTTCTCTTACTGCAGATGACGCAGAAGAACCACTTCATATCGATTCTTTTTAATTTGCTGATTTTGGAATTGACTTTAATTGTATTTGTTTGTAGACTGAGGTTCTTTAGGGAATACATGTTCCTTTTGGTTCCAATATATTTGATGAATTTGATCCTGAGAGGATTGTATTTGCAACTTTTCTTAATTCTATATTAAACCTTTTAAACTTTAACAGTTGTAAGTGATTCTTTAGAGGGGTGTCCGTATATGGGGTTTATTTTACCTGTATGGGGGTTGTCTTTTACTCAATGACAGATATCAACGATCCAAAATTGTCGAATGAGATAAGCTATCAGATTAATCATAAAAGAGATTAAAATCTCATTCCCCGCAGTTGGTAGCAGAGTAAAGATGGTTATCTTCTTGAGGAAGACGACCTAGGCCAGGTTTAGTTTACCCCAAGGTCCCTAGTCATCGACGACCAGAAGAAGAATCCCAGCCGAAGACGGTGCTGATGGTGCGTCGAGAGAAAAGCAGCAGAGTCGGTCGAGAGTGAGTATAAGGGTCATGCGTTGTAAGATTGCGGTGTTTTATGTTGTTCCTGTGTTGTAATGTCAAGCGGAGTTGAATGCCTGTAGTGTGATTGAGGGAAGGTTGTGAGCGCGCGCAACCGGATGAAATCTTAAGCTCCAGAGAAGGACTTAAGTGGTTCGGGTGTATCGAACACCCAGAGTAATTTGTCTACCATTGAAAGGGAGTCATGAGGTACCATTGATTGCCCGACAGACCGATGATAGGGGGAGCGTATGAGCGAGTGTATGAGTAACGGACGCTGGTCGTACGTTTACTGTGTGTAAGTAACCTATCAGTTGAGGCAAGCGTCCGACCGTAAGAGGAAAGACGCTTTGCCAGTTGAGGTAGCAATTACAGTTAGACTGTGGCCGTACAGTCAGAGAAAAGTGATCGCTTGGACGGAAGTAGTCATTTTTCAGTGTATGAATGAAACGCATGCAAGATCGCGAGACGAGTTGAGAAAGGAGGGAAACTGCTGAAGAAGGGACGAGTGACGTCAGCGTAGAGCCGCGCTGAGATTGGTCGGTTGACGTAGAGCCGCACTGGGATAGGCTGATTAGCGAGAGTCGCACAGGGATTGGTGGTTGTCATCAGGACGTAAACAAGGAAGAGAATTAATAAGGAATATCGTACATTATCGAAAATGAAGTGTTTTAAGGGTTTAGGAAAAATCTTTAGGAGAAATAGAAGACATTTATATGCCGGAGAAGAAGCTCCAACAGAAGGCACACCAGCTTATCATATGGCAGTAAATGTGGGCTTACACTCGATACTATGGATCTCCGAGTGGAATAGGCTAACTGAAGGGGGAAAGGAACTGACGTTTCCGAGATTCGGAACGTTTAAACTAGACGTGTTGAACCAACTGAAAGCGGTAATGCTCTCAACGAGACCTCTACCGAGGCCAACACAATTTGAAGCCCTTGGTGCATGGTTTAGAACAGCACACGAAAAGAGCGTAAAAAGGCGCCAGGAAAGAGTGAGACGATCAGTAAAGGCAGTACAGGACGCTAAATGGGATGAGGAAGCTAAGAAGTGGAGAGTACAAAAGATAGAAGCAGACAAACTGTTCACCATGATAGAAGCTACGGGGGAAAAGAAACCTCTAGAGGAGGAAGATGAGGAAAGCGAGACGGAGGAGGATCTGATAGATAGGCTATTAACAGATAGACCACCTCTGTACAACGGTGAAACCGCAAGTCCCATATTACAGCAAGAGGACGGAGCTAGGTGGGGGGAATATAAATCGATCCCAGTAACGGAGTGGGACTCTAACAAGAGTGAGGAAACACCCCAAACTAGTTCTGAACAGAGAGTAGTGGGAAGATTCGTGGTCCAGAAGGTGCCAGAGACGCAATGTGTAAGGTCGTACCAAATGCCAGACGCTTTACAAGTACCTGTTACCATAGGCCCTATAGTGTCAATCTACAACCCAGAAGGGGTCCAGCAGGAGGAACAGGCACGATGGGACAGGGAAAGGGCAGAAGTGGAGAATAGGAATGCCGTAATGAATCCTCAGAGGCAGATATTAGCACCGATGAGTCGGAGTACCCCATTAGATTCCGCAACGGGTCCCAGGATAGAACAGGGAGGTCAAAGAGGGCCAATGGATTTAAGGGGACCTAAACCGAAGTCCTTTAAGGAATTAAGAGAATACTTGAAAGATTGGGATACTGCCGAAGAAGCTCGGAATAAAAGTTTAGAAACAGGAGCTGAGTGGAGAGACCAAGATAACAGGATTCTCTCTCATTGTGGAGCTGGCGAGAGCAGCCCCGAGTGGGAGAGAGGGAGTCAAGAAAGCAGAAGAGATACTTGCCCTACCATTAGCGGCAATAGGCAAATGTGCGACGACAGGAGTGCAGGGTGTGGCGAAGTGCCTCGCGTCACCTTCAGTGAAGGAGAACGAAGGACGCAGGAGTACCGGAATACTTTTAGGTGCACTCACCATGCCCCAGATGAGAATGTGCGACACTGGAATCACGGAAACATGGAGAGTCGTGAAGCGTCTCGACATGCATCCGGCGATAGTGGACGGAGTCATGAGAATCTAGGGAGTCGCGAAACGTCTCGCCATACTTCTAGTGATCAGGAACGAGATCACGGGAACATGGAAGACCGGCGAGGGCCTTTCATTTTATTAAGCGACACCAGACGGCAAGCAAGTTGCAGTGGTCTAGAACAGAACGGTGGATCCTATCTCGTATCTGGAGAAACCGAGCCAAAAAGACGGAATGTAGGGTTGGGGGATGGAGCATTATTCCACCATACCCCACGGGAAGATGGAAAGGCTTGGGATCTAGAGAGGTGGGAACAAAGAGATGGAAGGAAGACTCCTCATAACTCACCTGTGCTTAGGCGTAGGGCGCATAGTGGAGGTGAGAGGGATATGAGAGAACAACCTAGGTCTGACGTACTGAGAGCTGAAATAAAGGCAAGACGGATTGATGTAATGAGTCTGAAGTCAGACTTAGATGAAATAATTGACGGCACAGTGGCAATCGAGAGGCTAGAGCTGTACGCACCAGATGAAATACTGTTTTTATCTAAAGATGTTACTCGGAAAGCGAGAGCAGCTCATGAGAAGTTATCTGAATTGGCCGAAAGGTATATGATAGACATATCACGAACCAAAGCTTTACAGCCGAACCATAGGTTAAATTGCACAGACCGAGATCTAGATGAGCGTAGAACGATTGGGCTAAGAGTACACATAAGGGAATTAATCATGTGTATTAGGGTATGGAGAGATCTGGATAGATGGGAGGAAAGATGGTCCAAGAGGGGATCTGTCAGACGGAGTGCACTAGTGAAGTCCCAGGATACAGACTTAATGCGAATGGAAGCTTTCCCTTTGCGAGAAATCGCGAATGGAAACTAGGTTCACGTACCCTGGAGTAGGGGGGATTTGGCGGCATTCACCAATTCCTTCCCAAAGCTTAGAGAAAATCCCGTAGAGTGGTACAAGCAGGTAGAGAGATTCATGAAGATCTCTAAAGTACTTTGGATCGATTTGAACACATTGTTCGATATCGTAGTACCCGGAGATTTGTGGACGGCATGCAAGCTTAATGTTGAATGGCCTACTTGTGAGCCTCCGAGAGATACCCGGACGAATGGTCCATCAGTTAGAGTCATGGAAAAATACGAGAGAGTAATAACATGGCTAAAAGAGAAAGTGCCGGTGCAAGACATAGACTGGGTCAAGATAGATCGAACAACTCAGGAGCCGAAAGAGACAGTCCATGAGTTTTATGAGCGATTGCTGAAAGCATTCAAGCAGTACAGTGGGTTAGATGTAATGGATCCTAAGGACATAGGACAGTTTGTGTCGAAGTTTGTTCTCGGATTGAGACCAGACATAAGCCTAATGATTCAACAGCATTTGATCTGTTGGCAGAACAAACCTTTAGATGAAATTCTAAGGTATGCCAGGTACTGCAGCGATGAGATAGATTCTAAGGCAAAGAAACTCAAGGAAAAGTTAATGCTGGTACAAATGCAAGCAGCTGGAAAGGGTGGACAGCGGCAACAGGGAACAGGAACGCAAGCAAAGAAACAGAATAACCAGAGCAGAGATGAGGAAGAAAGACCGAGACCAAGAATGGATATCGCGACACTGAAAAAGACAACTAGATGCCATCAATGTAACGAGGTGGGACATTGGAGACGTGAATGTCCTTACAATGTTGAGACAGGGGAATTAGAACAGGAGGAGGAAGAGGTGCAGAATAACGTGGTTAAGGGAGCAACAGTCCCGAAGGGAAAGTTTGTCAAAGGGGGGACTCAAACTCCTCGAGCCCCGTTTCCTCAACCCCCTCGCATTACAAATGGAGGAAAAACCTATAGACAAATGCCATTGTTCATAGGAGGAGAAGAATGCTACTACGTTGATCCTCTTACAGGGCAACGGGTGAATAGGGAGGAAGACTGTACTCTAGGAGCAGCCTTGGAAGTAGATCAGAGAGGACCATACGTAGAGGCCGAAGTAGCTGGATGTCCTACAACCTTTTTGGTGGATACGGGGGCCACTCGATCCACGTTGAGATCAGCGGTAGTCCCAGGTCTGCCAATATCGGGAGAAATGATTCAGGTGGTAGGAGTCGCAAACAAGAGGATGACGAATCCTCTGACCGAACCAGTGTCAGTAAAGATAGGGAATTACAGTGACGAACATCAGTTTGTGATCTGTGATTCTACTCCCGTGTGTTTGCTAGGAAGAGATCTGTTGTGTAAACTGAATTGCACAATACATTGCACACCTGAAGGAGTAGAAGTGCAGACGAATGATGAGGATGCTGATTTTAAAGTTGTGAACTCGCAGGAATGTGTGGAACTATATCCTACCTTAACAGTGGAGGAGCTTCCGCAGGATTTAAGGGAGAAAGTCTCAGCTGAGGTATGGGACTTTACTGGAGAAGAAATAGGATTGATCAAGGGAGTAGAACCAGTAAAGATCCTGGTAAGACCCCATGCTGAGTATCCAAGAACACCACAGTATAAGTTGACACCGGAGACGATTGCAGGAATAAAGCCTGTGATCGAATCCATGATTAAACAGGGAATACTGAAAGAGATCGTGGGTAGTCCGTGTAACTCCCCGATCATGGGTTTGCAGAAGCCTAGTGGAAAATACAGAATAGTGCAGGATCTTCGAAAGATTAATAATATTGTTGTCTCATGTTGTCCAGTGGTACCGAATCCATCAGTAATCTTATTTCAGATACCATTCCGAGCTGAATGGTTTACCGTGATAGATTTGTGCCAGGCTTTCTTTTCGATTCCTTTAGATGAAGAGAGCCAGTATCTTTTCGCTTTTAAGCTGGAAGATCGCGTTTTAACATGGTGTCGTATCCCTCAGGGGTATACAGAAAGCCCATCGATTTTTAACCAGCTATTGAAGAAAAATCTTGAAAGTCTAGTACTGCCCAAGAATTCAGTTCTGGTCCAGTACATAGACGACCTCCTAGTTGCGTCAGAAACTGAGGAAGCTTGCAGAGAAGACACCATAACCTTGTTAAATCACTTGGCCGAGAACGGGCACAAGGTGTCTCCAAGTAAATTGCAATATTGTAAGACTGAAGTGCAATACTTGGGCCATAGGATTGAAAAAGGAAAGCGGAAGGTGTCTCCAGACAGAATAGAGGCGATTATGAAGAGGAACGCGCCTACAACACAAAGAGAAGTCAGGATGTTTCTAGGCATGGTCGGTTATTGTCGACAGTGGATAGCCAACTTTTCACTGAAGGCAAAACCGTTATTACAACTGACGCACAAAGGAGTAAGTGATCCGGTACCATGGGACAAAGATTGTTTGATGGCGTTTTTGCAGCTGAGGGAGGACTTATGTCGCGCCCCGGCTTTGGGAATGCCTGATTACACCAAACCATTTTTGCTTTACTGCTGCGAGAGAGAGGGATGCGCTTTAGCGGTTTTAGCCCAGATCCACGGAGATGCGCGCAGGCCAGTGGCGTATTTTTCGGCTACATTAGATCCAGTAGCCGCAGCGTTGCCCGGATGTCTCAAATCCGTAGCCGCAACGGGTGTCAGCATTGAACGTTCTGAAAGCGTGGTAATGGGACATCAGTTAGTGGTGTACGTGCCGCATTCTGTGGAATTGTTAATGACCAGGACGAAGACTCAGCATCTGACGAATAGCAGGCTCACACGCTACGAGCAAGTCATACTGGCTGCCGAGAATGTGACCCTAAAAAGATGCTCCGTCTTGAATCCTGCAACTTTGATGCCACTTCCGAATGAGGTGGATGATGAAAATTGTACAGATCATGACTGCCTTGATGTGACTGAACTATGTACCAAACCAAGACCTGATATCGTGGATGAGCCATTGACAGACCCCGATGAAATTTTCTTTGTTGATGGTTCATGCGTAAGAGACGATGTCGGTCAGCTGAGAGCAGCTTATGCAGTTTGCACGATTACCAGAGTTATAGAAGCCGCTTGCCTGGAAGGAGTACACTCCGCACAGGTAGCTGAAATTGTTGCTTTGACGCGTGCTTGCTTAGCAGGCGGCAAACTTCGAGTCACCATATACACCGATAGCCAGTACGGTTTCGGGGTAGTTCATGATTACGGGCAGTTATGGTCTCAAAGAGGTTACATGACCTCCTCGGGTTCTCCCATTAGGAATGGAGAATTCGTGAGACTTTTGTTAGAGGCATTGCAAGGTCCAACAGCTATTGCAGTGGTTAAATGTGCTGCGCATACAAAAAACGTAGACTTTGTATCACAAGGCAACCGCTATGCGGATGAAGTAGCGCGTTACTGCGCAGAACAGGGATATTCTCACACTGATGTAAAAGTGGGGGGAGTCCAAGAAAGAACTGAATTGACAATGTTGTTAGATACTGTAGATACGTGGGATGAATTGAGATGTGTTCAGGAAAATGCACCAGATGATGAGAAAAAGAGCTGGGAAACAGCGGGTTGTACGAAAAGTGAGATGAACTTTTGGATCTCTGCCGATGGGAGAGCAGTTTTACCAAATGAACTTGTTAGTCCAATGGCAAGGAAATTGCATGGATCAGCACACATAGGAAGAGATGCTATGGTGAGAGTATTCAGACAGACATGGTTTAATCCCAAGTATAGAGTAGCGGCAGAAGCAGTGTGTCAGCGATGTGCGATCTGTCAGCAACTAAACGTGGGAAAGAGAACACCAGTTACATTGAGTCACATAGGAAGGTCTGGGGGGCCTTTCAATAGGATGCAGCTTGATTTTATAGAAATGCCTCCATGCAACAGACTCAGATACGTTTTAGTGATTGTCTGCATATTTTCTAGATGGGTTGAGGCTTACCCTACACGTAGGTGCGATACACTTACAGTAGCGAAATTGCTACTTAGAGAGTTAATACCGAGGTTTGGGGTGCCATCCTCTTTGGAATCGGACAGAGGAACTCATTTTAACAGCGAAGTAGTGAAGATGCTATGTTCAGCTTTGAATATCGATCAGAAGTTACACTGCAGCTATCGACCAAAAGCTTCAGGGATTGTAGAGCAAATCAACAGTACAATCAAGTCCAGACTTGCCAAAGTTTGTTCATCGAAATCCCTGAGTTGGCCAGACGCACTTCCAGTGGTTCTTATGAGCATACGTAGCACACCTGATAGGAAAACAGGTCTCTCTCCACATGAAGTGCTAATGGGGAGAGCTATGAGATTGCCATCGGTTCCAACGGCAGCGCTAGTGAACATCACAGACGATTTGATCTTGGACTACTGCAAGGGACTATCTGATGCCATTAATTCTGTGTCCCTCCAGGTCCAGGCTGCAGAGGTTCCATCAGCACAGGATTTGTGCCATGACCTGAGTCCGGGGGACTGGGTTCTGGTGAAAAAGCATGTCAGGAAGAACTGCTTAGACGTGCGTTGGCGAGGACCATTTCAAGTCATACTTGTGACGAACACTGCGGTAAAGTGTGGAGGTCTGCCAAACTGGATACATGCCTCACACACCCGAAGAGTGCAACACCTCTAGAAGAAACAGCTCCTCTCTCGGATGAGAATCCGGTGGGAAGCGGAGAAGCCACAGAGGGGGAAAGCCAAGCTGTGGAGGTGATCGAAGAAGCTGAGACTGTGTTGGAACAGGACGACGAAGGTCAGGACACTAGTGGGACCGAAGTCGCCTCAGGAGAAGAAAGCAATTGGGAGTCCGACACAGATATCGAACAAACTGAGAGTGACCGAGAGACAAGTCCAAGAACAAGGAGCAGAAGGACAAGGAGTGACGAAGCCAGTTGGCCGGAGAGAAGGAAATGGCCAAGCTCGGAAGAAAAGCAAGAAAGAACTCTTGTCCCGATTGCTGAAGAATCGGATCAGGAGGAAGAAACGACAGACTCAGGAACTGAGAGTCCAAGAAGATCGAGAAGGGTACGTGTGCCCTGCAGAAGGTACGCCACCCCGGAGTGGACTTATCTAGCAGATGTCTTGGGGACAGAAATCTGGGAGAGTGAAGAGCGTGAAAGTAATCGATCTCGATCCATTTGTGGCAGTGGAGATATGGATGTTGACGCCTGGACTCGAGACTGAGGGGTTACTGACTTTCACACTTCCCATACCCCCATACTTGAGTCAGATCAAAGATTTAGTGTTAAACAGATTACAATTTCCAACATTTGGTCATCAAATACCAGAAGAAGAAGAAAAAGTCATTCGTTTTGAGTTATTGGAACTTGTTGCAAGAGCTGCAGGTACGAGAATAATTGTTGATGCATAAAGACTTTTGTATATAAGTTATAAAGAAGAAGATAACCTAGCGCCGAGTGGAAAGAAGAATAAAATTAGGGATTACATTTAGAGGACGGAGAAGGGTTAGGGTTGTCTGCTGCTAAAAAGAGAAAAGACATTGTTGTGAAAAAGAGACTTTGTTGATAAAGAGCACTTTAAAGACTGAGAAAGCAAACAAAGCAACCAAAGACTGGAAAAGAAAATTTTCGCTAGAGAACGAGCTACGCTGTTTTGATAACATGGAGAACGGCAACCCAAACAGAAAAGCCAGATGCATAGTAGGTACACTTATAGCAATAGTAATATTTCTCATAATTACAGTAGTGACAATATCATACATAATAGGACATGAAAACGATAAAGAAATAGCAGATGTAAAAACTGTAACGACTTTGAAACCTGCTCTTGTGGGAAAGAAGGAGGAGAGCAATGTTATACGTGAAAAGGCGTTACTAGCAGATGAAGCTCGTAGATTACACGTAGACGAGTCACAGGGAAATTTTAGGTCAAACGCATATGCTAAACTGTTGTACGAATATATCGATGCCATGGAGGCCAAAGATTGCTACGTTTGTATGCAATTGCCGGCTTCTGTAGATGAAGGCATCAGATATCATCATCTCCCATTGACTTATGGGATAACATGTAGTTTACTGCTTAGTATATTTTATGGTAGAGAAGGGTTTGAGTACTACTTTTCAAATTATGATTCGGTACTGCCTGAAGTTCCGAATTATAAGCAAATGAATAAGTGGGACTTTTACAAAAAGGAGGATAGATTAGCCAAATTCTTTCTTCCTTGGGATACATTGGATACATCATACGCACGTAGAAATAATCTGACTTGCAAGGTGTCAGAGGTAGAGAAAAAGTTCATAGGACAAGTAGATGACCGATACAGAAGGCAGAAGATTCTAAAA
Source organism: Lissotriton vulgaris (assembly GCF_964263255.1). Taxonomy (NCBI): domain Eukaryota; kingdom Metazoa; phylum Chordata; class Amphibia; order Caudata; family Salamandridae; genus Lissotriton; species Lissotriton vulgaris. Next base: position 307,356 of record NW_028247323.1, on the reverse strand, counting down.
ATGTCAGGACAATGGAAAACAGATTGGACAGAAGAAGAGAAGGCACATAAAAAGAAAGGTAGCAATGGTCCAATAGCATTGGATAGAACGCAGAAGGGAAAGTTATGTTTAGCTCGAAGCAAGACATATTATGAGAGTGAATTTGTAGGTGAAGTTAATTGCGAGCATGCTTTTAAGTTAGAGTATTATACGAAAGATTTTATGAAAGGGATGCAAGCTATTCCGAATGTGTATTTTGTATGTGGAAGAAATGCCTATGTAAAACTACCTGACAATTGGTATGGTTCGTGTTACTTGGCAATTGTCTTCCCCAAAATATATCATGCAAAGGATTTAGCGATCATAGAAGGAAAAGCTTCGACGAGAACGAAAAGGGAAGTAGGAGATGCAGAGGTAGTAGGAGATGTATTTGGAGCGATGTTTCCATTGTTAGGTTTAATTCTTAACGATGTTAAGATTAGGAGACTAGCTACAGTTGTAGATAGATTGTCTGCAAGTACTGCAAGGTCATTAATGTTAGTAGAAGGCGAGATGCAATCGATTAGAGCAATGGTTCTTCAGAACAGACTTACTCTAGATGTAATATTAGCAAAAGAAGGCGGAGTTTGTAAGGCTTTGAAGGTTCAGGAATGTTGTACTTATATTCCTGATAATTCAAAACCACTTGAGAAGGTCATAAGCAACATTACACAGATTCATCAAGAAATCGAAGATTTGTCGAAAATAAATGTTTGGGAAAAAGTAGGACATGGAGTAGGAAAGGTTGGAAGTTGGTTTGCTAACCTTGGCAAAAGTATAGTATGGTATATATTAAAACCTGTATTAATAGTATTAATTTGCATAATTACATTATTAGGATTAGTGAAACTATATAAATGGTATAGGTCGAACCGGTTACAAAGATCAATGAGAGATCAAGAAAAGAGACTAGCTGTTTTACAAGATCAACAGTATAAAAGTCTGAGAGCACTCGAATCGATAAAAAGAGGAAATGTTGTAACTAGTTCTGTGTAAAAGGTGCTATTCAAATTGCATTTAGTGATGACTCCTAAAAGTCATCAAAGGGGGGAACTGAGAGAGCGCAATTTGAATAAAACGTATATCCTAGCCATATTTACACGCATATATTATAAACGTAGGAATGAAATGTATATCGTAACGTGAAGTTGACGCCTATAGCATAAAAGTCAACAGAAGTGACAACATGGTATAGGAAATGTAAATGTATTTACTGTTAAAACATGCATTAGATTTAGAAGGCCCGTATACATAATGGGTTAATGTAGGAATGTGTAGAAATGCTCACGAAATGTAGAACGTGCAAAAGTAGAATTCATGTACGTGTGTAACTTTAAATGGAGTAACGTGGAGAAATATAACGTGGAGGAATATAACGTGGAGAAATGTACAGTGAAAACATATGACGATGTAACGAACAAGCATATAACCTCGTACTCTATGTATTATATATATATTCTATGTAAATTGTATTCACTTAGAAATAAAAGAGTTACTAAATGCGATTATATATAAATGTGTGTTAAAGGTTATACTGTGTAGAAGAAGTTTGTAGGAATGCTAGAAGAGTTTAGGTCATTTGTGATTATAACCTGACTGACCAAGAGTTCGCAGGAGCGTAGACCAATGTATGTAATTTAGTGGACTCACAGGAGTCATGAATAGCTTGATGTGGACGTGAGAGCCAAGGAGTCCAGCACTTGTTAGATTTAAGGTGACAATGCCGGACGGGGCTTATTGCCTAAACGTGAGAAGAGACGCTTGGAATTTGAGTCTTGTTTTGGAATGACCACTCACAGGACCTAGAAGGGTCAAGAATCACAGTTGTAAAGTTAAAGTCTTGTTTAAGGTCATTTGACTTTTGATCTGAAAGTGTCAGTTGAAGTCGCCAACAAGAAGATGAAGATGACATCTAAGGAGAAGGGTCAACCTAACGGACGACGCAAAGAGATGAAGCAATGGAAGAAGCCAGAAACTGACATCATCGGGGAAAGTCCGTGGTGGGCGTCAAGGGGCGTTTCACCCACACTGTGATTGTGTATTTTAGGGACAGCACCCCGGGGAGAAGATAGCGATGAGCGAGAACAGCGAAGAGCTCAGGGCAAGCAAGAGCGCAGATGACTTGAGCAGATGCGCTGAGAGAGATCAGAGCGCAAGGGAGCAGTAGGCCGAGGACCCTTAGAGAGCGGATGGGTAGGCAGAGAGGGTACTGCTTCTGAAACTTAGGATTCCTTTAGAGGCTAAGAGAGTTTGAACTTCTTTGGAAGTCAAACTGCTGACACCTTTTTTAGGAAAGGAACTTGCGAAGTAGGAATGTCACTTAGTATAGAGTAGGGACAGATTTAACTTGATTATTTTTTCTCTTACTGCAGATGACGCAGAAGAACCACTTCATATCGATTCTTTTTAATTTGCTGATTTTGGAATTGACTTTAATTGTATTTGTTTGTAGACTGAGGTTCTTTAGGGAATACATGTTCCTTTTGGTTCCAATATATTTGATGAATTTGATCCTGAGAGGATTGTATTTGCAACTTTTCTTAATTCTATATTAAACCTTTTAAACTTTAACAGTTGTAAGTGATTCTTTAGAGGGGTGTCCGTATATGGGGTTTATTTTACCTGTATGGGGGTTGTCTTTTACTCAATGACAGATATCAACGATCCAAAATTGTCGAATGAGATAAACTATCAGATTAATCATAAAAGAGATTAAAATCTCATTCCCCGCATCACCGACACCCAAACATATATGAAACTGGATAAGAACCCCACAACGGAGTTCACAATTACCCTGAAAAACATTATCGACAAGGCACATGAAAATGGGGCCATAAATGATAGGACCAAGAACGTCCTCATTAAGACCAACCCCAAGAGCCCTACTTTGAAGATGGTACCCAAAATTCACAAAAACCTCATGGACCCCCCCATGAGACCAATAGTCTCGACGTGTGGAAGCAACCATGAACCGATTGGTCAAATACTGGACAAATATCTCCAACCAGCAGTACAGTCAATGAGAACTTACACAAAAGACACTACAGACTTCATTTCTAAACTGAATAATTTACAAATCAACCCGGATGACAAATTGATTCTATGTACCGCGGACGTACGATCCCTCTATACTTCCATACCGCACTCCTTAGGTATAGAAGCCATAGAAAAAAGCTTACTGAATTCTACCATATACAGCCAATTCCAAACATTTTTGATGGAACTCATGCTCTTCACTTTATACCAAAGTTATTTCAAATACCAAGAAACATGGTACCAACAACTGGTGGGCATGGCTATGGGCAACTCTGCGGCGCCCGTATACGCCAATCTCTTCATGCAACAATATGAAGAAACTCACATCTTCAACAAAACAGAATGGACAGATAACCTAGTGTTACTAACACGATACATTGATGACATTTTCATCGTGTGGAAGAATTCAAGAGAAAAATTACAAGAACTATTGACAGAATTTAACAACATCGATGAACGCATACAAATTACGTGGGAACTATCAGAAGATAGCATCAATTCCTAGATGTTAGAGTGTCCATCACCCAACAGGGATTTGAGACAGACCTCTTCGTGAAGCCCACCGACAGAAACAATATGCTCCATTATACGAGCTTCCACGAACCAAATCTAAAAAGACACCTCCCATTCTCACAAATGGCAAGAGCCAAAAGGATCGTATCAAGTCCTATGAAATCCACACAGAGAATTGAACAAATTGCCACTAAATTTCAGGATAGAGGATATCCATCTAACCTCATCGAGGAATCTAAGCAGAAAATTGCGAATATTGACCGACAAAAACTATTACAACCTGGTTCCAAAAATCAACAGACACGCATAGTGGTAGTTTCCAAATATTCTACAGCCAGTATGAAATTTAAACGGACCATATACCAACATTGGTCACTACTGAACCTGGAACCGGATTTCAAACAGATCTTTTCGGAACCTCCGCTATTTGCCTTCACCAGAGCTCAGAACTTGGGCGAGCTAGTCCAACACAAACCCACAGTGATTGTTAAACATGCAGGCACCAAACCTTGTTTGAGTTGCGGGAACTGCAACAGCATTATAAAGGGAAATACAATCAACCATCCTATGAAGGGCAATACAATTAAACTTCATGTCAACGCAACATGTGACACGAGTAACGTAATCTATGCTCTCAAATGCCCCTGCGGGAAACTCTACGTCGGCAAGACCGAACGTAAAATTAAAATCAGACTGACAGAACATAAATCTAACATCAGATTAAAAAACAGTAAATCTTCGATTGCTACACACTTCCAAGAACAAAAACATAACATTTCCCAATTAAAATTCATCATATTGGAAACTATTGTCAAGATGGAAGGTAGAGACAACACCAAATATCTCCTTCAACGTGAAAATACCTGGATCCAAAGATTATCTACACAGAAGCCAATGGGCCTCAATGACAGAATCGAACTCTCTTGCTATCTATAAATGTTGTTAATGGAGCTCTAAAAGGTTCCCTACGTTATTACACCCAATGTACTGTAATTTGAGTTTATATCTTTGATTTTATGTTTTGAATTGGACTTTACACTTTTTTACACTGTTTTTACACGGTTTTCATCGGCATCGCTAATATTTCCCTTGAACACACCCCATTACCCCATATTAATTTCACCCTTCCTTTTTTCGGCGCACTGTACGAATTTCATACCCTAAACATTCTCATTTCCACTTGCTGAATATAGCATTAGAACCCTGACTAGCAACGCAAGTCTTTTTTCACTATCTGATAATCACGTGACCGCAATATTTGTAACAGACCAAACGCGGCAGTAGACGCTCCCGTCCTGACCGGCGTAGCGAGAGGATCACCCTTGCATTTGAAGCTCCGTTTACCAGGTTAGTTTATCGAACAATAGATAGCCACCATTGGGTTTAACAAGACAGGATATATACTCACGAGCGCTACCCTTTTACTTTTCAGAATACCGGTCCATTTAGAACACCGGCACACGTAAGCAATACCGGGAGCTTTCCCCTGTTTTCTACACGGGTTTAAAAGGTTTTTTTAAGGTGACCTCGTAAGTTGACACCAACCCCCCCCCCCCGCACACCTCCTGTAATGCCCTCCCCCATTAGTTTTTTAAAAAAAAAACACACATCATGACGCATACATTTGCAATTACTTATGTTACTTTATTTAATGTTGTTACAGTACCTTTCCCTGATGAAGGGGCTGTTAATAGCCCCGAAATGCATTGGATTGACATAAAGGACAGTGCCAATAACTTGAGAATGGATTAATTCAATAACATGATGTACTTATGAGACTTATCCATGAACTTTTACGTTGAATAAATATGAACAACTCACAATGAACTAAGTGTGGAACCTCTTTGAATCACAGAGGAACTACAGTGTGCACCCAAGGATGGGATCAGTGACTCACTGATCTCACATTCAGAGGTTCCCCTGTATAGCTCACCATAGGTACCCAGGGCATAGGTGCACCTTAGGCCTACCAGGGGCTGCAGCATGTATTGTGCCACCCCTGGTTTGCCTTCCGAACTGACACCACAGGTCTGTTCACTCAGCCTGGGTAAGGTGGTGTAATCACCTCTTACCTAGATATAGAATACCTATATCGATATATATATATATATTTGGGAAATCGTCATTCACAAACGCTTCCTTTCAAAAGATGTTGAATAATGAAAGAGCAGAACCACCATTTCTGTACGTTTCTCAGTGCTTTATTTGTGCAGTGTTTTCAGCCCGCAGACCGCCATGACGCGTTTCGCCTCCACCAATGAGGCTTGATCACATGACGTGCCATAGACATAAACGAGGACATTTATAGTTCGGAATATCTTACGGGAGCAGCTGTTACCATTTCATTCATAGACAGCAAGGAAATATTGCATATTTAAAACGACAGTGACATTTAAATATTAGGAGGTTCTACATATAAATTCATGGATATAAGTTGTCCACAATTTCATATATATACAAATGTCTCACTCATTCATAAGAGACTAAATAATTTTTTCTGTAGATATTTACATATGAAAAAAATAATAATTCATATATATACACACTTTTTTTGTACAAACTAATTACAATATATACAAACATGATTTTTGCATAATAATTAGTCAGAACCATATATATATATACATGTTATGTCGTATAAAAATAGAATATAGCTCCTTGCTGTCATAAAAATCTAACCCCAGTGGGTCATGAAAAACCAGTTAAAACAGCTGATCATACCCAAATTGATCATTCTTCCCTACAACGCCCTCCTTGGGGTCCTGTAGTAAATTCGTGTATTAATTTCAAGTGCAAGTGCTTCATAAAAACAATTCTACATTTCTTAACAGATTGCCGAATCTATTCATGAACCTTTTGTTCCGGGGCTCTATCGCCATCATATTCATGGTTAAAAGGATTATGTTCAGAGATATTAAAGGCAAGTATACATGTCCTCACTGGCATTTAAACCTCCAGGGTTTTTGCTGTTTAATTCCAAAATATATCTCGTCTCTAACAGGCGCAGCTACGCATCCCTGTTGCCACCCCTTTTAAGGGGTAGATTTGAATCAATGAGGAAATGTTGTAGACCACTGGAGTCGCTGTTGTGGACAGATTCAAAGTGCCGTGCCACTGGATATGACTGATCTTTCCCTGATATGGCCCTAAGGTGTTGCAATATACGTTTGTGGGCGGGCAGATGTGTACTGCCCACATATTGGAGCCCACAGGGACATTGCAACACGTAGACCATATATTCGGTCTTGCATGTGAGTCTCTTACTTATTGCTATAGGTTTATTAAGAAAAGGGCTAGAAAAATAGGTCTTATTTATTCCATGGTGACATGCTTTGCATGATTGACACTTCTTAAAACCTTTGATGAGATCCATCCAAGATTTCGAAGTGTCAACACTACTGCTTACCAGAGCGTTGGCCATAGTTGTGGATCTCCGAAATGTGAGGTCTGGTTTGTTTGCTACCAAACCCCCTATTATCGGGTCTCCCATAACCAGGTTCCAATTCTTAGTGAAAATGTTTCTAATTTCTGAGTGCTGATTGCTATATGTGATAATGGCTCTTGGTTGTATCTGCTCCTTGCCATTTCCTATTGTAGCAGCTCTAGCTTTGGGTATTAGGGCTTGTTCTCTCGTGATCTTTTTCGTACGATTGATAGCCTTATCAATTATTTCATTACTGTATCCCCTGTTAAGGAACAGTATTTTACTTTCCCTTTGAGCTAGATCACATTCAGCATCTGAACTACATATGCTCCTCAACCCAAGCATCTCCCCGTAGGGGATGCTGCGGATGAGGTGTTGTGGGTGTTGAGTAGTTGCATGAAGCAACGTGTTCCCCGCAGTTGCTTTTCTATGTAGTTTGGTCTCTATCTTATTTTCTTTGATATAGACCTCAACGTCTAAGAAGTTAACTGACTCCTTATGAATTTGTGAAGTGAATTGCAGATTAAAGTTTTTGACATTCAATTTCTCTGCAAAATCAGTGGCTTCCTCAATAGATCCCCTCCATACCACGAAGAGATCGTCTATATACCTGAGGAATAACATCACATTATTGGTCATAATGTCCCTGTGTTGATCCATGAGGACCCGCTCCTCCCACAGCCCCATGTGCAAGCACGCAAAGCTGGGGAAAAAGCAGGCCCCCATGGCCACCCCTCTCATCTGTTGGTAAACCTGATTATTAAATGTAACAAAGTTCTGCTCTATGCAAAGTTTTAACATTCCAACAATCATTCTATTGTGGTGCATACAATCCGTAGGGCGCTTATCCAGGTAATGTTCCACTACTTTTACACCATCACTATGTTTTATAGACGTATAAAGTGAGGTCACGTCAAGAGTCATGAGCAAAAAATCAGCACTCCAGCTTACTCCTGCCAACTTGCAAATAAAGTCAGTAGTATCTCTTACATATGAATCCAATTGTTTAACCCAATCCTGTAAGAAATAGTCAATGTATCTGGAGATATTTTCTGTAGAACTGCCAATGGCCGAAATGATTGGCCTCCCTGGTGGCATCGAGGCATCCTTATGTACCTTCGGTAAAAGTTAGAAGGTAGGTATAACAGGGTGATCTTTTTTGAGATAACGGAACTCATCATAAGATATCAGTTCACTGCTCCGCCATGCCATCAATTTAGAGTTTTGGTCATTCTATGCCGCCTTTATTGCTGATATATTGCTCTTTCTGTAGCAAACTAAGTCTCCTAGTTGCTGCTCAGCTTCTTTTATATATTCTTCTCGGTCCCAAAGGACGTTGTTTCCTCCTTTGTCCGCCTGTTTCACTATTATTTTGTTGTCTGCTTTTAGTTTGTTGACCAAATTATTATAGCTTTGATTTTTTCTATTGATGGCCAAATGTTTTTTGTTAGAGGCAGTGTACAGTTTTTTGAGATCCTCTATGATGAGTTCATGATAGACATCAAGATTATCATGTGTTAGGACTGGCAAGAAGGTGGACTTGGCTTTAAACGGTGTGGTTCCGATCCCGGTGCCACATATTGTAGTGCTTGTTTCCCCCAAACTTGTATCCATGCCCTCCCGTTGGAGGTCCCAGATTTCCTGAAAGTTGATAGTGAGGGGCTTTGTACTACTGTAGTTTTGGACTTCTTGTATGGCTGCAAGCGGTGGAAGTTACTTACCTTTAGTTTCTTGACAAACCTAAAAGTGTCCATCCTAGTATTTGCATAGTTAAAATCCCTGGGTGGGCAATACGATAGTCCCAGGTTTAGAATGGCCATCTCTCTAGGTGTCAAAGTAATATTCGTCAGGTTGATTCTTGAAGGGGCACTGGGGTCTGCCCCCGTTTTTTGTTCCATTTGCCTCGATTGGTCTTTTTCTCTCCACCTGTTTTTGTGGCACTTTCGCTGTTCGAGCCGCTTGCGGTATGCCCTTTGTTGCTTTGAGAGGACTTTAAAAGAACCCTCGGCCTCAGGGTGTCCCTGCGATTTTCGCACAGACAGCTTACTTCCTGCGCGGGGGTGAGTTTGGTAAACCCCAATCTCTGAGTTTTTGAGGGATCCCTCTCTGTCTCACTCTCCGCTGCCGTGCTTAAATCAGTTAATGAGGCAGACGCCGATATTGTTCCCTGTGGTTCCTGCCCCGATTTGCTGATTCGTGCTTTGATGCCATCATATCTTCGGGCAAAAGTAAAAATGTGTCCATTCAGGTAGTCCAATCTATCACGTTGAAACTTAAAGGCTTTTCACTTTTTTATTATGTCCTGCTCCTATATATATATATATATATATATATCCAAAACAGCCTCCAGCGAAAACAAGGAAGGGGCCACACAGGGTTCCAGGAAAAGCCTTAAATTGGACAGCAGTACAGGCATAATATATGTCGGCATCGTAGCCTTCTTCAGACGCCACTGCTACTCTGGAAACAGTGCAGCACCTCTGCTTTAAATAGTTCTGCAGAGCCTTACTGCAGCTTTCGGAACCATCTCCTTATAGCTGTTCTATGATATAGCCATACCATATACTCTTAAGTGCATTATAATCCTCGCGGTTAATGCTAACTTTGGTTTGGCTTTGTCAAAACATGTTGTGTAAGGTGTCAAACACTTTGGAATACTACCTCCCCCACCCCGCCAGTCCTGGCAGCGGGGGTAGCATTCCACCCTGTCGCAGGGTTTCCGTTCTCTCACAGAACTGTGCACAGAGATCTAGAACCTGGGTGAGTTAGGGTGACCCACAACTCACCTTTGTTTCAGAAATCCCCTTACCAAGCTAGCTACAGTGTCGCATCGGTAGTAAATACTTCCCAATGACTTAGACAATCCAGAACATGAACTTAGAGTACCTCAGGTATCGTGGAACACATGAACACTCTTTCGTTATATTATCATTCCAAACCGAAACTGGGAGGCAAAGAAAACACGTGCAAGTTTGAAATGTTTATTTTTCAATGCAGCATTCTCAAACGCAGTATCTTGTATAATATCAACATACATATTATAAAAATCAGAGTCAGCAGCATAGTCACTAATCCATAGTAAGCAAAAGGTGATAACATGTTATGACGCAAAAATCTATAGAATTCTGTATCACCTATATTTCGCGCACCCCAATTAGCATATTATATTATATTTAAGAAGGTCTCATCTGGGTTCCTAGCAGGGCGGACCCATACCTCTAATTCTCAGTAGGAGGAGATCACATCAACAGCTACCAGCTCTCAGCATGCTCAGCATCAAGTGTGTTTTCTCATTCCCTGTAACTGTATCTTAAACCCACGTAAAGCCAAATGTTGGCACAAACATTATTTGTGTTATGACTAACGTGGTGCGAGGATCAGGCCTGCAGCAACCTTGTGTTAGGTTATTCTGTATTATGAGAGTGTGCAGTTCTCAGTGTGCAGACAGTTGTACCAAGTGTACCAAGCACGACTGATACCAGTGCAATAACATATTATTCTCAAATAAATCACATCTTTCGTCTAGGTTAAAAGCTGCAATAACAATTAGGTGTCGTGTGCAAACCGAAGCAGAAAGAAAATATGGCGTTTAAACATTTAATAAGCACATGCTAACTTAACACAATATATAGAAACGTAGTAACCATATGACACCCCCCCAATGATCTGAGGACGGTTAAAAGAGAAAAATATAAGCCAATACTCTATGAGAGGCAAGACATGAAAGCAGAGTTCAATGATATTGAGCCAAGCTAAATGTATGTAAATGTATGTAAAATTTAAAAACACAAAAATGTATGTATGAATGCCTATAGTGGCCACACAAAATATAAAAAGTCGAACTTGAGGCCCAATCTCAATTAATAGGCCTAGAACATATGAAAAATCGAATGTTCGTATTGAAAAAGGCACCATTCAGAATTACTAAAAAGTCACGTGCCATAATGATGAAAGTATTCAGAGTCATTCCTCGTTGAATGAATAAGCAAAATAGGTAGCTACAGCTTCCAACATGAAATCACTGCCATCATCCGAAAACAGTTCAGCCATCCAATTAAGCAATGGGAAAGAACATACGTGCTCCTCCAACACCGATTCCTCTAGCAACATCAGAGGACAACTCAGTGGGTTCTCGAGAACGATCTGTGCCAGAAAGTCATGCGCCGCTGCGAATATGTCCCACTGACCCATTAGTCCATGCATCGCTGCCACAGCCATAACCCTTTCGCCAGAACAGACCAACTCGTGAGCCACTACGGGGTACATCAGCTGATCAAAGTTGACGTCAGGAGAAGTCGGTAAACAGAGACACAAATCAATGGCCCAGTCGAAATCACAGCTCAGGCAATGAAACACAGGCTGGGCACAGGTGAAATAGGAAAATCTGAAGGATAATCCAAAAGCCGTGCTTAATGTCGCAAGCGGCAAGGATCCATAGTAATCAAGCATCCGGTTGCGAAACTGCATCAGTAGGGGCTGTGCGTTTCCTTGCGGAGGATGGGCATCCATGTTTTATAAAATAAAATATCACCAGAACGCCTGCAGCCAAAGCCAGCAAAACAGGAAATCCGCCAAACAGGCTAGCAAATATAGAATGAAAGAACACAGGGATAATACCAAATACTTTTTCAAATGTAGTCACGAGACCACTGCTAACCATTTTAAAAAAATGAGCCAGGCTCGTTGTGGAGGAGGCATTGAAGATTTGATGAACCAGCTCGCAAAAATGAAACGGCAAATCAGTACTTAAAAGTGCTTGTACTTCTGTGCGCGTGTTTGCTATGTGAAGGACATAAGTTTCGCGGGCAGAGCTCAGGGCCACCTGTTTTTGAGACAAAAGGGCTCTTATACGGCCTAAACCATTGAACTCAGCTCTCAAGGTTGGTATCCTCGGCCAAATTAAAACTTCTGAATTCCCATGCGTGGGTGGATACAACACATTCTTGCAGCAAACCACCCTTTCTGACACGGTAACCACATAAGCGATACCAGCCTCTAACCCACAACAAAACTCGTTATTCAAAAGTAAATAACTACCGTTGGACAACAACGTGAACGTGGGAACTATTGCAGGAACTGGTGTCCCTTTCAAAACACAGGCCAAATTAGGTTTGTCCTGATTACAAGAACCATGCAACTGGATGTGTCTGCATATTAGTGAGCGGTCAGGCGACTGTGTGCATTCTTCACCATTCAAATTCACTTCATTTCCCTCCTTAAGGCATCTATAAGTGTATGGTAAAGACCATGTCTCATGGAGGAAAGCGCTGCCTAATGGTTCATATCGCCCAATGGCTATATATTTCATACAATTTGTAAATTTATACAAAGCAAAAGGTAATGTTATAACACCATGAATAAGCCATGTAGCAGCAGTCACTTCAGCCACAGAAAATGGCAGGGATTCTAATTTTTCAATATGTAACGTAGAAAATGTTGCATCTCTCATTGATAGCATGCGCTGTTTTTCAGTCAGATTAAACGGGGCAAATAATGATGAGACGTTCATAAAAGTCCATGGCACTCGACCAGACTTAAGAGTCTGTAGTGTCCACGCAAATTGCATCACAGAACGCAATTGATTTTGACCATGATATAACACGGACACTTCATCATGTACAATGTCAACAACAGAAGACACAATATTATTTAACGTGTAAATTCGGGAAGAAAGCGTGTTAATGCTGTTATCAACAACTGCAAGCACTTTCTCTAAATTAGCTTGATCAATAGCTCTCAGACGTTTAGCAGCCTCAACCTGGGTAACTTTCCAAATTTCATTGTAAATCGCATACAGCCATCGTTTAGATCTACCTTTAGCTGGGCCTTTTATAAAATCGTTCAAATCCACATTATCATTTAATAGAGACAGATGTAGTTTAACTGCAGCCAAAGTGGAATGTTGTAACCAATTCTGACACAGCTTCCCCACAGAATAAGTCGTGACAGTATAGTCTTCTTCAAAACGGGGATCGAGTCTGACTTTTGTGAACCCCTTAGCCAAACCCAGAAAACGGCGTTGGCAAGAATCAGCACTCCTATGCCATACCAGCCAACCCTTGGAATTCGAACTGGAAATGTTAAAGGACGAATTGCGTAGAAGAGTTTGCAACTCCTGAATGGACAAATCAGTAAAATTACCCCAACCTGTATATTCCTCTAAATCTGGGATGGTCGGTGTATTCAATTTTTTAGAAGTAGCCAATCCAAAGCATGTTGTCTGGAAAATGGATGAATTTAAAAACAACATGTGATTCGGGATGAGACATGCATGGTGCAAAGCCTCAGTGCCTTGTACCTGCCAATCTTTGGTACCCCAAACCGATTTAAGGTCAATTGTTCCTTTCCAAAACTCGTAGCCATCTACAGCCAACCTATCTAGAAAGGACTTCGAATACAGCAATTTTGTATCGGTAAGTCTAACTTTGGACATGGACTTTTGTGTCATTTTAAAATAAAATGACTCGGGATTAGATTGATTAAAGTCTGTAAAATAGGTGTATTTTTTCAGAAACGTATTAGAACTGCCCCCAAATGGAGTAGGGCAATGTTCCCATTGTGTATAATTTACAGCAACCCTCCTGGAATTTGTCTAATGTAAAAAATGATTACCATAGTGTTGAAAACAAAACAAATCACCATAATTAATAGAATCTGTGTACAGATCCTCAGCATCGAAGGCAGCATAATACTTTAAATCAGAGAATAATGCTTCTAAGGCCTGAATATCCCAATCATCAGAACGTATATTTTGTTTAATTACATCTCCCATGTTTACTCTAAGCACATTTGGAACATTAATAACTTCAGTAGGCCCATGTATCTGAAACCTACCCGCATCCCACACAATCCCATCAAGGACAGGCCAAGCAGTAATGTTAACTGTATTTAAGTTTCGTTTCAGTCTGTGCGCAGAATGTGAAGAGGAAAGAGGGGCCAATGTTCCATTAAGGTACCGAATTCCTGTTCTTTCTTTAACGTAGTGACCGTCAATCAGGCGGAAAAAATAAAACACAAAACCAATTGACATAAAAAGATAGAATGAAAATAGGATCAACCAAATGTATGTCCAAGGCGGAATTAAAAAATGTTTTTTAAACAACGTGGCATATCTTGCAATGTTTGTGGGTTTCTTTGAAGTTTCCGAAACAGAGTCAAAAGAGAATCTGGACTGGGCTGTCAAACGGGTCTGTAAATCGGGCATCGATAAATCAGCAGGATAAGTGTAGTTTAGCTCATCAATGTTAGTATCAGGAATAGTATTTAATAAAGGACTGGATATGGCAGGCATCTCGAGGGACACCTCCTGTTCTGCACCAGATGTAATAGCCAGCACAGAGTGCCTCACCATGGAAGGACAGGATACAGCCGGTGTCATGCTATGAAGAATCGGCCACCCTGTGTGTCTTGACATTGTCAATAGAAATAAATCTGTTTTCCTTACGACCTGGAAGTGGTGGTAAAATGACTGTTCTTGTGCCCTTCACTCCAAGAACTCGAACCGGTGCTCGATATGAGGGACCAAACTCTTTCTTGTTATCGATCTTCTCTCGAACCAGTTCTCCAACTTGGGGTAGCCAGCCAACTACCGGGATCTGCAGCGCATCATCCGATGTGGAGGGCAAATGTTCCTTTGCAAGACTGTCTCTGGTCTTTTGTAGATTCTGTAAAACATTGCAATGTTCATCTACGTTAAAGGACGTGGCCTGGGCCTTGCTGTCTAGCCCATCGAGGTCAGGTACATACATCTTGATACCAAAGAGCATTTCGTATGGGGTCCGCCCACCCAGAGATCTTCTAGGGAGATTATTAAGCGCACGCTGCACGCCTATGAGGTGGGCTAACCAGTTACTGCCAGTGCCTATAACTCGAGCTGTCAAAGATTGCTTTAAGTCGCGGTTCATTCGTTCAACTACACTATTACCCTCGGGTCTGTAGGGACTCGAAAATTTGACTTGGACCCCCATCGAAACCATAGCATCCTTATACGCCTTAGTGGCAAATGCCGGACCCTGATCCGAATGGAAGGTACCACAGGCAAAAATTCCCACAAAGACTCGCAAATCCTTAATGACAGTACGTGAATCAGCGCTCCGATGCGGCCATACCCACACAAAGCGTGTGCATGAATCAACTGCTACTAAGATGTATTTATACGCAGTATCAGAAGAAAATGGACCGCAGTGATCCAAATAAACACATCCAAGCGGTTTATTCGAGATGTACAACTGTGTCTGAGGCGGACGCGCAGCAGTTGAAGGCTTAATCTGCTGGCAAATGTCACATTGAAGAACATATTCATGCGTCTGTTTGTACAGTCCCCGCCACCAGAACCTCTGTTGTAGCTGAGTTACAGTGGCCGAGACGCCCGCATGCGCAGACGTCACACCTTCATGAGCCGCTGTAATCAAAGCAGCCCTGCAATCCGAGTTGGGAACTAGACGTTCTCCAACTTCAGGGATTTTCACATAAGGAACCTTATCGGGACTTAAGTGGTATGTGTATTTAGAAGGGAACCCCGCAGGATATTTACTTCCCTTCTCCGTTGCAGCAATAGCTGCCAAGATGTCATCATCTATTTTGCTTTTGGACCTTGTGACTGCTGCAACTAAGTATTTTGATACCGCTGACTTCGCTGCTTCATCAGCAAGCGAGTTGCCAACAGCGTGGACCCCCACGCGCTGATGACCGAGAGTATGAATCCCATAGACAAGTGGCAGTTTCTCTTTAAGTTCCGCCACTCGTACCCAGATCGTCTTGTGTTTTATTGTGCTACCTTTGGAGTCACGAAACTCATTCTGAATCCAAAAGAACAAGTTTTCATTGTAAGACTGGACACAGTAGTAAGAGCCACTTACGATCAAAGTCGTCACATTAGGATCTGCGTACTCCAATGCAAGCATTAGAGCACGAAGCTCTGCTAATTGTGCGGTGCAGTCCCCAAGCGTCTGCGTGTGCACGACACTGGACTCGAACTCATCGTTCACCATGGCACCGACCACAATGGCGCAAGCGGAAACGTAGGCATGTTTAGAGCCATGCGCAACCTGCGCCGAACCATCAGTGTAAATGATGCAATGGAAATCCTCCAACGGCCGCATTGCTAATGGAGCAGGATGAACAAATTCATACTGTAAATACTCCTGTGACTGTAAAGTGGCGTCAAAAATAAACGTGACATCCTGGGACGTCAAGGAAGCAGCCCATTGAATCCACCGAGGGTGCAAAGCTTTGGAATTAGGTACACTGGCTTTCGTAACTGCCTCTAAGGCTGGACACGGGGTAACAACCAACATGCGCTTTCCTTGTGACAGGGCACGTTCCTTAAGAATAGCCATCTGCACAGCCGTTAAAACTTTCTCCACAGTGGAAAAACGCAGTTCAGCCGAAGTGTACAAGTGTGACTTGTAAGCAATAGGTACTGTGTCTCCTTCATTAAAAGTCAGGTACGTGAAACCCACCGCCCCAGGGATAATTCTTATCACCAGGTTGGTTTGGTTATCACGAGTCTGTAAGTATTCAGAAGCGAGCAAATCAGCCTGCAAAGACTGCAGAATGGCCGAATGCTCTGGCAGCCAGCATGATTTGGAAAAAGATGGTTGTATCAAAGCATACAAAGGCTTGATACGCTGGGCATATTCCGGAATGTATGTCCTCCCGAAATTCAGAAAGCCCAGAAGAGATTGTAATTTTTTCAGTGTTGTCGGAGAGCTCAATTGAGCGCATCTCTCCAGGAAATGGGGTGCTAAACCCTTCCCTTCGTTGTTAAGCTCGTAACCTAGAAACAACACTGTGTACTCTGCAATGTGCGACTTTGCAAAGTTAAACTTGTAACCCATGTCAGCAAAGTTACAAATTATGCTATTTACTCGACACAGATGCTCCCAAAGATCGTCGTCTGTGAGATAAATTTCATCCACATACGAACAAGCAACTGGGTCGAAGCTCTCCAAAAGAGAGACAATGCGTGCGGAAAAAACTCCAGGACAATTGTCGTTTAAACATTTTTTGCACACCGGCGCATGTAAAACTGGTCCATTGGGAACTTAGACCGTCTAATCTATGGGCATAAAAACCATTGGAAATGTCAAGCGTGGTTTTGAACCGTTTACGCTCAAGACTATTCACTAACGCAGAGCCATGCGTATTCTGTACTGCACAGTTACGGCAATGTGAGTTCAAATGCCTATAATCCAAAACCAAACGATATGAGCCGTCCGGCTTGTTCACAGTAAAAAGGGGGTTAGTCATCGGTGACACACACGTTTCAATTACACCTTGATATTCCAATTGTTCAAGGATAGCTGCGACTGAAGCTTTCGCTTCACGCCGTATGGGATATTGAGGTTGAGGCTGTGGCTGCGACCGTAAAGGAATCTCGTGGCTTGGTGACAATTTATCCCAGCCACACTGATTGCGGTACACAGCCGGCGCAAGCGCCAGAGCCCACTCTTCTGCAAAATGCAGCGCCTCCACCCTCGGCACAGTGTGCGCGAAGCTGGGTAGGATTACCTCCTCCCCTCGCGGAGCTGCGAGAACAAAAGGTGGGGGCCAGTCAGCCTCCGAAAGCAAAATGTCATACGTAGACGAGAGATTTTCCCAAAATACCCCTTTTACAGTTCGCTGCATGTCACCTTCAATTAACAGGACAATTTCAAAAAGACGTTCAGGGGGAGCAACATGCGTATCAGCAGTTTCAATCACAACATAAGAATCAGTCGCTGTCACCTTCAACAGTGGACGGAGGGCCTCTCTCACTATGGTAATCTCTGCTGCGCTGTCCAGCAAGGTCAGAGCCCACGTCAGATTCCGAAGCCGCGTTCTCACTATCTGGGGCATAACGATGCCCGGTCAGGGCAGCGACTTTCTTCGTGGCAAACTGTGGTCTCTTGGGCGTAGAGCCTTCCTGCTGATCTCCACTGGCACGCGGGCGGGGCTGACCACGTCCTTGCTGGCCACCCCGGCCCTTACCGCTCCCTCCACCACCGGTTGACGGAGCCGATGAGTCCTGAAAGGAACGAGGAGAGCGTTGGTCAGAAGCCTGAAACCTCTCAGGCGATTTAATCATCGCGCGGTCGCGTAATTCATAAACTCGGTCGGACTGCGCAGGCAATGGAGACGCAGGAGCAGAAACCTGTGTTTGTTGTTGTTGTTGCTTACCCTGATTCTGCTTTTTAGGCCAATTTTGTTTCTTGGACTTTTGTTGACCACTAGTGTCCGATGTCTGACCCTGGGGTTGCTTCTTCTCCTTATCAGGAAAAGCTTTAACCCCCATTGCATTGCGGCCAACCATTTTGTACGCAGCTACAATTATCCTTGCTAACCGTCGGGGTCGTTCGGCCTCGGGAACCAACGCCAATGCGTTAGCAACTTGAAAGTTCACTGCATCCCCCTTGACATTCGCAAGGATCAGATCGCAAACCACATCAAAGGAGCCACACAGGCGCATACCCAATTCAACAGCCGACTCCGGTCCGTGTTCGTCTTGAACACGCTTAAGGACCCCACCCAGATTGGTCACAGACGGGGAGCCATAGCACCTCGCATAGACCGCTGCAAAAGTCTTGCCCCAGGTCTCACAGTCAACAAGTTCAGGAGCCAAATCTTTCGGCAAACTTAGTGTAAGAATCCGGTGCTTATCACCCGGACTCGTGTTGGGAAACACAGCTTCCAGCTGGCCGAATTTCTCAGCAAGCCAGAACGGAAAATCATCCTTGTCCTGGGGCTTTTTACCCATCACGGAATTAACCATGACCGGATTGATTTTCAGACCAGCATGTTCTGCACGAAGCTGTGCGCCCCTAGGGGCCGCGTCCTGAACATTACGGCTAGTGTAATGAACAAGCGCTCTAATCACTTCCACCGCGACTTCATGAAGCCGCCTCAGATCAGCCACGTTACAAGTGGCACGTCGGGGGTGAGGAGTAAATCCAGCCAAAGCGGGCCAAGGAGTGCCCGGAATGGACAATGGACCTAACCTCGGAGCGGTTAAAGCGTGCGGTAGGGCGCCACCAAACCAAACTCCATGATGCCAAGCGTCAATAGGAACTTCCAGTGCTCTGTACGGAGCGTACGCAGCCGTTACATCTGAAGCAGTGTATGAGTGGAACACACCAGAATTAGCGTCCACCGGCGGAAATGTCACCCACGAATAAAACAGTTCGTACGGGTAAGCATGTTCCGCACTCACCACCAGAACCACAGCCAAGCCCTCTAGAGGAACATCATACATCCGCAAATGGTCACACACCGCAATGCGACTATGCTGCGGGATGTCCACGGCTTGAGCCATGTCAGCACAGGAACGAGAAAAAACAAATAATACTTTGTAGCACAACTGGGCAATAATTCAAAGAAACCGTTTTAGATAGATTCAAGCTTGAAAAAGACCTATTTCAAAAATAGGTAGGTTTTTCCGACACTGCCGTTTTCCGGAAACGGGAATGCAGGCGTTAAGGTCTGAATGATATACTACTCGAGTGTCATGATATAAGGCCAATCAACGTATGGGCGCCATGTCGCAGGGTTTCCGTTCTCTCACAGAACTGTGCACAGAGATCTAGAACCTGGGTGAGTTAGGGTGACCCACAACTCACCTTTGTTTCAGAAATCCCCTTACCAAGCTAGCTACAGTGTCGCATCGGTAGTAAATACTTCCCAATGACTTAGACAATCCAGAACATGAACTTAGAGTACCTCAGGTATCGTGGAACACATGAACACTCTTTCGTTATATTATCATTCCAAACCGAAACTGGGAGGCAAAGAAAACACGTGCAAGTTTGAAATGTTTATTTTTCAATGCAGCATTCTCAAACGCAGTATCTTGTATAATATCAACATACATATTATAAAAATCAGAGTCAGCAGCATAGTCACTAATCCATAGTAAGCAAAAGGTGATAACATGTTATGACGCAAAAATCTATAGAATTCTGTATCACCTATATTTCGCGCACCCTAATTAGCATATTATATTATATCTAAGAAGGTCTCATCTGGGTTCCTAGCAGGGCGGACTCATACCTCTAATTCTCAGTAGGAGGAGATCACATCAACAGCTACCAGCTCTCAGCATGCTCAGCATCAAGTGTGTTTTCTCATGCCCTGTAACTGTATCTTAAACCCACGTAGAGCCAAATGTTGCCACACACATTATTTGTGTTATGACTAACGTGGTGCGAGGATCAGGCCTGCAGCAACCTTGTGTTAGGTTATTCTGTATTATGAGAGTGTGCAGTTCTCAGTGTGCAGACAGTTGTACCAAGTGTACCAAGCACGACTGATACCAGTGCAATAACATATTATTCTCAAATAAATCACATCTTTCGTCTAGGTTAAAAGCTGCAATAACAATTAGGTGTTGTGTGCAAACCGAAGCAGAAAGAAAATATGGCGTTTAAACATTTAATAAGCACATGCTAACTTAACACAATATATAGAAACGTAGTAACCATATGACCATATGTGGGGGTAGCATTCCACCCTTCTAGAGGGAGAAGACATGTAGTTTCTGGTAAACCCAGTTAAAGTTAAACAGAGCCTCAGCATCATAAAAAGGATGCTGCTGCCACAGATACGAGTCTGACCTCCTGCTGCTGGACAAAACTCTGGCAGGGGAGGCCTGGACAATAGGTTTCCTGTCAGGGGAGGTGCAAGCACCTTTCCAGACAGACTTTAGTGTATTGGGGCAGGGAGGGCTGCATTCAGTGAATGCTTTTCAGACACTGCCGGGGGCACACAAGGTGCTCCATGCGTTGCCCAGTTCAAACCGGTTGCTGGGGCACTCAGCCCCAGCTCTGGTGCGAAACTGGACAAAGGGAAGGGTGTGTAACCACCCACTCCCCAGGTCCACCCATAGGAGGGACCTGTTCAGGTAGTCCAGCCCCCAGACTTAGTATAAGTATAGGAGCAGTGTCCCTAGGACTTTAGATTACCCTGGACAAATCTTTGCAAGACATATCCTGCACCTTCGACGTTCCATTTCGACTGGAAGACGGAAGACATCTCCCTTGTGGTCAAGGAGTGACCACCCTGTTCAAACAGGCACCGAAAGCAACTTGCCGGTCTGCAGTTTCAAGGCTCCCGTCGGATCCCGAAGACTCTGCAACACAGTACACAGACTTCCAGACATCTCTGACCCGACCTTCGATCCCAGCAAAGCTGAGACCCGTGGTGGACATGACAGACGTGGGACCGGAAATCCTGGACATCCTGCTGTTCTATTGGAGAGAAAGGAGGTGGTCTTCTAGTGCCTACACAGTAGTTCAAGCAGGATAAAAGGAGCTTACTTGGCAGGGTGGTTCAAACCAAAAAGATTATATTTATTCCGATTCTTAAGACAGGGAAAACAAACAAAGAAAATATTTAATCTTCATTTCAGCAAAAAAAAATATTAAAAGAAAAAAAAAGTCTCTAGTGTCTTTATGATGGTAGTCCTGGCTTTTAGTTCTTCTTCTTCTTCTTCTTCTTCTTCTAAGTTCTCTCTGGACTCTGAAATTCTCTCTGGACTCTGAGTAGGCTCCGTTGTTCCAGGATGGAAAAAGAAAGGTAGTAGCCAAAAAAAAATAAACACAAGAAAAGAGGAACTAAGTTTGAGGTTCTGATCCTTATTGTTTCATCAGTGCTACCACCACCAGTCTGTCACATATCACCACGGTGAAGGAAGAAGGGGAGGTGATGGTACATTCAGGATTCAGTGCTCCCTTCCCTCCCTTCTCCTCTTAGACGAGTGGTCCTCCCTCCTCCCCGCCCGGTTAGTCTCCTCAACTGCTGTACCAAGTGCACTTGCCTGAGACTGCAGTCCTCCTGGACCGCAGTAGGGGGTATCAGGGCGTCCTCTCTCCTCTCAGGACGTCCGGATAGATCAGCGCTTCTCTCTGGAGACTCTTCAGGATCCTCCACGGTCATGCCGACGTTCTCCTCTCTTCCACACCTTGGACCGTTATGTTCCGCGTTCCTGCTCCGCAAACAGCCTCTGGTCTCCTCCTTCTTCCGCTGTTGGCTCTTTCTTTCTCTGTTGCTCCGATTCCTCTGCGCTTTCAACCATGGCGTCTGACGTCATTGAGGGGCACCGCTCCACTGCTCGTCCTCCAACCTTCGCGTCGCTGGTAGGGGCGCTGGCACCCATGTTGGAATTCCCGCCAGCCGGGGATTCCGTATTACACTGCCTCCCCTCCTGCAATGGACGTTCGGGCCATGTGGTCACAGGAAAACGAGAAAGGTAGTTCACATTCCCCTGTAATTTTCCAGGGTGATGTAATGTCTGAAATGAAAAGGGCTGCAGGGCTAAGAACCAACGTAACACTTTTGCATTGGTATCTTTATTGTTAGCTAACAAGGTTAGGGGAGCATGATCAGTCAGTAAAAAGAAAGAACGACCTAACAGATTCCATGGCCCACTTGACTGCAAGGCATTCCTTTTCCATGGTAGCATAATGTCCTCCTCCAACCTGTTGGTGTGCCAACTGCAGGGCTTGTTCTCTAGAGGCTAGTGGAATTACAAGTTGGTCCGTAGGTGTCCCACCACCTCCTACAATTCTATATAATAGGCCCTTCTTAATGATACAATATGGGCCTACCTTATGGGGGTCCACATCTTGAACTTGACTCCATGAGTTCTCTAACGTGCTGTCTTCCTTCTGGGCTGTTCGAAAACTTTGGGAAGGGAGGTTTTCGTTATCTGGGGAAGAAAGCATACAGGAGGAATAAAGCAGATTTGCTTGATTCTATCTCTCTTTATCCCTTCTTTTCTGGTTTTTAGTCTTTCTTTCTCGGGGCTGGGTTTCTCATAACGGTTCTTCAATAAACAGGGCTTTTTGTAACCACTCTTTCTCGATGAAGGTTTTAGTGGCTGTGGCTAAATAGTCATTGAAACCTGGTAAAACAGTACCCTTTTTCGGGGAGCTGGGGAACCACTCCTACTCTCCGAACTTGTGGATAACCGTCTATTTCTAACAGAACCTCCACTAACGGGTAAGCCCTAATATCTCCATGTACACATGACACTGCTACTTTTTCAGCTCCGTCTATTTTTGGGAGGGGGACCAAGTCTTGGGAGATTACTGTGTGATAGCAGCCTGTATCAAGCAAGGCTTCTAAGGGTCGTCCATTCACATGTACGCATTTCTTATATTGGTTCCTCCCTTCTCCTGTACTAAGGAGTCTACCCTGGGTTAGGCCCACCTCCATGGGTTCTGTAGTGTCTGATTGTAAGGGACAATTGCGGGCTATATGGCCCCATTCTGCACATCTAAAGCACAGGGGGCTAGCGGGTAAAAGGGGGTTTTTAGAGGGAAGGGGGTCTGTTCACAGACCGATTCTGGGAAAGGGTGCATCTGGTGCTGCGATCACTAGGCAGGCGAGAAGGAGGTTTAGGAAGATTAATGGGTCCTTTTCCTGTTTGGGCTTTAAAATCAAGAGCACGGTGGTAGGCACAGGCCAACTCTACCGCAGTAGGTGTTGTCAGATTTGGGTGTTGCTGTAACCATGCTCTTGTATTTTGAGGCAGGGCTTCTAGATACTGCTCTAAAAAAATCATTTCTGTAACCTCCTCCATAGAGGAGGTTTGTGGTTGTAACCATCGGGTTCCCAGATCACGGATCCTATAAAAAGAGCTCTGGGATTATCTCCTGGGGTCCACTTTTCCTTGCGAAAACAGGTTCTATAATAGTCGCGGTCATAACCTAATCTCTCTAAGATAGCTCTTCCCAGCTAGGTTAGCGGCTTGGTATGCTGCCTGTAGTTCGCCAGAGAGCAAATGGGCATTATATGGACCCCATCTTTGGTGGGGCCAGGTAGCAGTAGTCGAAATTCGTAAAAAAATAGTCTGGGTTATCACCCTCCTGGAATTTCTGTCACACGCTCCCCGGAACAGTAAGGTGAACCCTGGCACTAGAGATAGCGTCTGTAAGACATAATATGGCTGTGTCTTGTGCTTTTTGGTTGTTAGTAAGGAGCATTGCTTGTTCTTCTAGGGCGTTTTGAAACACTTCCCTCTCCTTCTGTGCATTTTGATCCTGCTGTTCTATAACTAGCTGCAAATGACTCTGTCCCTCAGCTAGTTGGCCCATCATCTCCTGTAGGGTAATGGGTTGGGTCAGCTTTGTAGTTGCAGATGACAGCATCCCACTTCTGACACCACTTGTTATATTGCAGAGAATGGAGATGGTCTTTTAGTGGCTACACAGTAGTTCAAGCAGGATAAAAGAGACTAGGGGCTTACTTGGCAGGATGGTTCAAACCAAAAAGATTATATTTTTTCCGATTGTTAAGACAGGGAATACAAACAAAGAAAAGGATTAACCTTCATTTCAGAAAGAAAAAAGAAAGTCTCTAGTGTCTTTATGATGGTAGTCCTGGCTTTTAGTTCTTCTTCTTCTTCTTCTTCTTCTAAGTTCTATCTGGACTCTGAAGTTCTCTCTGGACTCTGAGTAGGCTTGGTTGTTCCAGGGTGGAAAAAGAAAGGTAGTAGCCAAAAAAAATATAAACACAAGAAAAGATGAGGTTTGGATCTTTATTGTTTCATCAGTGCTACCACCACCAGTCTGTCACATGTCACCACAGTGAAGGAAGAAGGGGAGGTGATGGTACATTCAGGATTCAGTGCTCCCTTCCCTCCCTTCTCCTCTTAGACTAGTGGTCCTCCCCCCTCCCCACCCGGTTAGTTTCCTCAACTGCTGTACCCAGTGCACTTGCCTGAGACTGCGGTCCTCCTGGACCGCAGTAGGGGGTATCGGGGCGTCCTCTCAGGATGTCCGGATAGATCAGTGCTTCTATCTGGAGACTCTTCAGGATCCTCTCCGGTCGCGCCAACGTTCTCCTCTCCTCCACACCTTGGCTCGTTATGTTCCTCGTTCCTGCTCTGCACCGCAAACAGCCTCCGGTCTCCTCCTTCTTCCACTGTCGGCCCTTTCTTTCTCTGTCGCTCTGATTCCTCCGCTCTTTCAACCATGGCGTCTGACGTCATTGAAGGGAGCCGCTCCACTGCTAGTCCGCCAACCTTCGCGTCGTGGTAGGGGCGCCGGAATCCATGTTGGAATTCCCGCCAGCCGGGGATTACGTATTACACCTGCATTTTGCAAGCTGCACTCCTTTCTCAAGGTATCTTGAAGTTGTGCATTGGGGTGCTTGAAGCCTCAGCCCAAGCACCATTTGCACCGAAGCTCAGGCCCGCACACTCCACGAGTGTCCCGTGGGGCCCGCTCTTGCATTTCAGCACGATGCGTCTTCCCTGTTCCTAGTCCGTTGGCTAGTGAGCCCCTGGAAGACTTTCTTTTGACCGTGACTTGCTTTCCTGGTTGCTCCAGGCGTACTTCCGCTTCCCTACAAAGGAGAAGTGCCACAGACCTTGCTGGTCTGCAACAAAGTCAATCTCGACATCCTGCGTGGGTTGCATTTGCCAAGGTTTGTTGGGTCCCCTCCGGATACCGACACCGCAGTCATCTAGATCCTACATGGGACAGCTCAAATCCAGCTCCTGGTCATCGTCGACACCTCCTGGACCACATGGCTGAAGAGACAAGCTTCACTCCTTCACCTGAAATCTCCCGGCATCGCCTGGTTCCTTCCTGGTTCCTTCCTGGTCACTGGCGAGTGACCCAGACTCTGTCCCTTCTGCTTTCAGGTTCTTCAGATCTTTTATCCACCCTTGGATCCACACGGACACTTTTTCTCTGTTCGCCTGCAGCACTTTCTTGCAGCTTTCCATTGAAAACGACGACGAAACCCGACACGAAAAGGCACCTACGTACCCAGCTTCCCTGGGTGAGGTAACATGAGTACTCCAGTGCTCCCGGGGGCCTTGACTCTCGAAGTGTCCTTGTTCAAAAGGGTTCCATCGTAGTCCATCCGGAAGTGTCCTTAAATTGTACTTTTGTAACTTCTTTGTTTCCCATAGAAAGTCATTGGTAACCCGCGGCTGTGTTTAGACACTGCACGCGTCTCCCGTGGGCCTCCTACTTCCTAACCCTTGGTTGTTTAGAGTAGCCCCAGTGATTCCACTTGCCCCAGGCTTGCTTTCTATTTCTCACGTGGTTCTTATACCACTATTTTAGTATATGGCTTGTGAGGCCCCTAGGGCAGACTGTATATTGTGCAACTTATCGTATGCTAATTGAGATTCTTGTAATGTACTTTGACCTCTGACCTCATAAAGAGTGCAGAGGGGTTGTGTTTAGAATAAATACATATATATTTGATATATACCTTGTGTGGTGTACTTTCATTTGGTACCAAAGAGATTATAAATGGTAAAAC
The DNA here is from genome assembly GCF_964263255.1 of Lissotriton vulgaris. Taxonomy (NCBI): domain Eukaryota; kingdom Metazoa; phylum Chordata; class Amphibia; order Caudata; family Salamandridae; genus Lissotriton; species Lissotriton vulgaris. The sequence goes on along the minus strand of NW_028247323.1, from coordinate 281,108 downwards.
AACTCGCTTAACACGCCTACAGAAGTCTTAGCCTGATGACTGCTGGTCCATGTTACCACTAGGATAGCTTTCTATAAGGTTGACTTTACAACCATCACCAATAACGGTCGATTAGACTGGTGCAAGGTCCCACTAGAACTAGTGGACATCATATGCCAGGCCAACTTCTCACATTGACTACCTTGTACAGTGTATTTTTTTTCATGATGATGGTGCTCCCGGTTAACCATTTTATTTAGCATTTTGATTGAGGTTGTAATTCTTCATTGTTCTTTAATATTCGTTTTCTCTCTTTTTCCTTCCATTGCTGTGATTTTAAACTTACTAGATTGCATGTTTTTGCTCATGATCTCCAATGTGTCTTTGACACTTGTTACTTGCTAGATTGCATGGTGTTATTTTTGATTAATGATGGGTATTTGACATATGTGTCTAAATTGTTTGAATAAATAGTGTCACTCCTGACTCAATTCCTGCATTTTCAGAAGTGTGTCTTGTTATTTCAGATAGCACATTTCCGTGCTAAATTATGAGGCTGCTGCAGAGAGGTGGAGCAAGGAAGAGACAGTGTGCGGCCCACGGCAACTCAGGAGCAGACAGAAAAGGAGGAAAAGGGGGAAGAAGTACCCGCCAGAGACACAGTTGATGCATGCTGTGCCCTCCTGCATGGCCCTAGAGGAAAATTCTTACTGTGTAAGGGAGGAGGTGCCGTTGTTCTGCGAAGGGTCCTCCGCCGAGCGTGTGGACCGGTGGCAGCATTCAGCAAACACAGCCTGTTGGCCATGTGGAGGAAGCTTGGCAGCGCCACCTAGTGACTGTTTTGAAACTCTGCCGCTCCCTTGAAAAGGCCTGGAAAAAAGACCCAACCACCAGCACCAAGGACGCCTTCAAAAGCGCCACCCGCACTCACCACCAACTGATCCGAAAAGCCAAGAAAACAGCATTCAAGGATCGACTTGACAACAACGCCCACAACAGCAAGGAACTTTTCAACATCGTCAAGGAGTTTTCCAATCCCTCGGCCAACTCCAACGACATCACCCCCTCTCAAACCCTCTGCGACTCCTTAGCCTCTTTTTTCCACAACAAGATTGCAGACATCCACAACAGCTTTGACAACCAACCCGGAAACCAACCCACCCTACCATCTGCTGACCATCTTCCCCCCGTGAACACCCTTAACGCCTGGAACCCAATCTCCACTGAGGACACCATCCGCCTGATGAACTCCATCCACTCAGGATCCCCCAAAGACCCATGCCCTCACCACATCTTCAACAAAGCAGACTCCGTCATAGCACCGCACCTCCGAGACGTCATCAACTGCTCCTTCAACTCCGCTACCTTCCCAGAAGACTGGAAACACGCTGAACTCACCGCCCTTCTGAAAAAACCAACAGCGGACCCCACCGAACTCAAAAATTACCGCCCCATCTCGCTTCTTCCATTCCCGGCCAAAGTCATCGAGAAAGCCGTCAACAACCAGCTCGCCACCATCCTCGAAGCCAACAAATCCCTCGACCCATCACAATCTGGCTTCCGAGCAAAACACAGCACTGACCCCGCCCTCATCGCAGCAACAGACGACATTCGAACTCTACTGGACAATGGAGAGACAGTCGCCCTCATCCTCCTCGACCTCTCTGCAGCATTCGATACAGTCTGCCACAGCACCCTTCTACAACGCCTCAATAACATCGGAATCCAAGGAAAAGCACTTGAATGGATCACCTCGTTCCTCACCAGAAGAACCCAGAGAGTCCGCCTTCCTCCATTCAAGTCCGAGGCCTCTGAAGTCATCTGCGGCGTACCTCAAGGATCCTCACTCAGCCCCACCCTCTTCAACGTATACATGAGCCCCCTCGCGGCCATCGCACGCCAACACAACCTCAACATCATCTCTTACGCCGACGACACTCAACTGATCCTTTCTCTCACCAATGACCCCAGCACCGCCAAAACTAACCTACACGAAGGAATGAAAGAAGTTGCCGAATGGATGAAACAAAGCCGTCTGAAACTGAACTCAGACAAAACAGAAGTCCTCATCTTAGGTACATCCCCCTCTGCATGGGACGACTCCTGGTGGCCGGAAGCCCTCGGAAAAGCACCCATCCCGACAGACCACGCACGGAACCTTGGCGTCATCCTGGATTCTTCACTCTCAATGAACAGACAAGTCAGCGCCGTATCCTCTTCCTGCTTCAACATTCTTCGCATGCTCAGAAAAACATTTCGCTGGATCCCCTCCGAAACAAGGAAAACAGTCACCCACGCTCTGGTCACGAGCCGACTGGACTACGGAAACACCCTCTACGCGGGTACTACCGCAAAACTCCAGAAGAAACTCCAACGAATCCAAAACGCCTCAGCCAGGCTTATATTAGATATCCCACGCAACGAACACATCTCTGGTCACCTTAAAGACCTCCACTGGCTACCCATCAATAAGAGGATCACTTTCCGACTGCTTACCCACGCACACAAATCACTCCACAACATCGGACCAGATTGCCTCAACTCTCGACTGTCCTTCTACACCCCCTCCCGCCAACTACGTTCTTCCAGCCAAGCCCTCGCCACTGTACCTCGCATCAACAAGACCACCATGGGAGGCAGATCCTTTTCATACCTGGCTGCTAAAACATGGAACTCACTCCCCGCTTACCTTCGCATCACCCAGAACCACCTAGCGTTCAGAAAGCAACTTAAAACGTGGATATTTGACAAATAATCCTCCTCCCCTTCCTAAGCGCCTTGAAACCCTCTGGGTATGTAGTGCGCTATACAAATTTTATGACTTTTATGACTTGAAATAGCGGCAGATGGGCAGTACTAGAGTTCCAAGTAGAGCAAGAGGCTCTGCAGCATCTGCACTGTGGGAGCCCCGGTGTACTGGCAAAGATGCCTTGGATACGCGGCAGCCCCGCAGCCGCAGAGACCAAGTCACCCTGCTGGCAGAGATGCGGTGTGGAGACCCAGCGCCTAAGAGCCTCAATTGAAGTGGATACAAGTTAGGATGACCAGATTCTCAAAACAAAAAACGGGGACAGGTCATAGACATAGAAGTAGGACTACGGTTTGCAGTAACCACCGACATAAAAGTAGGACTATTTGACAGCTGTCATCGACATAGAAGTAGGACTACGGTTTGCACTAACCATAGACATAAAAGTACGACTATTCGACAGCAGTCAGACATAGAAATCTGAGAGACAGTGGTTATAGAGACTTGAGGGGCACTGTTAAATGGTACTAGTGAGGGAATCAGTGGCGGAGGTGGCCTTTCCCTTCATCTGTCTCCCTCAGACTGTCTCCCTCCCTCCCTCTCTGTCTCATTCCTTCTCTGTCTCCCTCCCTCTGTCTTCCTGCCTCTGTGTCACTCCCTTTCCCTCCAACTGTCTCCCTCCATCTGTCTCCCTCCCTCCCTCTCTGTCTCACTCCCTCTCTGTCTCACTCCCTCTCTGTCTCCCTCCCTCTGTCTGACTCCCTCTCCCTCCGACTGTCTCCCTCCCACTGTCTCCCTCCCTCCCTCTCTCCCTCGCTCCCTCCCTCTCTGTCTCACTCACTCTCCCTTTGACTGTCTCCCTCTGTCTCCTTCGGTCTCCCTCTCTCTCCCTCCGTCTCCCTCTGTCTCACTCTCTCTGTTTCACTCTCTGTCTCTCTCCCTGTCTGTCTCCCTCTGTCTCACTATCTCTCTCTGTCTTCCTCCCTCTCTGTCTCACTCCCTCCCTGTCTGTCCCACTCCCTCCCTCTCCCCCGACCAACATAATATGTGGGTTCCATAAGGGTCTGTGACAAAGAGGAAAAAATGTTGCTTTCATTCTTAAATCATTTTAATATTTTCCTGTATTGGTGATGCCCAAGTGCGCAGCGCCCCTCCCCACTCCCTCCCCCGTACTCCTTTATGCCCAGGGCTCACAAGGGCATTCTCCATTGAACTGAATTGTTTATGTTTTTGTTTTCGTAAGGTTACAAGCTGTAGCGTGCAGAATGATGTAAATGTGAAAGCTTCTATAGGGCTTCTTGGCAGCCTTTCTTTCCAATGCACTGTGATCCTGGGGCTGCCTTAAACCCCAGGCCAACCCCCTGGAGCCAATAACCCGCCGTATTCACCCATTGAAGGGCCCTTTGCCAAATGGACTATCCACAAATGAATCCCTCCCCCCCAGCCCGCCTCCGTCGTGTGTGTCGGCCCGGGCTGAGACAGCTGCCGGGGGCACACACACACACACACAGCCGCACCCAAGCACTTCACAGGTCTTTAAAAGACCATTTAACGCGCTAATAAAGCTTTGTTGCTATTCATATTAGAACCCCTGCAGCGCCACTCTGCCTGTTGCTGGTGGGGGTGATCTAAACAGCATGCTAAAACCGGGGCATTTGGATGTTTTACCCGGACACTGTTGTAAAACCCGGACATTTCTCTACTTTGGAGAAAAGTGTCGGGACACTGGGACACTTTGCCAAAAACGGGGACTGTCCGGGCAAAACCCAGACGTCTGGTCACCCTAATAAAAGAGGCCAGCAGCATCAGTTAAGCTGGAGGGCCTAGGAAGATGTCATCACTGCCACCTAGTGGATGTTTGATGGTACTGCCCAGGAGAGAAGTCATGGTGAGGGCCAGCGTCCTTGCAAGTGGGCACTGCAGCTAGAAGTGAAAAGAGACATTGAGACAAGGGGCTGACCCACTGAGCAGCATGAGTGAAGGCCTGTTGAGCCTCAACTGCCTGTTTTGGTGTCCAGGAAGGGAGATTCCCCCATAACAGTGCAGGCCCTGGAGACCTGTGTGGAGGAAGAGCAGTTGTGCTTCTCGATGGTACTGCGGTACGGCCTAATGGCCATAGGCGGTAGCTGCACCCTGGATATATGATGTTACAACGCGGACTTTTACTCCGCATACTGTTACAACGCGGTTTTTACAACGCGGGTCATGTAACAACGCATGTATTTACAACGCATTTTTTTACAACGCAGGTACCTTTACAACGCAGACCATTACAACGTAAGTATTGGTAAGTATATATTAATAAGAATATTATAATAGTAACTTAATTTTAAAAGTATAATTTAATGTAATTTTAAATAATTTAATTTCCGTAAATTAATTTAAATTAATGTTACTTTATTTTTACCCTGTACCCCTGTACCCCAAAAACTCAAAACTGACCCTCAACCCCAAAAATAATGCAAAGTAATTTAATTTAATTTATTTGCTATTAAATAATTTAAATTTAAATTAAATTTAATTTATTTTTACCCTGTACCCCAAAAACTTAAAACTGACCCTGAACCCTAAAAATACCCCTTTACCCAAAAACTAAAAACTGACCCTGAACCCTAAAAAAACCCCTTTACCCTAAAACCCAAAACTGACCCTGAACCCTAAAAATACCCCTTTACCCAAAAACCCAAAACTGACCCTGAACCCTAAAAATACCCCTTTACCCTAAAACCCAAAACTGACCCTGAACCCTAAAAATACCCCTTTACCCAAAAACCCAAAACTGACCCTGAACCCTAAAAATACCCCTTTACCCTAAAACCCAAAACTGACCCTGAACCCTAAAAATACCCCTTTACCCTAAAACCCAAAACTGACCCTGAACCCTAAAAATACCCCTTTACCCTAAAACCCAAAACTGACCCTGAACCCTAAAAATACCCCTTTACCCTAAAACCCAAAACTGACCCTGAACCCTAAAAATACCCCTTTACCCTAAAACCCAAAGCTGACCCTGAACCCTAAAAATACCCCTTTACCCTAAAACCCAAAACTGACCCTGAACCCTAAAAATACCCCTTTACCCTAAAACCCAAAACTGACCCTGAACCCTAAAAATACCCCTTTACCCTAAAACCCAAAACTGACCCTGAACCCTAAAAATACCCCTTTACCCTAAAACCCAAAACTGACCCTGAACCCTAAAAATACCCCTTTACCCTAAAACCCAAAACTGACCCTGAACCCTAAAAATACCCCTTTACCCTAAAACCCAAAACTGACCCTAACCCCTAAAAATACCCCTTAACCCTAAAACCCAAAACTGACCCTAACCCCTAAAAATACCCCTTTACCCTAAAACCCAAAACTGACCCTAACCCCTAAAAATACCCCTTTACCCTAAAACCCAAAACTGACCCTGAACCCTAAAAATACCCCTTTACCCTAAAACCCAAAACTGACCCTGAACCCTAAAAATACCCCTTAACCCTAAAACCCAAAACTGACCCTAACCCCTAAAAATACCCCTTAACCCTAAAACCCAAAACTGACCCTAACCCCTAAAAATACCCCTTAACCCCAAACATATAACATTTAAAATATAACTATATACTTACCAATACTTACGTTGTAATGGTATGCGTTGTAAAGGTACCTGCGTTGTAAAAAAAATGCGTTGTAAAAACATGAGTTGTAACAGTATCCGCGTTGTAATGGATGCGTTGTAACAGTAGTGCGTTGTAAAAAATGCGTTGTAACAAGTAAACACCCTGCACCCTTAGAGAGGGAACAGTGCACATAAGAAAGGCCCCGAGTGAAGAGAAGAGCAGTACCCACAGCCACGGTGTCCAGGAATAAGGACTGGACGCGTCCACTAAGCACCACAGAAAGAGGCTGACCCAAACAGAGCCACAAGCCTCATGTGAACTGCTCATCAGTTGGAAGGGGGAAGTGTGTACCTCCCGGCAGTTGCGTACAACCATCACCGTTGTGAAGAGGGCTGACTGCGCACCTAGTGGAGAAAGGACACTCCCACAAAAGGAGGAACCGAGAGCGCTACAGAAGTCGGAGCACCATAAGATGAAGATAGGAGAGCGCAAGGATAGAAGTGTGCCAAAGATTGTCCCCTAGACACTGACGGCAGCGAGAAGTCAGTGAGGTTGACCAGCGAGGTCAGAGAGAGAAGATGACCTGCGAGAGGTCAGCGAAGATGACCTGCGAGAGAGAAGAGATGACCTGTGAGAGAGAAGAGATGACCTGCGAGAGAGAAGAGATGACCTGTGAGAGAGAAGAGATGACCTGCGAGAGAGAAGAGATGACCTGCGAGAGAGAAGAGATGACCTGTGAGAGTGAAGAGATGACCTGCGAGAGAGAAGAGATGACCTGCGAGAGAGAAGAGATGACCTGCAAGAGAGAAGAGATGACCTGTGAGAGAGAAGAGATGACCTGCGAGAGAGAAGAGATGACCTGCGAGAGAGAAGAGATGACCTGCGAGAGAGAAGAGATGACCTGTGAGAGAGAAGAGATGACCTGTGAGAGGTCAGCGCAGATGACCTGTGAGAGAGAAGAGATGACCTGCGAGAGAGAAGAGATGACCTGTGAGAGTGAAGAGATGACCTGCGAGAGAGAAGAGATGACCTGTGAGAGAGAAGAGATGACCTGCGAGAGAAAACAGATGACCTGCAAGGGAGAAGAGATGACCTGTGAGAGAGAAGAGATGACCTGCGAGAGAGAAGAGATGACCTGTGAGAGTGAAGAGATGACCTGCGAGAGAGAAGAGATGACCTGTGAGAGAGAAGAGATGACCTGCAAGAGAGAAGAGATGACCTGTGAGAGAGAAGAGATGACCTGCGAGAGAGAAGAGATGACCTGTGAGAGAGAAGAGATGACCGGTGAGAGGTCAGCGCAGATGACCTGTGAGAAGTCAGTGAAGAGGACCGGGGAGAGGTCAGAGAAGAGGACCAAGGTGCTTTTATGGTCATATTGGCCGAAATAAAGAATTCTTGAAGGCGAAAAATAAAATGATAGTGAAGTTCATTCATTACCATTTAATGTTACGTCAACCCGGCCTGACTCAGGGAGGGGCGGGCCTGGTGAGTGGCGGCAGTGGTGGGCTTCCTGTGCACTCGTTTAAAGTGCGCATGTCTCTTTGAACGGCTGTCTTGTGACGGGCAGCCTGAAACTCGTACTATAAACCTCTCAACTCAGCCTTCTTAGACAGATGGATTGAGAGCCTGCACATGCCTCTACTGTTCTCAAAGAGACGCTGCTCCCTCCAATCCTGGAGCTTCTCTCATACTGAAAGCAGTGCCTGGATTGGTTAGCTGGGGCCCTGGATGTGATGTTGGAAAAGAAGAGGACCGGTGTGAGGAGGACCTGCCTGCGCAAGCAGTTGGTTTTTTTTCAAAAATGTATTTCATATATTGTTTTGTATTTATTTTATGCCCTCACTCATTTGCCCGTCCCTCCAATCGGTGTACTTGCCAGCCACCACTGGTTTCTCTCACCTTAATCATTTATGTAGCGCTATTTTGGACTAATAGGAGTTTTTCACCCCTGCCTGTATTGTTACTGTTATTGTTACTGTTGTTTATTATTGTCGGCCTTGGCTCTTTCTCTCACCCTGATAATTTGTAAAGCGCTCTGATACCCTTTCATGTCATATTTGTGCTATGTAAAACTTTAAATAAGTACATTACTCCCACAATATGCTGTAGAGCAGAAGTTTATTTGATTTTATTTACTTTGTGGTTTTATTTTTCTCAAATAATTTTTAGCTATTTTTAGTTTGCCAATATTATCCACCTGGGTGATCTCTGGCTGGACTAGGAGATTGAGCTGGGCTAGTCTGTGTAGTTGTCCCGCCTCTAACTTTAGAGCTTGTAGAGAGAGCACACCAGCCTGGCTGCCCACTAGTTGACAGCTGCGTTGCGTCTGTGTAGCGAGTGCACGGATGGTGCGCCAAAGCCTGCTGGCATCCTTTCACCCCTGGACCATGCCCAGCACCCGGAACACTCTCTTCAAAACATCTCTTAAGTCAAATGGCTCTGTCCATACCTCCTACACCTCAGCTGCCCTCACCGCTTTCATCCATAAAGGTAGGCCGGGTTCTTACATTTATTCACCTGCAGCTCACATGCATAGCCCTGCTGTCAACATTCCTTTACCAGCCCAAAGCCTGTGAACAAGATTTTTGAACCATGCAATTCTCATGACTTTTCATGGGTCTCTCCTCCTACTCACGCTTTTCAACATCACCTGTACCAACCACATTTAATGGAACAATACTGAGGTGCGCTCATTCTTTCCACAAGATCGAGAATGCACCACAACGTCGCACGCTGCACATAACACAAAGATAAAGGGCCTTCTGCGGCTCACACATGCCCGACAAGTACACAGCCCCTGCACAGATTTTACAAAGGCCCACATGCTTAGCACTGCTTTTCAAATACACACAAAATGCCAAAGGCACAGCTCAACAATGTAAAATAAGATTCATTCAAAGTGTGAAACCCACCAGCAAATGATCCAAAGCGTGGTGCAGGCCACCAAGGTTTTTTACTATCTCGGCTGCTTCATATAACAGCAAAGTTTACTATCACCAAAGCGTTCTTCATTTGAAAAAGGTGCGATGCATGTGGTGGTTGTGTAGCACTGACCTATCGGGTCCACGGCAGGCACAGAGTCAACGAGTGATAGGTGAGGCAGCTGGATAGTGGATTGTTACTGCATTGTGATCGAAGAGCCTGAAAGCAGCAGCATGTGTGCTAATTCCTCAGCAGCTTCTCCTCTATGACAGGTAGAGCGGTGCAGGCCCAGATCAGACAGAAATAATACATTTATAGCCCAGAAGTATTTTGAGATAAAGAACTGGGTAGGAGGACAATGGCTTCCAATAGCACAGCACTGAGCACCCCACCTCAGCCAATCTTTAATGATTGTTTGAAGAGCAGAGCAACAGGAAGGTGTGTTAAATGACGACCAAAAGCCTTTCGCCAGCTACAATTAAATATTTATGAGAGAACGAGAAGCAAACATACCTCCATCCTGCACATCCTGGGACTAGACTGTTGGAAAGAGATCAATGGCAAATGAGACAGGTTTGGAGGCGAGAAAAACACTGAAACATCACCTGAAAGAGCAAATTCAAAAAAGAAAGTTAGAGGAAGATAGTTAGATATCAGAAATGGTAATAGGGACAATTGTAGGGAGCCGGTCAATAGGGACAAGCAAGAGAAGGAAATACACTCAACATTCTTTGGATAAACACTGACCCTGTGAATTTTAACAGAGCAAAAAAAAGTAAACAATGTTTTACAATTTTGTAAAATACAAAAAAAACACAATTTAGGACACAGACACTGAAAAAATTAAAAGCCTATGCATCTTGTTTTCAATGAACATTATCAGAGAAGAGGACTTGCTGCATGCACGGGAGGATTAACAACGAGACCTAGTGTGCCATGACGTTGCACCAGGAGCAGTTTTCTGTAGTCTTGCATTCCAATTGGCTCTGGGAAATGCAGTCTTTTTATAACAGTGTTTAACTTGGATGCTGATAAAGCTAGGGATGAAATGCATAATAGTCTGGACTTTCTGAATCTTTATACATAGGAAAATCTAAATTTTGAGCATGCATACAACACATAATGTGAAGTGCGCACTTGGATTAGAACAAAATATGGAAGACACGAAAAGAAGTGGAGAAGAGCAAAAGGGAAAGGGAGAGAAAGAAGCTAATTGGACGCAGGATGAGGCAGGGATGTCCCCTTTCACCCATACTCTTCCTGGTAGCACCAGAGCACCTCACACTCACTCTGATATTAGCAGGCAGAATGGATGGCAAATATATATCCCGACTATCATTCGTATCCTCCTAACGCCTCTCCTCGCTGGAATACATCGGCTAGCGTAAATGCGAGAGCTCGAAGGGTTGACTATCTGGTAAAAAATACTGCAACCACAACCAGTTATTACTGATTCTGGACTGGGCGTTGTCCAGACCGCACACTACGACATGGAAGATCAATACTGCAATGCTGGATGACCCAGTCTTCAGATCTACCCAAAGGAACGCGATCAGTAATTACTTTAGGGAGAATACGGGTACGACTTCGACACTAGCGGAGTGGGAGGCATTCAAACTAGTGGTACGTGGTCAGAGCATCTCAGCAGTAGTAGGGAACTGGGCCCAGCCTCACACTGCGGTCGACACTAGGAGCAGCTCTCAAGGAGACTGGTTCTACTGACAGAGGGAGAACAGGTGCCGCATGACAGACTGAGAGCAGAAAGGGAAAAACTCCTCAAATTAGAGGAGCGATCCAGGCATACGAGAATCGAGCATATATCACCAGAGCACTTATAGCCTGATAAAACCGGCAAATACTAGTGTGGCTGGCCAATCCTGATAGACAGGGTTCCCAAATACTGCAGATGCAAAACAAGGGGAGGGTTACCTTGTTTACAGGTATGCCAAGATTAATACAGCCTTTGCTGTCTATTATTCTAACTTCTATGGGTGCTCTGATGTGGCCCCCTCTGTCAGCAAGTACGAAGCAAATGTCACCGGCAGTGGCTGCATCCTTAGGAGGTGAAATCACAAACCAGGAAGTGACGGGAGCGATTAAAGCCCTGGGCAAGGTATCAGGCTCTAATGGCTTACCCACGGGATTTTATGCATCGTATGTAGACACGCTTACCCCAATCTTGACTACATTGTATAATGCAGCAAGAGCAGCGGGGGGCTCCCACCAACGATGGAAGAGTCCCTGTTTGTTCCCCTCCACAAAAAGGGTAGAGTGATAAGGTACCATCCTGTAGAGCCCTCTTCATATTAAATGTGAATTATGAAATACTTAATAAAATGTTAGTGACTGGGCAACCATCTAGGTGATCTTATTCACATAACTTATGCGGGTTTTTTACCTGTATGATCCCTAATATTCACCAAATGCTCCATACCCCATTAGTGGACCATGAAGCACTAGCGATCCGCACTGCCATAGAGAAATCTTCTGCTCTGGGTCTTTTTTCACATTACACTGGTGAGCATGGGACGGGAAAGGGGCTACCTAACCTGGGCACGTCAGCTAAATTCATCCTCGATGTCTTGGGTCTGAGCCAGGGGTGTGATATCAACACCCTGTAGGATGGGGCATAGCAACCAACAGTGTTGCTCGCTGTCGCCATCTATATCTCCCTATATAGGGATGAACTATATGTGTACCAGCGAGGGGTATGCAACGATGCGGTGGGTGCATTTAGAAATTTGTATAATTTTAGCCAGATGTCGCGAGTCCGGGTGAATTGGGATAAGTCAAATGCATTCCCAATATGTGCTCCGACGGTGGGTGCTATTCTGCCAATGGTAGGATAGGATCTCCGCTGGGAACCAGTCACATTTCGCAACCAGGGCGTTTGCATTTACAACACCTTGGCCGATCTCCATGAGGGTAATCTTTGACTGGCATGGACTTTCATAAATTTCTGGCTAACACTTCCTGTATCCGTCGTGGGAAAATCATACCGTTGAAAATAGTTTTCCTTGCCCATCTCTTGTATTACTTTGCAGCTCGGACAATTTGGCTCCCAGAATCCATCTTTCGGGAGATGGACAACCTATTGATATACCTCATGTGGCGCATGGGACGTTGTAGACCGGCATTAACCAAACTGTGGCTCCCCACTCATGGAGGTGGGCTGGTGTTCCCTGACCTGGAGCTTAATTACCTGGCAACACAACAGAAATGGGCAGCTTACTGGAGATACTGTCGATGGGGTGGGAAGGGGAATACATTTTCTCCCCACACATACCACGCTATTGGCCACATTGATTAGTCCCTACGCAAAGGACACCCCGTTGGCATTATTTCAACTCCCACATGAGGGATATTGGTCTGGGTTAAGGGAAAGAAGGGATATGAAAGTGCTAGGGAACTGGGCATGAGGATGGAAAACTAAGAGTCTTTGTGGGTCTCATAGACAAATAAACTCTACCTTCACATCACTTTTTACTGTACAGGGCAGTGGGGGCAAACGTGGAGGGCATGAGGGAGGACAGGCAAAAAACCCCAGAGCAGAAACCTAGAAACCATTTGCACCATCACCGGGCCAACACTTGGGATTACTCTCTTATACAGAGCGCTTACAACACAGACACAAAACGCATTGCACAAACTACGAGACCAATGGTCTCGCCCAGGCACTATCAGATGAGGACTGGCACAAAAGTCTATGATATATGCCCGGCATATCTCACAAGCCCGGTTCCAACTAATCCCGGTATATCTCCACAAGGTATATTTAACTCCCAAGCGCATTAATCTGATGTTCCCAGGAACACAGGCGACATGCTCTTGATGCCAAGAAGTTGGGATGGATTTCTATCACGTAGTGTGGGTATATGTGACCCTTGCCCTTTATCGGCAAACAGTGATAAGTTACATTAATGCTGCAACAGGGCATAACATAGTCAAATCCAATTCCCCAGCGGCTTGCCTCGTAGGCGTATTTCCTAAACCTAAAGCCAATAAGATTTTTTCAAGATTTGCAGATCTAGCCCTGGCTCTTGCACGATGCTAGATAACCCTCTTTTGGAACCCTTCAGGGCACCCACCTTCCAAGAGTGGGGAAATGAACTAATCAAATGGGCCACATGCGAGGAAACAATACTGAAAGCTGAAGCACAGAAGGGGCTGAGGAGTCCAGACCACACAAGGGCATGGGAATTGATTCTTCAAGATTGACCCCATATAGATGATACAGCTGATTACTCCTGCTGTTGGACGATGACTCCACTGAGGAGGAATAGTTCCTCTCACCCCTGGCCTTTCAGATGTAGTGGTGTATGGCGTTTTAGATTCCGAATGGATTTTCCCTATTCATGCCCTTATATAGGTACAATTCTCGTTGCCTTTATATAGGCATAAGAAATCCAGCCCTTATTTAGGCATAGTCCATGCTACCCAAATACAGGTATGGCTACTTCCATTCATTCACCAAACGTCACAACGATTTCTTGGAAAACCAGCTTAAGCCGTTAGGGACTTTCCCTTGCTTGAATATTAATTTCTCCAAGAACTCAGTTACTTTACAATGAACAACTATTCCCCAGGGGTTCATTCATGACGTTCATATGCCCGACTTTACGTCAACTATGGCATTCCTAAACACCTTCAAGCTATACATATACCTTCACTTGCTATAGCAAGATACGGTGGTTCGGAGCAGTTCGAAGACCTACTTGCCCGACGCAGCTCGCCACAGCAAGTGCCGAAGGAAGCCGACTCTCCAGCTGACACACTGATCAGGTAGCTGCCCTTCTCTGCCGAGAATCCAGCTCCAGTGTTTCCGGCTTCCCTTCCAGGGTGTTGGGAAATCGAGTCCCGAGACAGAGATACCAGACCTCCTTCATTCTAAAAAGGTATGGAGCTGATTAGAACCTAGAGAAACCTTTGGTAGATTCTTGGCAAAACTAAACCTATGCAAAGACCATACTTACTTCCTCCCGTGTACTAGACTTAAGTTAGGTACATTGGGGTAGGTGTATTTTAGAAGCACCAGTTGAGTATTTTAGTCTATGTTATTTATGTATGTATTTTTATATGGCTTAGAAACCATACAATGCTCTTACAGTATTATTTCATATTACTGTTTACGCTGTATGCTTTATACTTTGCATTCTGTCTAACAATTGTATCAGTTCACCTCTCTTGCATGTAAAAGAAGACTGTTCAATAAACCTTTTTATTGAAAACGCCTGTCTCTCTATTTCTCTGCAACTCTGTAGAAACGAACTAAGCATGCACGATTGACTTAGTAAAATAGTTATCTATTGTTTCCACGACTCTGAGAGATATGTTCTTATTTTTGGGAAACAAAGTTGTCATGTTTTATGCGATTGTCAGAAACTAATCCCTTCTTGTTTCTTTGAGAAAGTTTCTAGTGACCTCTGAGCTAGCTGGCACTCACTATTAAGTTTAGGATATTCAATAGAGACCTATTGACTTAAGTCCTACAGCAAATCTATAGGATATATTATTCCAATGCGCAGAGCCTATTGGGAATATAGGAACTACACTACATGGTTTGACCAGGTCGATGGACACAAACCTGTTCTCCTTTTTTCCAGCAAGGGGCGGCAGTAATACTGTTCTTGATCCCTGGATTGCTAGCACAGGTACTGGTTGTCTGTAAGAAAGCCCAAATTCCTTCATGTCCGCGTCTTTTCTCTGACTAGATCCCTAGTATATTCGATAGAGACCTATTGACTTAAGTCCTAAGTCAAATCTATAGGATATATTATTCCAATGGGCAGAGCCTATTGAGAATATAGGAACTACACTACATGGCGCCCAACGTTTGGTAAGGCACTAATTTAACGCTAGATACTAAAGTAACTCAGTCGTGCTTTTCACAGAGACCCCTTTTTCCCGTAAAATACTCCAATAGACGTCTGGAGTGGGTAAAAGAATGATATTCGCCATAGCTGAGTAGGACGAAAAATACTATGTATTAGTTTTTGGTTTGTTCAAAGTTGAAGGATACAGTGTTCCAAACTATTGTGCACCTTCTCTTTGTTTCCTTGAAACTTGCTTTGCACACTTTCAGTCAACAAAATGGCGATGAGGAACTTCCCGGGCCAGTGGAACTGCAGTTGATGCAGCTATTAACATTTCAGATTTACAAGAAAGAGGCGAGGATGCTATAAACATTCCAGAAAATTTAAGGAAAGCCATCACTATAAAACTTATACAAAATGGCCTATCAGCAAGAGGTGGTAGGGTAGTTTTTGTGATAGAGGCACATGAATATCACCAGACAGAGGTATTCTATTCATGGATAGTCTTCCTTGAATCATATCCAGTAACAAAAGTGTTTCACTTCTACAAAGAAGATGAACCACCAGAGGAATACAGTCCTTTTGAGGATATTGAAATTCCACTAACTTACCGGGAGCATGCACTCTGGTTTAAAGGCGCCCTAAAACATATAAATCACATTACCAGGCTCGGTCCACTAGGTAGACCAGGAGCAATATGGCCAATATTAGCCAGCTACACACCACATCCTGAAATTAATATAATGAAAGATGCGGAACTACGAGCTCAACTAAATGCATGTCATGCGGACTTTCACAGTCCAACCAGCAATACTGACTCCATCAACAACGTCCCCACGAGGGGAACACAAATAAAATTATACCACAGACTTTACACTCAGTCGTTGGTAAATTACCCGCAAAACGGGAACAAATTCCATTCTGGATAGTACAAAAAATTACTCAAATCGAGGCAGTATTTCGTAATATTGCCCTTCATGAGAAACACAGAATTCTAACAATCTGTTTAACAATGGGAATTGCACCACACCGGTAGGACTGCGACACTTGGGGTACAGTATTTGCTGCAATCTACACCAAAGCGCATGGTGTTACGTCTATGGCGGTAATACCAGCTGTTCTGATACAGATTCAAAATGAATACGGGGCAGAGCCTGCTTTAAATCTAGGTATGAAATTACTGAAATATTTCAAACAGGTCTCAACAATAATATTAGCTAATATTAAAGGTGAAGTAGCATCCGTTGCGATCCGCCAAAAGTTAAGGGAATTTGATGTAACTGAGCAACCAAAAGAACTGGGCAGAATAATTGAACAATTCAATGAAGAATTAGGCAGGGACAGCTTGGGTGGGAAACCAGTTAAACCCCAAATGTCAGAAGGTCATGAAAAGGTCTTTATTAAAAACACTCCTACTTCTCCTAAAAAGAAGTGGGAAAATAGCAAACAAACTTCTAAAGAGAAGCGTTCTCAATCCTGAGGTAGATCTCCTCAAAAGTCTTCATTGGTTACCTGTTGCCAACCGAATTCTGTTTAAAATTCTGGTCCTGGCCTATCGTGCTATCCATCAGTTGGGTCCAGTATATCTGCGGAATAGATTCGCTCTTTATGCTCCTAATCGGGCTCTCCGCTCCGCCAACCTGTGCCAGATGGTTCAGCCCAAGTTCAAGCTTTCAAGAACAGGAGGCAAGTCCATTTCTGTCAAGGCAGCCAGAGCATGGAATGCTCTTCCCCTGGCCCTTCGTACTGCTCCCTCACTTTCTCAGTTTAAGAAGGGACTCAAAACCCATCTGTTTAATATCACTTTGTAATCTCTCTGTATGTTATGTTGGCTGCTCCTTTTTCTTTTTTTTACTCACCGCGCCAGGATACTCTTGAGTAATAGAGCGCGTAATAAAAGGTTTTATAACATAACATAACATAACAAAAGGAGCCCTTTGAAAGGAGGTATACCTCAGGAATAGGGATAATTTGAGAAAACCTGATAGATATCAAGATACTGATACACGTTCCTCTCGTACCTTTCAGACTTCGTCACAGAAATCCGAAAGAAGAGCACGGTCAAATAACAAGGAAGAACGCGTGAAGTCCAAAGACGATCAACACGTTCAGAAAAAAATTCACCAAAAAGAAGGTAGCAGGTCAAAAAATCAGACATGCAGAGGATCTTGAGGACACAACTCAAGAACGGGGAATGGGCTCAAACGATGTTGGATCATCTGGAGACAGTGGACTTTAATGAATTAATTAAAGTTGAAACTGCAGATACCAGGGTTAGTTGTCCACATAAGTTATATGAAGTAACACTCCGGATGGAGGGGGACATACCAAGAAAAGTGAGAGCACTCTTTTGGGAGCGACTTTCTAAGGGTTATGACATTCTTCTTGCTGAACAAGACTGGCCACCTGAATTTGTCAGGGAGTGCCCACATGGCGTAGAAATAATTATGCCAGCTTTCTCCGACCACATTCCGATTCATTAAAAATATACTTATGCCAGGAAATGGGCAGTGGCCCAAGCTCCTGCATAATATAAAAATTATGTAGGATGGGATGAGGATTCTCCTCACCATAAAATCCAGTTAAAAAATCAACCAACCGTAGAAAGGCAGGACCCAGTTAAGCAAGAAGCTAAAAAACAGGTCAGGGAGATATTAGATGAACTTGAATACCAAGGGGTGATTGAAACATGCAGCTCGTCCATGAACAATCCTTTGTTTCCTGTCTCCAAACCAGACAATACATATTGTCTAGTATTGGATTATAGACACTTAGGGGGTCATTAGGATGGCGGGCGGACTTTGCCCGCCCGCCATTCTAGCGGGGTTCGGGACCGCCCGCCATAAGGGCGGGGGTCCTGGGGGTGGTATTAGGATGTGCCCGCCACAGTGGTGGGCACATCCTGTATTTTTAGCATTGTGGCGGGCGGTGCTCTCTGCACCGTCCGCCACAAAGCTAAAAATGCTTTACATCATTTGCATTTACAAAGCGGCAGGCACCGCGCGGTGCCTGCCGCTTTGTGAATGCAAATGAAGGGGGGTACCACAGGTACCCCCCCGTGCTCACCCCCCTACTCACCTTCACTCTGGGGGCCCGCACGAGGCCCCCAGAGTGGCGGTGTCTGATAGACACCGCCACCACATTATTCCTTTTCCGCCCCAGCCGCAAGGCGACCGGGGCGGAAAAGCGGCAGACGGTCTTTCCGTCCGCCGAGGTCCCCCCGCCGTACTAATATGGCGGGGGGGGGAAACGAGAGATGATGGTGGGCGGATTGCCCCCGCCAGGCTGGCGGGGGCAATTCGCCCACCATCATAATGGGCCCCTTAAACTCTTGTAGCACAACATTTGCAGTACAAAATGCACATAATGCAGCATTAATGAATAACATTGTGCATAAAAAGTATAAAACCACATTAGATATTTCTAACGGTTTCTTCTGTCAAAACATTGCACCAGAAAGTAGGTATTTGACCGCTTTCTCAATTATGGGGACACAGAGTCACTTCTATCGTCTCCCTCAAGGACTCAAGAATAGTCCTGGGTTATTTTGAGCTAGAGTAACAGAGTTACTACAAACCTATGATGATGAGGCATAATCATTTGTCGATTACATCTATCTAACAGACGATGACTTGGATAGGCACTTGAACAGGGTGAACACCATAATACTTGGCTTCGTCTCTGAAGGGTATAAATTCAATTTTAAGAAATCGAGAATTGCCCACCTCAACGTCCTTTTTTGAGGATACGAGTTATCGAGTGAAGGCAAAAGCCTGGCAGCAAACTTTCTAGAGAAATGTGCGCTGCTCCAACCTCCAAAAACGCTGAAAAACTTACAGTCGATTCTAGGTTTCCTGAACGTCAGAAGAACATACATTCTGAACTAAGCAGAAAGGGTTAAACCTCTCTATGAATTAATCAAACCTGATTTTAAAACAGTTAATTGGACACAAAAACACACAGAAATTTTTGCGTTCATTGCAAACAGGCATGTTAGCAACTCCATCGCCGACCTCGCCAGCACCCATGCACTCGCCTCCACTGACTACGTCCTCCTCGGGGGACTGAACTTCCACCTCAAGAACAACAACAACGCCAACTCCGCCACCCTGATCGACAACCTCGCCAACCTCGGCCTCAGACAACTCGTCACCGCACCCACCACGTCGCCGGCCACACGCTGGACCCCGTTTTCTCCACAGGCAGGCCCGGACTGGCCATAGTGGGCACCGGGCAATCCCCCGGTGC
Source organism: Lissotriton vulgaris (assembly GCF_964263255.1). Taxonomy (NCBI): domain Eukaryota; kingdom Metazoa; phylum Chordata; class Amphibia; order Caudata; family Salamandridae; genus Lissotriton; species Lissotriton vulgaris. The sequence continues at coordinate 261,792 of NW_028247323.1, read as the reverse complement.
GACGTACGGGTGGGGGCCGATTTTGTTACAGGGCCGTTTTTGCAGCATAACAAAATCGCCTTGTAACAAAATCGGCCGAAAATCGGCCCTGGCAGAGAGCTTGGCGGCACCCCCAACCCCCGAGGGTGGGCAGGGGAGCTAGCCGAACACTTTGCCAGGGCCGGTTTTGGTTCCCAGTCCGGCCCTGTCCACAGGCACCCAAGGCGCCTTCAACCACACCACCGAGCACCACTGGACCGACCACCGCTGCATCCATTTCACCTTCAAGAAACCAAGCACGCACCACCGCACCCAACAGCTGCCTCGCCGCTGCTGGAGCAAAGTCACCGAAGACCAGCTTATCACCACCCTCGCTCAGAACCCACCCACTGACCCCACCAACCCAGACGCCGCAGCCCGCAACCTCAGACAGTGGATCGACAACTGTGCCAACACCCTCGTCCCGCTCAAGAAACCCTCCAACAGCCACGCCAGCAAGAGACCCACCTGGTTCACCGACGAGCTTCAGACCTCCAAAGGTGCATGCCGGAAACTGGAGAAAATATGGCTCCACGAATGCAAACTGGACAACCACGCAGCCCACAAGGACGTCACCCGCAGACATCACCACCTCATCAGATTAGCCAATAGATCCTCCTTCAAAGACCACTTGGATAACAACGCACACGATAGCAAAGAGCTCTTCAGCATCGTAAAGGAACTCTCCAACCCCAGCGCCAACGCCAACGACATCCCGTCCTCACAAGAACTGTGCGACTCACTAGCCCTCTTCTTCCACCGCAAGATCGCTGACATCCATGACAGCTTCAACACCACGACCACCCCGACTACGCCAGACTCAACCTCCCCTGTGAACACCACCAGCGCCATCCGCCTGAAATCCTGGTCCAACGTTAACGAAGACGAGACACACAAGATCATGAACTCCATCCACTCAGGATCTCCGTCAGACCTGTGCCCTCACCACGTATTCAACAAAGCAGACGCAGCCATCGCACCCCAACTACGGAAGGTCATCAACATTTCCTTCGAAACAGCAACATTCCCGGAAAGCTGAAAGCACGCCAAAATCAACGCCCTCCTCAAAAAACCCAAGGCGGACCCCAAGGACCTCAAGAACTTCCGGCCCATCTTCCTGCTCCCGTTCCCAGCAAAGGTCATCGAGAAAATCTTCAACAAGCAATTGGCCCGCCACCTGGAAGACAACAACATCCTGGACCCGTCCGGATTCGGATGAAACAACAGCACCGAGACAGCCCTCATCGCCGCCACAGACGACATCAGGCGCCAACTAGATAACGGCGAAACATCAGCCCTCACCCTCCTGGACCTATCAGCCGCCTTCGACATGGTCTGCCATCGCACTCTAAAGACACGCCTCCTAGAAGTCGGAATCCAAGAGAAGGCCCTCGACTGGACCACATCCTTCCTCTACGGCAGAACTCAGAGCGTCTGCCTCCCACCCTTCCGATCCAAAGCCACCGACATCTTCTGCGGCATACTCCAGGGCTCATCCCTCAGCCCGATGCTGTTCAACGTCTACATGGCCCCCCTCGCACAAGTGGCCCGCCAGCACAACCTCAACATCATCTCCTACGCTGACGACACCCAGCTCATCCTCTCCCTCACCAAGGACCCACACACTGCCAAAACCAACCTCCACGAGGGAATGTAGGCCGTCGCCGACTGGATGAGGAGCAGCCGTCTAAAGCTGAACTCGTGCAAGACGGAGGTACTCATCCTCGGACCCACCCCCTCAGCCTGGGACGACTTCTGGTGGCCGACCACACTGGGAACAGCACCCACATCCACCGACCACGCAGGCAACCTAGGATTCATCCTCAACTCCTCCTCAGGTCAACGTCGTCTCCTCCTCTTGTTACAACACCCACCGCATGCTGCGCAGGATCTACAAGTGGATCCCGACCGAAACAAGAAGAACGGTGACAGATGCCCTCGTCAGCAGCAGACTGGACTATGGCAACGCACTCTACGCAGGAATCCCAGCAAAACACCTACGACGACTGCAACGCATCCAAAATGCCTCCGCCCTATTGATCGTCAACGTCCCCCGCCACAGTCACATCACCCCCCACCTGAGAGACCTACACTGGCTCCCCGTCGACAAGAGGATCACCTTCAAGCTCCTCACCCACGCACACAAAGCACTACACAACGCCTGAACAGCAGACTCAGCTTCTATGCCCCTACCCGCCCGCTCCGCTCCGCCAGCCTCGCCCTCGCCGCTGCCCCCGCATCCAACGAACGGCCTCCGGTGGTAGATCCTTCTCCTACCTCGCTGCCAAGACCTGGAACACCCTCCCTACCCACATACGGCAGACCCAAGACCTACTCGCCTTCAGAAGACTCCTCAAGACCTGGCTCTTCAAGCAGTAGCAGCACCCCCCCTCCCCTCAGCACCTTGAGACCCTCACGGGTAAGTAGCGTGCTCTACAAGTACTATGATTGATTGATTGAAACATTTGCAAACACGCATAAACGTATGCAACTTAGTGATCCGAATCATTCCAGGACAATGTGGATTCACGTACTTAACTTTCAATGAAGGTGAAAAAGTACCAATAGCTTACAAATCACACTTGTACACACAAGCGGAAATGAAGTTTACTTCAACAGAAAAAATTCTTACATCAGTTCAAACTGCAGTAGCAAAAGAGAGAGCCCTCGCACAGGATAAGCATATTATGGTCATTACACCTGTACCTGCCTTAGAGGCAGTGACAAAAGCGAGCATTCCGAATGCTAAAGCTTACCATCCAAGATGGATACAATGGGTTAATTATCTTGCTGCAACAGACATTGAATACGATTTTGACCCATATTTGAAAATACAAGCATTTCTAAAATATGAACAAGAATGTCCTCTGCCTACTAAAATTCTGCCTCTAGAGCAGTATGAATGTATTATTTATACTGACGGATCAGCTCAACCCGCAACGGGGGGTAAACAAACCTATAGTGCGGCATGAGTGATTGTTAAAGGTCGCTGGCGCGATGGCAAATTCAGACCAATGGTCACTAAAACTCAATCTCTAGGAGATTGTACAGCTCAGCGAGCTGAACTACAAGCATTCAAGATGGCGCTTGAAAATACTGATCGCGAATTCCCCTCATTAATAGTGTGCGATTCGTATTATTGTGTTAAATCTTACAATTAATTCTTGCAAAACTGGATGCAAAACGGTTACAAAGATGCAGAAGGTGGTACCATCAAGCATAAATTGCTTTGGGAACAAGTAGTTCAGTTACGACAAGGACTACAAAACGCTCAAATGATACATACACTGAGTCATCAACGTGATGACAGTCACGTTGCAGGGAATTCATTGGCTGATGAAGCCATGAAGGCAGCTGTTCAAACGGCTTTTGTAGCTGCAATCACTCGTCCAAAAACGAAAATAGACAGCAAAATAATGCAAGCTGTCAATGCTTCAAGACAGTGGTAAAACATTAACAAAAGGCTTTCCGCTCAAATACTCGTATATAATTGATGCGAACAATGTTCAGTTTGCTCGAATCCCTGGAGTGGGGGATAGAGTAATTCCAAAGATGGTACATAGATTAGGACTAATTTTAGCAGCACATGAAGGACTTGCCTCTGCACACGCAGGTGTTTCCGCCACAGTGTCATTATTAAAACAGAGATACTGGTGACCACGCATGAGGAAACAGACCCGAAACAATGTTCTGGAATGTGAAATCTGCCAAAAGATGAAAGTCTCTACAGTGAAATGTGCTGTGCAGACACCCCTGTTAATTTCAAATAAACCATTAGCTTGTGTTAACTGGACCACTGTGGTCCCTTACAGAGGGACAGTAACTATAAATATATCATGGTTGCAGTTGATTCGGGCTAAAGATTCATTTGGATGTGGCCTCAGCACTCGGCTGACGCTCAAACTGTTATAAAAGATTTGCGAGTCTTTATCGGCACATACACATTAAGCACGCTACATTCTGACCAGGGGCCTGCGTTTAGCTCTCGAGCTTACAAGGAGGCCATGGCCAAATTGGGCGTTGCATTACGGTATTCTAGTCCATTCCATCCTTAGGGAAATTCGGTAGTGGAGAGAAAAAAACAGTCTATAAAGCAATCTATAACAGCTAGGGTATCAGGCTCGGGTGACGGGCGGGTCAAACATCTAATAAGTTTCCAACGTAGTCTTAACAATCTGCCAAGAAGTTCTCTAGGGGGTATCACTCTATATGAAGTCCTTTTTGGGACCAGAATGGTAATTTCGGATCTCGATTGTCAGACTTCAGTGGTAGACCAGAAACCCTTTGATATCAAAGACGTTTGGCTGTTTTACAGGACTTAAATGAAATAAGAACAATACAAAGTAACGTGTTCCTGAAGCCAACAACCACTGAAGAGAAACTGACCGTCTTAGCAAGGCCTGTCTGGATTCCTAAGCTTGGGGATCTAGTCAGAGAAAAGATCGCGGACATGAAGGAATTTGGGCTTTCTTACAGACAACCAGTACCTGTGCTAGCAATCCAGGGATCAAGAACAGTATTACTGCCGCCCCTTGCTGGAAAAAAGGAGAACAGGTTTGTGTCCATCGACCTGGTCAAACCATGTAGTGTAGTTCCTATATTCCCAATAGGCTCTGCGCATTGGAATAATATATCCTATAGATTTGCTGTAGGACTTAAGTCAATAGGTCTCTATTGAATATCCTAAACTTAATAGTGAGTGCCAGCTAGCTCAGAGGTCACTAGAAACTTTCTCGAATAAACAAGAAGGGATTAGTTTCTGACAACTGCATAAAACATGACAACTAAAGACAGGGATCCTTCACTGGCCTGCCCACCTCAATAAAATAATGGAAATTAAGGGCACAAAGACATAGTAAGGATATTATTTGACTATCTACAAAAGATTTGGTGAATCAGGAGTACCAACACCACGGAGCAGGACTGCTTGTCTCACAACACCATATTTGAGGGAGCGCATTAAGAGACTGGTAGTTCTCTCCCCAAGAGCCAAATGAAGAAACTATCACTTTTTTACAGCGCTGTTTTATCATCACATACTTACTACCAGTGTTTAGTTCGATTTAAGTTTCCATCTGGGTCACTACACAATGGGGTTGACAGTTGTTCTGATGGTTAGAATCAGGAACTCCTCTCACCAAGAGATATGCCACTGTGCTGTGGAAACTGTCCAGAGTAAGTAAAGATTTCGCAACCAGCATATTTTGGTAAAGCGAAGATTAAATGTGAAGCCTCATCGTGAGATGGCTAAAACGTTCCCACTGCCCCATGTCTGGCAGTCAAGGTTGGGTGTTAGAGTCTGCCCACCACAGTGAATTGTGCTAACTTGTTGGAGGGGTTCTTTGTCATGCATTCTTTATAGCAATTGCTACCTTATCCAACCCTGAATCTAAGCCTTTCTAATGTTATCAGATAAGAGCCTGATTGCATGGACTGGGGCCTTTAATGTTATTATTTTCCTAATTCTAATTGGGTAAATCCCTGTCTGCCGTGCTAAATCCTTCTACCTCTTCAAGTGATGGACATTGGAAATGTGTATTAGGTGTCAAGGAGCAAAACAAACACCTCAAACTTCAATTTCATTTACAGTTTAAGTTCAGTCAATGATGAGGGTTGTATTGTAGTTTAAAAGATTTATTTCTCATTATGAGATTAGAAAAGTGATTTTCTTTGTTTTTATCTTTAATTCCTTTAGTCCATAATCAAATAAGTTTACAGAAATCTCATCAAGGAAAACCGAGCATCAATTGCATTTAAGCGCATTCCATAACGGAAACACTTCTCTATTCTATAAAATAGGCTTCGAGTGTGAAATCATAGAAGCATAAAGCTTCAATGCCAAATTTGAGCAACGGAACTTCCCAAAAAGAGTAGTTCATAAGACCCAATAAATCCAAGTAAATTAGCAAACAGTTGCAGCAGCAAAGGTATACAAAGAGGGGAAACAGCAGTAGCAATCTGACAAATTAAACAGGAAAAGGAATACAACGAGGTGAAATAGCAGCAGCAGCAATTGAGCTAAAGAATACAACCGCCTTTTGGAAAGTTATAAATGACCCCTGTTTCCAAGAGGCAAACAAACCAAGGGTAGCCAATCATATTTTGCCAGAATCATGGAATGAGCATTTCCATGGCCTTTATAATCATTGCCCGATTGAGGGCCAGTCGGAAGCGGTGGATGGGGGGTGTCCTGCAACCAAACAATATTTACCTTGGGCAAGATCAAGGCAGGAGTCGAGGGGGTGAATAGAAATAAGGCCTCGGGTTCTGATGGGATCCCACCCGACCTCTTCTTGAGCCAGGTAGACCTTTGAGCACCAATCCTGACCAGAGTCATTAATGCAGCAGTAGACACAGGTATGCCACCATCTCGTTCCACAGCCACAATCATTCCTATTTTTAAAAAGGGTAATAAGGATAGCCCACTTTGTTATCGGCCTATTTCCTTAATTGATGTGTCAGTGAAAGTGCTAGGAAGGGCTATCCTCAGCCGGTTAATGGACTGGGCTGATAATCAACTCATTATCACTGACACCCAATATGGATTTAGGCCAGGAAAGTCAACAACCGATCAATGACTCAATCTATACTTATTGGTAGCCAAGTACACTATTGCTAGCCACCACAAAAATGTGGACCTGGCTTTCATGGACTATACGGCGGCTTTCGATCGAGTTAATCGTAGGAAATTATGGGCGATCAAGGGCGACCTTGGCGTGGACCCCAGACTCATTAATATTCTAAGAGTCCTGCATCAGAATACTACTGCCTCAGTTAGATATAATCAGGAGGGAAGTACCACAGACTCTTTCTCTTGTTCAAGTAGGGTGAGACAGGGCTGTATCCTGGCCCCATTTTTGTTCACTCTTTATATAAATGGCCTGGATCAGGCACTTGGTGCCCTAAAGGTTGATACACCGCTGATTGGCTCAAGAGGGATCCCCGTCCTGCTTTAAACGACAACGCGGTTCTCCTCGCACGCACACCCAAAGGGCTACAGGGATTGATAGGCGGCTTTGTCTCCTTTATGGAGTATTTAGACTTGGGCCCCAATCTATCCAAGTCGTATATCATGGAAGTGGGGGAAAAAAACAAAAAAAAAATGATTACTCGATTGGTTCTCATCGTTTGGAAAAGGTGCACTCGTTCTCATATTTCGGGATTTTATTTGACACACGTCTTAATTTTAAAGCCCTATTAGAACAGAAATGCCGCACACCAGCGAGTTACTCCGGGTCAATCATGAATTTTGCACAAAGGCTGGGTCGTTGGTCCGCGGAGCAAATTCTTAGACTATATAGATCTCTGTGTTGAGCCAAAATTCTCTATGGAAGTGAGGTATGGGGTTTTATTGAGACGCAGCACTTACAAACCGAAGAAAACAAGTACCTCTGGCGTCTACTCAAAGTGCCGCAGAGAACACGTCACATCTTATTCATGAAGAACTGGGTGTTAGGTATGTTAGAGATAGGCTGGAAGTCAAACCCGTAACCTGTTGGGCTAAAATTTGGACAAACCCAGAGCCCTCATTTAGTAAGCAGATCATAAAAGACTGTCTTGCCTGTGACTGGGGGCTGCACATCCCCTGGCTTAAGTTCGTAAAGGAGACTCTAGTAGGCCTTGGATGTGCAGACCTTTTTAATAATCCCACAAAAATGTTAGCGCAGGTTAAGGCCTTGGTGAAAGGCCGGTACCAGAAATATGTTACATCACTTAGGGAAGATAGGGAGCTGGTCAAGCCATTAGTTAGAGCACATCTTCTGACTAAATCATGCCTGGATATTGAGCCATCTCTATCTCATTTTCATAATGCCCATGACAGATTTTAATCCCTTGGGCGCAGCCGCGATTCTGCGCAGCGGTTTTTTCGAAGTGGGCGGGTTCATGACGGCCCTCAGCCGTCATCAGCACACGTCCACCGCGGTGCATGACGGATGGGGGCCGTCATCAGCACCGAAGGGGTTAAATGACACGCTTCAGGTTTAATCTTCTACACCACTTATTAGCTGATCCGATAGGATATACCTCATCTATAGAGCTGAAGGGCCCGTGCGGCTGCGACTATCGGTCTCCGCAGGATACCCGTCACTTTGTTTTATTATGTCCTTTTTATTCATATCATAGGCTCCTGTTTTTAAAAAGTATTTAAAAGAATGCCAGACTTAAACACGCTAAGGTGACCTTGTTGTTTTTAAAATTGTCCACAGATGCATTAACCCTGTTCTGCACTGTAAACTTTTTAAATGCAGCCGTCAGACTCAGAAATACAAGAGGTACTAGGTGAATAAACGTGGCATTTAGTGCTAGCCTGTTAAAGACACCAAAATGAATTTGATGAGGGGAATGGTTCGCTTAATCCAGGAGGTATTGAACATGCATTTATTTTAGGTTGTTGTATTGATATGCATTTCTACCATATCATGATGTATTCCATCTCAATTTTTGTGGTTGGGGAGGCTAGTTCCTTATTGGCCCTAAATATGAATTTTAGATGTTAAGGGGTTTTTATTTATGGATGGATTGAGCATGCATCATTATCACTTCTTATGTGGCCTATTTTTATCATGATGTATTTTATCTGCACTTCTTTGGTATTTTTTGTATACCAAATAAAGTATTTTGAATTGAATTGACGGATTGCTGCTGCTGCTGTTTCCCCTCGTTGTATTCAACAAGAAAAGGAATACAAATGTCCCAAAATTTGGTCTGGCACCACTTGCAAAGTAAATTCAATTAGGTCATATCTCTTAGAGTCCTTATTGAAGTGCAGAGTAAGAAAAGGAATACAACAAGGGGAGACAGCAGAGGGGCGCTAGGTGGCGCACTAGCAGATGGCCGCTCTGTAGCGAGCTCCTGCCGCCCGGCGTAATTTATCCTGTAATTATCCTCATACTGGTGGAATCTGGTACCCCCAATCGATGGGAATTATCGTGCTGCATCTGCGGACCGAGTTTCGCTACGTTTCCCAGCTCGCTGACCCAGGAATCGGCGGTGAGAGGCGACCCCGCCAGACAGCGAAACTCCCGGTACTTTGGGACCGGCCACGGGAACAACCCTGCACCGAGGCTGTGGCGTGGCTGACTGGGCCGCGTCTGCCACATTTCTGACCCACGGCCGCGGAGGCGGCGCCCTATTTCCCGCGAAACTACCACTGCTAGCTGCCACACTCCGGGAAGAAGCTTGTGTGGAACTGATCCCCTCTGCACAGCGAGTGTTAAGGTGCGGACGGCCCTTGGCGAGAACTTGCCGGCCCGCACTGAAGGGCCGCTTGCCACTTGGGTGCTGAGAGTGAGGTGCGGCGCCCCCGCCGTCGGTCCTGACTTGGGTGATCCACTGGTATAGCTTGGAGCCTGCCCTACGAAGGATCTGTGGAGCGACCGACTGAGCTGCATTGGCTGCGCTGTTGCGACGCAGCATATGGGGACTAAATCCTGAGGCCCGAGACGCTAGTGACAATTGCGGTGAGTGTGTGCCTGTGATTGACGCTGACTCCGGGCTTGCTGTGGGCCTGGTGGCGAGTTCATCCCACGCAGTCGTGCTGCTTGCCCATCAAGTGCCATTGAGGAATGCCATACCCCCGCCTCCAGCCCTGAAAAGTACGCTGCAGTGCTGCGAGCAGCCATCGTAGCCTGTTGACTGTACCCGACCTATTGAGACGCTGGGTGGAAAGAGTGGTACTTCCAGCGCCATTTTGGACCCCAGATTGCGGTAGCACTGAGTGGCTCCTTAGTGCTCCCTGGATGGTGGTGGGCATAGGTGGCGTTCTCTGCCCCTACTTGCTGTGACATTCGAGGGACGCACGACGTACATTGGTGTCAGGAGTGGAGGAGGGACAGCTGCCTTGCGGAAGAGTTTGGATTTCTGCAGGAAGGCCCTGTAGTGAGTACATCTACCTGACCGACATGATTTTTTACCGCTCTGCGATCCAATACTTCTCTCGCCTCCACGAATACCTTGTTGGATTTGAGTGCTGTGGGAATGAAGGCACTGAGATCCCTACCATACCTGCTCGGCGCAATGGGTAAACCGGACACGTGTCAACCCAAGATTACTTTTGACGCTGCCAAAAAAGCACCCCGGCCTAGCCAAGGGGATCAGGAACCGCCTGGACGGGCCGTGGATGGTGCAGCGGCGCCTGCCCCTACTGCCGAAGTACAAGAAATTCTTAGAGAGGTTCGGCAAGGTGGATAAGGTGGATAGGCTATCGTCCCGGATGGACGCCATTGCCCATAAGTTGGATGGTCATGATGAGAGGATTAAAGAGGCGGAAAGACGTATTTCTGATTCTGAAAATGTCTCGGCCACCCACACGACCCAGCTGTCTCGCATGGACAGTCTACTACGCTCCATTGCTGCAAAAAACTAAGACTCAGAAGCACGCAGTCGGCGCAATAACATTCGCCTTATTGGTATTCCGGAGTCCACAACACTGGACGTATGGAGGACTATGTGGAGAAGTTGCTTTTGGAAACTGTGGGTGCTGACGCTTTCTCTGCCCAATTTATTGTCGAACGGGCGCACCGCTCGCTGGCGCCCCGCCCCGGCCCAAGCCCGGAGATACTCCTCGTCCTATAATAGCACGTCTCCTAAACTACAGAGACCGAGATGTGGCATTGCGGGCGGCTCGCAGCTGGTCTATAATGGAGTTACTTTTTCCATATATATTGACTTCACTCCTATGGTGCAGGAGGAACGCCGTAAGTTTTTGGACGTCAAGGCTAAACTGCGGAAAGCACAGGTTGATTATGTGCTTCTGTACCCGGCAAGACTGCGGATTACTCATCAGGGGAAGCAGCAATTCTTTACGAAGCCACAGCAAGTGGAGGACTTTTTGAAACACCTGAAAAGATTGGCTAGACAAGAGGTGGATGCAGACGATCCTCGAGATCCCCCGATGGCTGACGGGGATATGGAACACTAGTAAGACCCATGCACTCTGTACCCTTGGGCTGGGAGTGATTTTGGACTTGAATTGTAGTATGGGATGATGTGTGGGCTGCTCTGATCCTAACTGCCTGATTCGAGGTATACTTCCCCCTGGATGAGCATGGTGGTGGGTCGGTTTCATGGTCCCTTGGATACGCAGTCCTCTCTTACTAGAATTATTGCTCCCCGTCCGCCTGCGGACCTTCCCTAGAATGTACTGCTGCTGCTGGTCCTTTTGCGTTTATATGTGGGGGTGCTTTGACTAACCCGGTATGGGCCATGTTTCTTAACGCCTGGCACCTCTGTCTACATGCTCGAGGCCTTGACTTCTGGCTGGCATGATGGGGGCGAGGTTGTGTTGCCACCTTAGACGGCCCCCTAAGGGCATTACCCTGATTTGGGTTTAGTGAGACCCAAACTGTTGTTGTTCTTCTTGTTGGGGGAGTGGGGGGGTTGCAGGTGGGAGGGTGTATGGTACTGGCATGATTGGGATGCTTCAGTGGGAGGGAGGGGAGGGGGGAAATGAAACTGTGTGAATGTTGTAGTGAATGGTTGGATGCACTGTACCGCACACTTTTTGTTTCTAAGACTGCATTTATTGAGTGGCTTCTTATACCCTACATTGCACATGGTGGTTTTCCTTTTGTTTTTGCACACTGCGCTTTCGTCTGGTTATATATGCTCACATTAATTTCTCACATACACGATGACTCATAGGGGGACACCACTGAACGTCCTTACATGGAATGTCAGGGGGTTGGGGGACCCAAGAAAGAGACGATAGATCATAACTCATTTAGACCGCCACCACATCCACATAGCGATGCTACAAGAAACCCATCTTAACCCCTTTAGGACCCCTGCCTTTGCTTCCCGCTGGTCAATGTACAAGGTTTTTTCTTCTTATTCCACCTATACCAGGGGCACCGCCATATTGATTAAGAATAATGTGCCTTTTGCTGCGGTAGGTTCCCTCAGTGATGTATCAATCAACAAAATGAGAGAAAGGGATTCGGTCACTCTCGGTCCCCAGTCAATAGCAAATAAACAAAGTAAGAGTGTCCGTCAGAAAAGCGTTCAAAATGATTATAGCACGTGAGATTGAGGCCAGTTGCAAGTGGTCGTATGGCAAGACCAATTTCTAGAAAAAATTCAAGATTTTTTCAGGAAACCCTCACTCACCCTAGTGGTGACATGCTTCATCATCGGGTCCACCGGGAGAGATCGAATACCTCCCCGGTGTGCTGCACCGGTGTCCCCACACTTAGTTTTTAATATGTCAGGTTGACCAGCCAATAAAGGATTTTTTGGTACAACCTTGGACATTTTTAAATTCACTACTTTTTTCACCCCCTACCCTCACAAAAACCTGCTCCGCAGTCTCCTGGCGTCGCAGCACACCGGGGAGGTATTCGATCTCTCCCGGTGGACCCGATGATGAAGCATGTCACCACTAGGGTGAGTGAAGGTTTCCTGAAAAAATCTTGTATTTTTTCTAGAAATTGGTCTTGCCATACGACCACTTGCAACTGGCCTCAATCTCACGTGCTATAATCATTTTGAACGCTTTTCTGACGGACACTCTTCCTTTGTTTATTCCCTCAGTGATGAACTCGGGAGGTTCTGCCTCACACGGGGACGACTGGGAATGAACTCGGTGACGCTAGTGTGCTGTTATGGCCCCAACACAGACTCCCCTGAATTTTTCTCTTCCCTATGGGACAAGATAAGGGAGATTGGTTCGAACAATGTCATCTGGGGAGGGGATTTTAATGTCACCTATGATCCTGCTTCAGATATATCTAATAACGCACCACACCACCGCACCAAAGCAGCCGCAACGCTCCATGATATCATCTCTGATAACTATTTGGTGGATGCTTGGCGACATGTCTATCCGCACCGACACGAAGGCACACACTTCACTACTCACGCCGCTGCTTGGGCACGGCTGGACTACTGGCTTTTGTCTCGGGCCCTAGGTCCTCTGGTTAATGCAACACAACACTTGGCCAGGACATATTCTGATCATGCACCTGTCTTACTCACTCTTGCTCCCTCGGCCTTTGAATGCCCGCGTAGTGCATGGCGACTAAATACACGTATGCTGCTTGATCAGGTCTTCCGAGCGGAACTGGAAGATGAGATCCGGGAATTTTTTGAGATCAACAAGGGATCTGTACAGAGTGTGGAAACAATTTGGGAAGCATTCAAAGTTACCATTAGAGGGGTGTGCATATCTAAGGGAGCGGGAGTCTTAAAAAGCATCACTTTCTCCCTTCAGAGGCTAAAGCTGGAACTTCTTGGGCTTGAAGCTCTCTTGGCCAACCACCCAGATGGGGATACTCAGAGTAAATTTAGGGAGACGCTAGCAAAATACATGGCGGAAGCAGGCAGGGAAGTGCGCTTTCGTGGCAAGCACTGGCTGGCGCGTAGATATGGGGATGGGGAACGACCCGGCAAAGCTCTTGCAGATGAGATTTGACACCCACGACACTCCAATTATATAATTGACTTAGAACAATCAGACGGCACGAGATGCTGGGATACCGCTACCATCATAGGTGAATTCACCAACCACTACGCCACCCTGTATACGAGTGCTGGCCAACGTGACCTGGATTTAGATTCCTACCTAGGCAATGTAGCCTTGGGATGGCTTAGTGACATACACCGAGAATTCTTAAATGCGCCATTCGAGCTCGACGAGGTCAAAAACGCCATTATGGGCATGCAATCGGGCAGGGCCACTGGCCTAGACGGCATCCCTATTGAATTTTATAAAACCTACATTGACCTGATGGCACCTATTCTGCGAGAGGTCTTCGAAGAATCCCTTGTAGTGGGGGTACTTCCGCCATCCATGAGAGAGGCGCTCATTATTTCCCTCCTGAAGCCCGACAAACCATCTCACCTATCTGGTTCCTATCGCCCCCTCTCCTTACTCAATTGTGATGCAAAGATATTGGCGAAGCTCATTGCCAATAGACTGACTTTATTGCTAGACCGCTTAATATTGCCGGATCAATCTGGGTTTGTCCCGGGGAGGTCCACCTCTCATAAATTACGTATGCTTTTTACTGTCTTCGACACTGTTTCCCCTGACCTTCCTCTGGCGGCAGTCTTCCTCGACGCCACCAAGGCGTTCGACTCTGTCGAATGGGACTACCAATTCGGGGTCATGCAATTGATGGGCTTCACCCCTCTCTTTATTTCATGGATTAAGCTTCTTTATTGTCGACCAGGCGCTAGAGTAATGATAAATGGCCATGTGTCCATGCCCTTTCCCATCGCCCGGGGCACCCGACAGGGATGTCCACTGTCGCCTCTTTTATTCATGTTGGTCACTGAACCACTGGCGGATCGACTAAGGCAACGACACAATAATATGGCCCTGCGATGCCAACTGCGGCAGATCCTTGTTTCTATGTATGCCGACGATATCACGCTCTATGTTCGTGATCCCAGTTCCAATCTTAACGTGCTCCTCCGAGAGTTTGTTATTTTTGGTGGTATATCTGGAGTCCAGATTAATTGGGGAAAATCATGTCTCTTCCCCCTTACGAACTCGACGGTATGCTTCCCCCTAGATTACCCACTGAATGGTGTGATGACGAGTTCCACTACCTGGGGATTGACATCACACAGGATAAAGAAGAACTTATGAGGCTTAATTATGGAGTCGCGCTAACCCGTATCACCGACAAGATATCCCGCTGGATAAAGCTCCCGCTGTCACTAGCTGGACGGGCTTCTTTGATCAAAATGATAATACTCCCGCAACTACTCTACCTATTCCTTAACATTCCATACCACCCAGGGCGCCACTTCCTTGCACTGTTGAAATCCGAATTGATTAGGTTGGTGTGGTGGGGGGGGAGCAAGCTCGCCTACAGTGGTCGATTCTCACCAGACCTTATGCCGCGGGAGGTTTTGCCATCCCGGACCTGGAATTGTACTATATAAGTGCACAGGCCCATTATCTATACTATTGGATACGACACCCCCGATTCATGCCGCACGTAGCAGCCGAACACTGGCTTGCGCACCCAATTCCAATAGAAGGGGTACTATTTGCTGAAGTCCCAGCTGGAGAACATACTCAGAACACTGTAAATGCCACGATCACTGCGTGGCACCACATTGCGACCCTATTGGGAGCTGACTTTTTATATTCCCCGCTTTTACCATTGACCTACCACCCTGCTAAGCCACTGCTGCAGGAGACGATTTTCCATAAACTTAAAGAGAGAGCTGCTCTTGTCACTTGGGGTGCCTTGTACGAAAATGGCCAATTCCGTACCTCGGACAGCCTCTTTTGGAATCTGACCCGCACCCCGCTGGACAGCTTCCTATATTTGCGACTCCAACATGGGATCCGAGCCTTGAATGTCAATTTCCCGGCAGAACCCCCCACACTTGCACCTCTCCACTTACTCCTGCAACGCGAAACGCCTACAAAACTGGTCTCCTTGTTGTATCGTACTATTCAAGAGCAGCAGGAGGTATAAACTCCGCAGGCCCGAACGCGATGGAGTGAGGAATTAGGAGTTGAAATCACTGATGACCAGTGGGAGTTTTGTTGCCTTCAGACTGAGCGCATCTCGGCTTGTTGTGTATAATGTGCAGATTGCGCATTATACACAACAAATACCTTCACAGGTTGTACTGCATACCAGCCAAAATGCACCGGTTTCGACTACGAGAAATGGATGCCTGTGATAGGTGCCATGCGACCAACGCAGATATGTTACATTTAGCCTGGAGCTGTCCGGTAGTCCTAACCTTCTGGGAGAAGGTCTTTGAAGCTCTGCATCAAATGACTGAGATACAATTGGACGCTACTCCGCTAGTGGCACTACTTGGCTATGTCCTTCCCATTCCATCATCGTCCCGTAAATACATAGCATTGGCGTTATTGATGGCTAAGAGACGGGTGGCATGCCGTTGGGGCAGATGGAGGGCGCCCAAGTTTAAGGAATGGCTAAATGACATGACCTTTTGTCAGGAACAGTTATCCAATTATGCTGAATTGCTGCCTACCTCCTCTCGACCTCGCGACATTTGGTCACCTCTGACATCCTATCTTTCAGCCAGAGCAGCAGACACTGATACGGCGAGCTTGGCTGATCGCCCCTTGTAATGGCCTCACCCTTTCCACATGACTCACCTGAACGATGAATACTGCTCCACATTCCTAGATATGCCTCAGCACATCCAATCACAAGTAATGCCAGTGTTGATGTTGGATATTTACCTCCTTTGGCAAGTGAGTGCCCGCCAGACCTGGTGCCTGGCGGATGTTCCCCCTGACACCGCCTCTCCCCCCCGCAACCCCCTCCCCTGTCTTCCGGTCCAGGGAGGACCTAGATTGGCAGTTCAGGCTGGACTGTTCCCATGAGGCACAGGGTCAAGACTGATTTGCATATGGACAGGTCTAAACTGGGGTGGCATGGTGAGCAAAAGAATGATTAATTTAACCCAGATCTCTTGACTGGGGGTGAATGTTTTGATTTGTTCTGCATTCCTTCCATCAATTGTGTGTCTTTTGCTATGATGAAGCATGCCACAGCCTGCTGTGTGTGAGGGCAGTTTTAACAAATGTGTGCTCCCCCCGACTTGATTAACTCTTTTTTCTAAGTCATGCTTGTATTTTGTGTTTGTGATACTTGTGAAGGAGGTCGAAGTGGGACGTTCTCCTCTTACCCATCAACCTTTGTGTGTTCAGGGAAATTCTTTCGTCATAATAGGAGGCCTGAGCCAGTTCCAGTTCGGCTTTATATGATTGATCTTATGGCTTCCCTATATTCCGTTTTCCTGTTTAGTGAGAAATCCTTTCTCCAGGCTCTTTCTTGTTTCTTACAAATCTGTTTTAGTGTTCGGAGCTTGGGGGAACACCATAGTCTTCTGTTCGGACCTACTTTCAATTGGCTCAGTTTTTGTGGGAGAACTTGGTCTAAAGTGCTCTTGATCCAGTAGTTGAATCTTTCGTTGGCAATGGTTGGATCGCTACTGGTGCAGGGGTTGGCGTTTTCTAGCTCCCGTATCCACTTTTCTGAGGGAGTTTAGGCCAGGGACGTGACTGCATTTTTATTGGCCTGGATGAGGAGGTGAGGCATGTGGGGGTCCAAGAGAAAGGTATCAAAAATGATCGATTAAGGTATGGGGAAGGGGGCATTCCTGTTAATTCCTCCAAGTCAGAGAAAATGGGGTCTAAAACGAGACTTTTCACGTGGGTCACTGTTACATCCTGTCTTGCCTCTCATTATTAATTATTTATTTATGCTTGTATGACATCACTCTGTTCCACTGATGTCTTCCCTGCATGTTATGTTATGATTCCAATCTCTACTGTATTCTAGAAGGTTTAAGTGTAATGAAGCAGTTGTACCTTGGATCTTGATCTGTGTACTTGCTGATGCTGTGCTGGACATTAAACCTACCTATTTCTACAATTGCTTCCTGCTTAATTCTAACAAATTTTGGCGACAAGGGAAAAAACCATCTTACACTCCTGTCATCTCACCAGCACAGGTACGGAGTGTCTAAAAACTTTAAAAATATTTTTGTTCTATATGTGCTCTGATTGCACCAGCGGCAGTTTTCTGATTTCTAAATTTAATTATATGTGTTTTGATAGCACCTGCGGCTGTATCCTTTCTTTGTTACTGTGGATTATCTTGGATTACACCTTCTCTCATTTTTCTATGCTTATTTTTCACCTCGTGAAGAAAAACAACGTTTTATTCAACATATCTCCTTTTTAGACTAATACTCTTTCAAGCGCCATGTTCCTGTGCCTTTCCCACTTTGAATTGTCCATTTTTGTACCTTTTCTCCGATGTGAAACAGTCACCGTCATCTGCATTTTTTAATCTGTGCTCGAGCATCCGTTTCCATCCGCTGCCATTTCACGCGTCATCTCGAGCGCCGTGGCTAACTGTTTCCAAGGTTACGCTACGTCATTGTTGTTGTTGTTGCCAAGCATCGGGCTGGTAGTCAAGACAGTACCTCACAAGACTTCCTACGCGAGTTGTCTTTCGCCGTCTTCACGCAGCGCATCATCACGTGGTACAGCGTCATCACGTCGGCGGCCATTTTGAATTGCCAAGACAACGGAAAGCAACTTTACACGGACCTCTGTCAACGAAGTGAAATTTCGATCGTTTTGGGCATCGATCGTGTTTTTACACGGCAAGATCATTAATTCACATGTTAACTGACTCATTTAAGAACAAATATTTTCATTTATCATTTTTACAGTTATTTACCTTTCCTCAATTTCTTTGATTTTAACCAATTGAAGTACATTTACAACAGTATTCGTTTATACAGTATTGTATTACTTTATATCTCTATTCATTATGCAGTTCGACCCTCCAGCAAAATTCCTTCAAACTAAAGGTGACCCTCCTATGCCATGGGTAAGATGGAAAGAGGAGTTTATTACTTATATGAAGGCAATTGATGGGGAACGCATGGGAGCAGAAAGAAAGAAAAGTATTTTCCTTCATTGTCTAGGATCAGAAGGTCAGGTTATTTTTAGATCCTTACCTCAAGTTACAGTGCAAAACGATGGTAGTGGTGACAATTTAAATGTGTATAACGAAGCCTTATTACGCATAGAGAAAAGATTTAAACCTGTCACCAGCATTGCCCTTAATAGATTTAAATTTTATACAAGAGAACAAAAGTCTGATGAAAACTTTGATGATTTCCTTACAGGTTTGAGATCACTATCTATACATTGTAATTTTGGGATGTTAACAGATGAAATGATCAGAGATCAAATCATAGTGCATGTTAAAAATAAAAAAATACAGGAGAGATTGTGGGTGTTGGGTAATCCCACGTTAGCTGAGGCCATTTCAGAAGCTAAAGCTTTAGAACAATCTGAGAAGTGGATGGAAGTTGTTAAAGATAATGCTAGTAAAAAAACTACAGAAGAGGAAATATGCAATGTTAAACTCAGGAACGATAATCATATGCAACAAACTTATCAACGTCCTCAACCTTCACGTTTTCAACAAAATTACAGGGGAGGTTTCAATAGAAATTTTCAAGGAACTTTTGGTAGTACGTCTGTGTGTTATAGATGTGGAAATAGATCACATTTGGCGTCCTTTCCTGGATGTCCTGCTCTCAATAAGGAATGTAGAAATTGTGGTAGAATGGGACATTTCACCAGTGTTTGCAAAGACGTCAAACGATATACCACACCCTCTAAGGGAGCAGTATCTGTTCTCACTTGTAATGACACCACTCACAATAGCAATTCACAAGATTCATTACAGGTAACAGACATGATAGATAAAGGTTTTGTTGTCTCAATAATTGATATTGTTCCTGCACACATTAAAAAATCACCTAACGCTGATTTCATTATATGTCAAGTTAAGTTATCCTTAATGGTAGACTCAGGATCACCATGGACTATTATGACAGAACAGTATTTGTTTGAAAAGTTAAGTGACCATCTTAGCATTAGTAAGTTGGAACAACCAGACATTATGGCTGTTAGTTTTGAAGGACACCATATCGAAGTTGAAGGGTATTTTGAAGTGTCCATACATTTTAAGCACAGATCTGCTGACATAAAGCTTTATATTGCCAAAAAAGGTGTCAATGTCCTGGGTTGGCGTGACCAATATAAGCTGGGTATTATACTTAATCCAAGAGCTAAGGAACCAGTTATGTTATGTGATGATGCACTTTATAACGAAGTAGCCACACTGGAAGATAATTTTAAGATTGATGGTGAAGAACAAAAACTTGTTAACTCTTTTAAAAATGTTTTTTGTGACAAATTGGGGAAGCTAAAGAGTTTCTCACACAAGATTGTCTTAAAAGACAATGCTATACCGGTGAAACAAAAAATAAGGGGTGTACCTATTAGTGTGAGACAAGAACTAAAAGACATGTTAAAAGAATTGTCAGATGAAGGAATAATTGAAACTATTGAGTCAGCGGAGTGGGTTTCCCCCATAGTTTTGGTCCGCAAACCGGATCAAAAATTAAGAGTGTGTGTAGACCTCAGGGCTCTAAATGCCAATATTGTCATAGACTGTCACCCTTTACCCAATATCAACAAAGTGGTATCAATGTTTGAAGGTGCAAAAATATTTTCAACGCTAGATTTGCGTTCAGCGTACCATCAGATTGAACTTAAAGAGGAATCTAGGAAACTGACAGCATTTATTACACCATTTGGTTTATATCAATACACTAGAATGCCTTTTGGGCTGGCGTCAGCCGCGTCAGTTTTCCAAAGAGTCATGTTTATGATTTTCAGAGATTTAGATGAATATGTTAAGTGCTTTCAGGACGATATTCTGATTTTTTCAAGGAATGAAAATGACCATGTAGGACATCTCTATGAAGTTTGCAAAAGGTTGGAAGATCATGGTCTTACCTTAAAAGCCCACAAATGTAAACTGTTCCAACGTTCTGTTGAGTATCTAGGACATACCTTATCTGGAGATGGAATTATTCCCAAGAAAAATAATGTTGATGCCATACTCAAAGCACCATCACCTGTTAATAGGGATCAATTACTGTCTTTCACAGGAATGTGTGAATACTATAGCAAGTTTGTGCAAGGTTTTGCTACCAAAATGGAACCGCTGCGAAGTTTGTTGAGACAGAATGTGATGTATGTTTGGTCTAAGGAACAACAGGAGGCTTTTGAGTCAATAAAAAGGGATATTGTCAATGCCCCCACATTGAAACCTTTCAGGATGAAGAAAGAATGTGTTATAACTGTGGATGCGAGTCTATATGGACTAGGGGGTGTTCTGTCACAGAGAGAAGGAAAAGAGGAGTGGAACTTAGCCTTTGCCTCTCGCACTCTAAATGACTGTGAAAGGAGGTATGCAGTGATCGAGAGGGAGCTTCTTGCATGTGTGTGGGCTGTTGAACATTTTCGTTTGTATGTCTGGGGCTGTAGATTTATTCTGCGAACGGATCATAAGCCGTTAGTTAATATTCTATCTACTGGTGGTGGATGGAATTCGACTGCCAGAATTGCAAGATTGTCATCCAAGTTACAGGAGTATAATTTCAGTACGGAATATGTCCCAGGAAAAAAAAATGTCACAGCGGATTTTCTTTCTCGACTTCCATGTAAACAAAATGGTGTTGATGTTATTAGAGAGTTTGATTTTTCTGTATCTATTACTGACGTATTGGGTGATCAGTTTCAAGAGATTACTGAGGAGATGTGGAATAAGTGCATTAGTGAAGACGATAAGTGGAGCACCCTCAAAAAATTTGTGATGGAGGGTTGGCCCAGGAAAAATATGATTATGGAGGAGTTGTTGCCTTTTGCTAAAGTTGCAGATGAGTTGGAAATGGAGAATGATTTTTTGTTTAAAGCTGGCAAATGTGTTCCACCGCAGGGTATACATGACATGATTCTCAAATTGGCTCACAAGACACACCCAGGTATATCGTCCATGAAGAGATTGATAAGGACTTTTTTTTGGTGGCCTGGAAT
This sequence comes from Lissotriton vulgaris, assembly GCF_964263255.1. Taxonomy (NCBI): domain Eukaryota; kingdom Metazoa; phylum Chordata; class Amphibia; order Caudata; family Salamandridae; genus Lissotriton; species Lissotriton vulgaris. Next base: position 240,353 of record NW_028247323.1, on the reverse strand, counting down.
GGATGCGTTCATTGACAGAACTGTAAGGGAATGTACTGAGTGTACATCTAGTGAAAAGATGCTTAGAACTAATGTTCCACCCTTAAAGGTGACAAAATGGCCAGAGGTGCCTTGGAAAAAATTAGCTTTTGACATTGCGGGACCTTTCAAGAACTTACCAGAGAATTCACGTTTTGCGTTGGTGTTAATTGATTTCCATTCCAAGTGGCCAGAGGTGAAGTTTGTTCCCTCTGCCACCACTAATGCTGTTATTTTGTTTTTTAAGGAGATTTTTGCTCGAGAAGGCTGTCCTTCTGTTCTTGTAACGGACAATGGTGTCCAGTTGAAATCATTAGAGATGGAAAACTTTCTGAAGGGACATGGTATTGTGCACAAATGTACATCTTTGTATGAACCACACGAAAATGGTCAAGTAGAAAGGTTCAACAGGGTGTTGAAGTCTTATGTCGCTGATGTCATTAATACACGTGGAGAGTGGTTGAGTGAGTTGAGAGAGAGGTTGTGGGTTTATCGGATAACACCCCATTCCACGACTGGTATTAGTCCTTTCAAATTATTGAAGGGTAGAGATCCAGCCTCCAAAATCTGTCCATGGTGGCTTATGGATAAATGTCAAGACAAATTATCAACTAGGGAATGTGTACATGATACGGCTAAAAGAGTCGAAGAGAAACAGAATAAGACCATGTGCTGGTACAACAAAAAATGGAATGTCAAAATGCATGATTTTGTTGTAGGGGATTGGGTGCGAATTAAGAAACCTGGTCTAATGACTAAAGGTTCCTCTAAGTTTAGTAGACCTATACAAGTAAAAAAAGTGTTCTCTAATTCTGTTATTACTCAGGATGGTAAATTATGGAACACCAAAAGAATTGCAAAATGTAACCATGATGCTCAGGGTGCCTGTGCTAAGAATTTACCGTGTTCTGATATTTCAGGGCAGGGTAATCAAGACACCATCGCCTCAAGGATCAAACGTGATGTGCGGGTTACCAATAGACCTTTGAAATATAGAGACTATGTTTAGTGTATCTTTGTTGTGGAAAAGGGGGATGTGTTACATCCTGTCTTGCCTCTCATTATTAATTATTTATTTATGCTTGTATGACATCACTCTGTTCCACTGATGTCTTCCCTGCATGTTATGTTATGATTCCAATCTCTACTGTATTCTAGAAGGTTTAAGTGTAATGAAGCAGTTGTACCTTGGATCTTGATCTGTGTACTTGCTGATGCTGTGCTGGACATTAAACCTACCTATTTCTACAATTGCTTCCTGCTTAATTCTAACAGTCACGTTGGTGACCTTCTGTGTAAGTTGATACGAGGCAAGATCTTTAGTGATCTCGGCCGCGGCCACATGAGATGGATCATCAAAATGCAGGTTGAAGTCACATAACAGGGTGAAAATGGCCGGGTTACTAGCGAGACTAGCGGCCATCTCTGGTAACATTTTACAGAATTGACCCAGGCCACCAAGGGGAGGTGGGGTAGATTAGAATGCCTATCAAGGAGAGATTAGGGGAGAATCCTATTGAAAGTAAGAGGTTCTCGCAACCTTGTAAAGGAAATGTAAATGTTCAGGAAACCAGTGTGTGTGTAAAGCAATTGAAATCTGGACACCAAGGACCACATGAAAGCATAACTGAGTCAGTAAGCCTTGGAGGCTTGAAAAGTTACGAACTACAATAATGCTTTGGTAGGTACGGCAGAAGAAGTGTGAAGAGAATACATCATAGTAAGAAAGACAGGTCCTGTGACCTGCTGGAATCAGAGAGATCATCTTTATGAAAATAAACCTGTTAGGGATACATGGGCAGCGTAATGAACGCGAGCAGGAAGAAGTCCCGACCAGTACAGATGAATACACCCAGGAAGACGCTACACCTGGGTACTCTCAGGGAGAAACTGTCAGGTTCAGTGGCTGGAAGAAGTACTGACCAGAACAGCTGAAAACACTCTCCCGGACACTCCACCTGGGTACTCTCAGGCAGGAGCCGTCAGATACAGGGGCTGGAAGAAGTGATGACCAGAGCAGCTGAAAACACTCTCCTGGACACTCCACCTGGGTACTCTCAGGCAGGAGCCGTCAGATACAGGGGCTGGAAGAAGTGATGACCAGAGCAGCTGAAAACCCTCTCCCGGACACTCCACCTGGGTACTCTCAGGCAGGAGCCGTCAGATACAGGGGCTGGAAGAAGTGATGACCAGAGCAGCTGAAAACACTCTCCCGGACACTCCACCTGGGTACTCTCAGGCAGGAGCCATCAGATACAGGGGCTGGAAGAAGTGATGACCAGAGCAGCTGAAAACACTCTCCTGGACACTCCACCTGGGTACTCTCAGGCAGGAGCCGTCAGATACAGGGGCTGGAAGAAGTGATGACCAGAACAGCTGAAAACACTCTCCTGGACACTCCACCTGGGTACTCTCAGGCAGGAGCCGTCAGATACAGGGGCTGGAAGAAGTGATGACCAGAGCAGCTGAAAACACTCTCCTGGACACTCCACCTGGATACTCTCAGGCAGGAGCCGTCAGATACAGGGGCTGGAAGAAGTGATGACCAGAGCAGCTGAAAACACTCTCCTGGACACTCCACCTGGGTACTCTCAGGCAGGAGCCGTCAGATACAGGGGCTGGAAGAAGTGATGACCAGAGCAGCTGAAAACACTCTCCTGGACACTCCACCTGGGTACTCTCAGGCAGGAGCCGTCAGATACAGGGGCTGGAAGAAGTGATGACCAGAACAGCTGAAAACACTCTCCTGGACACTCCACCTGGGTACTCTCAGGCAGGAGCCATCAGATACAGGGGCTGGAAGAAGTGATGACCAGAGCAGCTGAGAACCCTCTCCCAGACACTCCACCTGGGTACTCTCAGGCAGGAGCCGTCAGATACAGGGGCTGGAAGAAGTGATGACCAGAGCAGCTGAAAACACTCTCCCGGACACTCCACCTGGATACTCTCAGGCAGGAGCCGTCAGATACAGGGGCTGGAAGAAGTGATGACCAGAGCAGCTGAAAACACTCTCCTGGACACTCCACCTGGGTACTCTCAGGCAGGAGCCGTCAGATACAGGGGCTGGAAGAAGTGATGACCAGAGCAGCTGAAAACACTCTCCCGGACACTCCACCTGGGTACTCTCAGGCAGGAGCCGTTAGATACAGGGGCTGGAAGAAGTGATGACCAGAGCAGCTGAAAACACTCTCCTGGACACTCCACCTGGGTACTCTCAGGCAGGAGCCGTCAGATACAGGGGCTGGAAGAAGTGATGACCAGAACAGCTGAAAACACTCTCCCGGACACTCCACCTGGGTACTCTCAGGCAGGAGCCGTCAGATACAGGGGTTGGAAGAAGTGATGACCAGAACAGCTGAAAACACTCTCCCGGACACTCCACCTGGGTACTCTCAGGCAGGAGCCGTCGGATACAGGGGCTGGAGGAAGTGCTGACCAGAACAGCTGAAAACACTCTCCTGGACACTCCACCTGGGTACTCTCAGGTAGGAGCCGTCAGATACAGGGGCTGGAAGAAGTGCTGACCAGAGCAGCTGAAAACACTCTCCCGGACACTCCACCTGGGTACTCTCAGGCAGGAGCCGTCGGATACAGGGGCTGGAAGAAGTGATGGCCAGAGCAGCTGAAAACACTCTCCCGGACACTCCACCTGGGTACTCTCAGGCAGGAGCCGTCAGATACAGGGGCTGGAAGAAGTGATGACCAGAGCAGCTGAAAACCCTCTCCCGGACACTCCACCTGGGTACTCTCAGGAAGGAGCCATCAGATACAGGGGCTGGAAGAAGTGATGACCAGAGCAGCTGAAAACACTCTCCCGGACACTCCACCTGGGTACTCTCAGGCAGGAGCCGTCAGATACAGGGGCTGGAAGAAGTGATGACCAGAGCAGCTGAAAACCCTCTCCTGGACACTCCACCTGGGTACTCTCAGGCAGGAGCCGTCAGATACAGGGGCTGGAAGAAGTGATGACCAGAGCAGCTGAAAACACTCTCCCGGACACTCCACCTGGGTACTCTCAGGCAGGAGCCATCAGATACAGGGGCTGGAAGAAGTGATGACCAGAGCAGCTGAAAACACTCTCCTGGACACTCCACCTGGATACTCTCAGGCAGGAGCCGTCAGATACAGGGGCTGGAAGAAGTGATGACCAGAGCAGCTGAAAACACTCTCCTGGACACTCCACCTGGGTACTCTCAGGCAGGAGCCGTCAGATACAGGGGCTGGAAGAAGTGATGACCAGAACAGCTGAAAACACTCTCCCGGACACTCCACCTGGGTACTCTCAGGCAGGAGCCGTCAGATACAGGGGCTGGAGGAAGTGCTGACCAGAACAGCTGAAAACACTCTCCTGGACACTCCACCTGGGTACTCTCAGGCAGGAGCCGTCGGATACAGGGGCTGGAAGAAGTGATGACCAGAGCAGCTGAAAACACTCTCCTGGACACTCCACCTGGGTACTCTCAGGCAGGAGCCGTCGGATACAGGGGCTGGAAGAAGTGATGACCAGAGCAGCTGAAAACCCTCTCCCGGACACTCCACCTGGGTACTCTCAGGAAGGAGCCATCAGATACAGGGGCTGGAAGAAGTGATGACCAGAGCAGCTGAAAACACTCTCCCGGACACTCCACCTGGGTACTCTCAGGCAGGAGCCGTCAGATACAGGGGCTGGAAGAAGTGATGACCAGAGCAGCTGAAAACCCTCTCCCGGACACTCCACCTGGGTACTCTCAGGCAGGAGCCGTCAGATACAGGGGCTGGAAGAAGTGATGACCAGAGCAGCTGAAAACACTCTCCCGGACACTCCACCTGGGTACTCTCAGGCAGGAGCCATCAGACACAGGGGCTGGAAGAAGTGATGACCAGAGCAGCTGAAAACACTCTCCTGGACACTCAACCTGGATACTCTCAGGCAGGAGCCGTCAGATACAGGGGCTGGAAGAAGTGATGACCAGAGCAGCTGAAAACACTCTCCTGGACACTCCACCTGGGTACTCTCAGGCAGGAGCCGTCAGATACAGGGGCTGGAAGAAGTGATGACCAGAGCAGCTGAAAACACTCTCCCGGACACTCCACCTGGGTACTCTCAGGCAGGAGCCGTCAGATACAGGGGCTGGAAGAAGTGATGACCAGAGCAGCTGAAAACACTCTCCCGGACACTCCACCTGGGTACTCTCAGGCAGGAGCCGTCAGATACAGGGGCTGGAAGAAGTGATGACCAGAACAGCTGAAAACACTCTCCCGGACACTCCACCTGGGTACTCTCAGGCAGGAGCCATCAGATACAGGGGCTCGAAGAAGTGATGACCAGAGCAGCTGAAAACACTATCCTGGACACTCCACCTGGGTACTCTCAGGCAGGAGCCGTCAGATACAGGGGCTGGAAGAAGTGATGACCAGAACAGCTGAAAACACTCTCCCGGACACTCCACCTGGGTACTCTCAGGCAGGAGCCGTCAGATACAGGGGTTGGAAGAAGTGATGACCAGAACAGCTGAAAACACTCTCCTGGACACTCCACCTGGGTACTCTCAGGCAGGAGCCGTCAGATACAGGGGCTGGAAGAAGTGATGACCAGAGCAGCTGAAAACACTCTCCCGGACACTCCACCTGGGTACTCTCAGGCAGGAGCCGTCGGATACAGGGGCTGGAAGAAGTGATGACCAGAGCAGCTGAAAACACTCTCCTGGACACTCCACCTGGGTACTCTCAGGCAGGAGTCGTCAGATACAGGGGCTGGAAGAAGTGATGACCAGAACAGCTGAAAACACTCTCCTGGACAATCCACCTGGGTACTCTCAGGCAGGAGCCGTCAGATACAGGGGCTGGAAGAAGTGATGACCAGAGCAGCTGAAAACACTCTCCCGGACACTCCACCTGGGTACTCTCAGGCAGGAGCCGTCAGATACAGGGGCTGGAAGAAGTGATGACCAGAACAGCTGAAAACACTCTCCTGGACACTCCACCTGGGTACTCTAAGGCAGGAGCCGTCAGATACAGGGGCTGGAAGAAGTGATGACCAGAGCAGCTGAAAACACTCTCCCGGACACTCCACCTGGGTACTCCCAGGCAGGAGCCGTCAGATACAGGGGCTGGAAGAAGTGATGACCAGAACAGCTGAAAACACTCTCCTGGACACTCCACCTGGGTACTCTAAGGCAGGAGCCGTCAGATACAGGGGCTGGAAGAAGTGATGACCAGAGCAGCTGAAAACACTCTCCTGGACACTCCACCTGGGTACTCTCAGGCAGGAGCCGTCAGATACAGGGGCTGGAGGAAGTGATGACCAGAACAGCTGAAAACACTCTCCTGGACACTCCACCTGGGTACTCTCAGGCAGGAGCCGTCAGATACAGGGGCTGGAAGAAGTGATGACCAGAGCAGCTGAAAACACTCTCCCGGACACTCCACCTGGGTACTCTCAGGCAGGAGCCGTCAGATACAGGGGCTGGAGGAAGTGATAACCAGAACAGCTGAAAACACTCTCCCGGACACTCCACCTGGGTACTCTCAGGCAGGAGCCGTCAGATACAGGGGCTGGAGGAAGTGATGACCAGAACAGCTGAAAACAATCTCCTGGACACTCCACCTGGGTACTCTAAGGCAGGAGCCGTCAGATACAGGGGCTGGAAGAAGTGATGACCAGAGCAGCTGTAAACACTCTCCCGGACACTCCACCTGGGTACTCTCAGGCAGGAGCCGTTGGATACAGGGGCTGGAAGAAGTGATGACCAGAGCAGCTGAAAACACTCTCCCGGACACTCCACCTGGGTACTCTCAGGCAGGAGCCGTCAGATACAGGGGCTGGAGGAAGTGATGACCAGAGCAGCTGAAAACACTCTCCTGGACACTCCACCTGGGTACTCTCAGGCAGGAGCCGTCAGATACAGGGGCTGGAAGAAGTGATGACCAGAGCAGCTGAAAACACTCTCCTGGACACTCCACCTGGGTACTCTCAGGCAGGAGCCGTCAGATACAGGGGCTGGAGGAAGTGATGACCAGAACAGCTGAAAACACTCTCCCGGACACTCCACCTGGGTACTCTCAGGCAGGAGCCATCGGATACAGGGGCTGGAAGAAGTGATGACCAGAGCAGCTGAAAACACTCTCCCGGACACTCCACCTGGGTACTCTCAGGCAGGAGCCATCGGATACAGGGGCTGGAAGAAGTGATGACCAGAGCAGCTGAAAACACTCTCCTGGACACTCCACCTGGGTACTCTCAGGCAGGAGCCGTCAGATACAGGGGCTGGAAGAAGTGATGACCAGAGCAGCTGAAAACACTCTCCTGGACACTCCACCTGGGTACTCTCAGGCAGGAGCCGTCAGATACAGGGGCTGGAAGAAGTGATGACCAGAGCAGCTGAAAACACTCTCCCGGACACTCCACCTGGGTACTCTCAGGCAGGAGCCATCGGATACAGGGGCTGGAAGAAGTGATGACCAGAGCAGCTGAAAACACTCTCCTGGACACTCCACCTGGGTACTCTCAGGCAGGAGCCGTCAGATACAGGGGCTGGAAGAAGTGATGACCAGAGCAGCTGAAAACACTCTCCTGGACACTCCACCTGGGTACTCTCAGGCAGGAGCCGTCAGATACAGGGGCTGGAAGAAGTGATGACCAGAGCAGGTGAAAACACTCTCCTGGACACTCCACCTGGGTACTCTCAGGCAGGAGCCGTCAGATACAGGGGCTGGAGGAAGTGATGACCAGAACAGCTGAAAACACTCTCCCGGACACTCCACCTGGGTACTCTCAGGCAGGAGCCGTCGGATACAGGGGCTGGTGAAGTGATGCCCAGAGCAGCTGAAAACACTCTCCTGGACACTCCACCTGGGTACTCTCAGGCAGGAGCCGTCAGATACAGGGGCTGGAAGAAGTGATGACCAGAGCAGCTGAAAACACTCTCCTGGACACTCCACCTGGGTACTCTCAGGCAGGAGCCGTCAGATACAGGGGCTGGAAGAAGTGATGACCAGAGCAGCTGAAAACACTCTCCTGGACACTCCACCTGGGTACTCTCAGGCAGGAGCCGTCAGATACAGGGGCTGGAAGAAGTGATGACCAGAGCAGCTGAAAACACTCTCCCGGACACTCCACCTGGGTACTCTCAGGCAGGAGCCGTCAGATACAGGGGCTGGAGGAAGTGATGACCAGAACAGCTGAAAACACTCTCCCGGACACTCCACCTGGGTACTCTCAGGCAGGAGCCGTCAGATACAGGGGCTGGAGGAAGTGATGACCAGAACAGCTGAAAACACTCTCCCGGACACTCCACCTGGGTACTCTCAGGCAGGAGCCGTCAGATACAGGGGCTGGAGGAAGTGATGACCAGAACAGCTGAAAACACTCTCCTGGACACTCCACCTGGGTACTCTCAGGCAGGAGCCGTCAGATACAGGGGCTGGAAGAAGTGACGACCAGAGCAGCTGAAAACACTCTCCTGGACACTCCACCTGGGTACTCTCAGGCAGGAGCCGTCAGATACAGGGGCTGGAAGAAGTGAATAATAATAATAATAATAATAGGGGCATTTGTAGAGCGCTGAGTTACGCGCACCGGCGTGTCCCCGCGCTGACAGTGAGAAAAACATAAGACAGGGAAAACAGTGCTGACAGGTCAGGATTATCTCGTAAAAAGGTGAGTTTTTAGCTTAGCTCGAAACTTCATTTCTACTGGCTCCAGGCGAAGGTCCACTGGGAGTTTGTTCCAGTAGTTGGGGGCCAGGTGCCTGAAGGACCTACCTCCCATACGAGCTTTCTTTATCCTGGGAGTCCTCAACAGTCCTCCTCCCGCAGATCTGAGCGCTCTAGACGGTTCATAGGCTTCGATCAGTTTCCGCAGAGGTCGGGGCGCCCTACCATGCAGAATCCGATGACATGTGCAGAGGGCTTTGTACTCAACTCTGTTCTTTACTGGAAGCCAGTGTAATTTTTGGAGTGCCAGCTTCGAGGGCGCCCTTTTGGGCAGCCTAAGAATCAGGCGTGCCGCCGCATTCTGCAGCACCTGAAGGCGTGCCACGCTTTTAATCGGTGCCCCAAGGTACAGCAGGTTCCCATAGTCAAGCCTTGCGGTCACCAGGGCATGCACCAAGGTTTGGCGGGCTTCCACTGGCAGAAGGTCTAGAACTTTCCTTAGTCTCTTCAGGACCCCAAAGCAAACTCCTACCACCCGATTGATCTGAGGCCCGAAGGTCAAAGCCGCATCGAACCAGACGCCCAGGTTTTTGGCCTCCTGACAAGGGGCAGGAGTTGGTCCAAGACAGGATGGCCACCAGGCTGACGACCAGGCTGACTGGGCCCTCCCTACCACCAGCACCTCTGTCTTGCTGCCGTTTAGCTTCAAACAATTCATGGCCATCCAATCGGCAAGGTCTTTCATGCACGATTGGAAGCCATCTGCAGCAAGACAGGGTGCGTGCGACAGGGAGATGACCAGCTGCGTGTCGTCAGCATAGGTTACCAATTGGAGGCCATGGCTCTCCACAATCGATGCAACAGGTGCCACATACAAGTTGAAAAGGGTCGGGCTCAGGGACGAGCCCTGAGGCACGCCCTGGCCCAAAGGTACCCCTTTAGAGTAATGGTCCCCCTGCCTCACTTGAAAGCTCCTTCCTGTAAGGAAGGACTGGATCCACCTCAGCGCGGTACCGGCGATACCACCTTTGCTCAGACACTGCAGCAAGGTGGAATGTGCTACAGTGTCGAACGCCGCGCTGAGGTCAAGCAGGATCAAGGCCATGGTTTGCCCCTCGTCTACGCCCTGTCTCAGATGTTCGGTTGCCATGAGAAGGGCGGACTCTGTGGAATGGCGCGGTCTGAAACCAAACTGCGTATCATGGAGCAAACCCACCTCCTCTACATGCTTCATGATTTGGGTGTTCACTACCTTCTCAGCCACTTTGGACAAAAAAGGTAGGAGTGAGATGGGCCTCAGATTTTCCAACACCTCAAAACCAATGTGAGACTTCTTTCGAAGGGGGAGTACCACCGCCTGTTTCCACCCCTCAGGAAGCATGTCCGATTTAAAGGAGATATCCAAGACGTGCCTTATGTAAGGCTCCAGGACACTCAGGCTGTCCCCCAACCGCTTAGGAGACACCGGGTCCATAGGGGAGCCAGATTTTACCGAAAGGCACGTCCTGACCAGTTCATCAGGGGGTGGCGTGATGAAATTTGTAAGAGATCCCAGAGTCTCCATCCCCACTGCCGTGGCTTCAAACTCAGCCCCCGTGGGAGGCGGATTGGGGAAGGTCAAGTAGATTTTCTCGACTTTGGTGGAAAAATAGTTGGCGATGCGGTCACATGTGTCAACCGAACAGCTCTTCGGGTCAGCGGACGAGTCGATTGTGGTCAGTGACTTGTAGATACAGAAGAGCTCCTTAGCAGAGTTTTTTGCCCTCTAGAATTTTCCCTGCGTAAAAGGCAGCCTTCGACTTTTTGATCAGTCTGTGATGCAGCCGCCTCTTCGCTAAGAACGATTCCCTGGCATTAGCATCATAAGATACCCTCCAGGCGCGTTCAGCACGCTTGCACTCTGCCTTTGTCCGCCGCAGCTCTCCATTAAACCAAGGAGCAGATCTTTCCTTGCGGCCGCCCTCAGATGTACGGCAGAGTGGCGCAGTCTGATCTAGCGCCTCGGTGATGCGCCTATTGAGGTTTAAAACAGCAGATTCAATGTCCGCACCTCCAGGCTGACCTTCCCTTGTTAGTGCTAGATTAAAATCCTCCAAAGAGAATTTGGCCCACTTCCTACGGGAATAGTTCAGGGGTGCCTGACTACACTTTATCGGTTTTATATTCTTTATCGAGAATGCCACCAGAGAGTGATCTGTCCAGGGAATCGGCTCAATTGTAGAGACTTGCACCCCTCCCCAGTTAGCAAACACCGGATCCAGTAAATGGCCTTGGCGATGCGTGGGACAAGAGAGCTTGAGTTCAAGCTGAAGTGCTTGGATGTCCCTACAAAACTGCTCCGCTCCTTTGTCCTCTGGGCTATTAAGGTGAAGATTCAAATCTCCCAGTAAAAGAAATTTGTCCCTGCGTAGCGTTGCCTCGGTAAGACTCTCTACCAGGCTCTCTCTAAACTTGGTGCACGGCCCAGGAGGTCGGTAGACCAGATAGCCTTTAATCACCGTCCCCCCATGTGTATGTATGGTAAAAGTGAAAACACTCTCCTGGACACTCCACCTGGGTACTCTCAGGCAGGAGCCGTCAGATACAGGGGCTGGAGGAAGTGATGACCAGAACAGCTGAAAACACTCTCCCGGACACTCCACCTGGGAACTCTCAGGCAGGAGCCGTCGGATACAGGGGCTGGAAGAAGTGATGACCAGAGCAGCTGAAAACACTCTCCTGGACACTCCACCTGGGTACTCTCAGGCAGGAGCCGTCGGATACAGGGGCTGGAAGAAGAGATGACCAGAGCAGCTGAAAACACTTTCCTGGACACTCCACCTGGGTACTCTCAGGCAGGAGCCATCAGATACAGGGGCTGGAGGAAGTGATGACCAGAGCAGCTGAAAACACTCTCCCGGACACTCCACCTGGGTACTCTCAGGCAGGAGCCGTCAGATACAGGGGCTGGAAGAAGTGATGACCAGAGCAGCTGAAAACACTCTCCTGGACACTCCACCTGGGTACTCTCAGGCAGGAGCCGTCAGATACAGGGGCTGGAAGAAGTGATGACCAGAACAGCTGAAAACACTCTCCTGGACACTCCACCTGGGTACTCTCAGGCAGGAGCCGTCAGATACAGGGGCTGGAAGAAGTGATGACCAGAGCAGCTGAAAACACTCTCCCGGACACTCCACCTGGGTACTCTCAGGCAGGAGCCATCAGATACAGGGGCTGGAAGAAGTGATGACCAGAGCAGCTGAAAACACTCTCCCGGACACTCCACCTGGGTACTCTCAGGCAGGAGCCGTCAGATACAGGGGCTGGAAGAAGTGATGACCAGAGCAGCTGAAAACACTCTCCTGGACACTCCACCTGGGTACTCTCAGGCAGGAGCCGTCGGATAAAGGGGCTGGAAGAAGTGATGACCAGAGCAGCTGAAAACACTCTCCTGGACACTCCACCTGGGTACTCTCAGGCAGGAGCCATCAGATACAGGGGCTGGAAGAAGTGATGACCAGAGCAGCTGAAAACACTCTCCTGGACACTCCACCTGGATACTCTCAGGCAGGAGCCGTCAGATACAGGGGCTGGAAGAAGTGATGACCAGAGCAGCTGAAAACACTGTCCTGGACACTCCACCTGGGTACTCTCAGGCAGGAGCCATCAGATACAGGGGCTGGAAGAAGTGATGACCAGAGCAGCTGAAAACACTCTCCCGGACACTCCACCTGGGTACTCTCAGGCAGGAGCCGTCAGATACAGGGGCTGGAAGAAGTGATGACCAGAGCAGCTGAAAACACTCTCCTGGACACTCCACCTGGGTGCTCTCAGGCAGGAGCCATCAGATACAGGGGCTGGAAGAAGTGATGACCAGAGCAGCTGAAAACACTCTCCCGGACACTCCACCTGGGTACTCTCAGGCAGGAGCCGTCAGATACAGGGGCTGGAAGAAGTGATGACCAGAGCAGCTGAAAACACTCTCCCGGACACTCCACCTGGGTACTCTCAGGCAGGAGCCGTCAGATACAGGGGCTGGAAGAAGTGATGACCAGAGCAGCTGAAAACACTCTCCTGGACACTCCACCTGGACACTCTCAGGCAGGAGCCGTCAGATACAGGGGCTGGAGGAAGTGCTGACCAGAACAGCTGAAAACACTCTCCTGGACACTCCACCTGGGTACTCTCAGGCAGGAGCCGTCAGATACAGGGGCTGGAAGAAGTGATGACCAGAGCAGCTGAAAACACTCTCCTGGACACTCCACCTGGGTACTCTCAGGCAGGAGCCGTCAGATACAGGGGCTGGAAGAAGTGATGACCAGAACAGCTGAAAACACTCTCCTGGACACTCCACCTGGGTACTCTCAGGCAGGAGCCGTCAGATACAGGGGCTGGAAGAAGTGATGACCAGAGCAGCTGAAAACACTCTCCCGGACACTCCACCTGGGTACTCTCAGGCAGGAGCCGTCAGATACAGGGGCTGGAAGAAGTGATGACCAGAACAGCTGAAAACACTCTCCCGGACACTCCACCTGGGTACTCTCAGGCAGGAGCCGTCAGATACAGGGGCTGGAAGAAGTGATGACCAGAGCAGCTGAAAACACTCTCCCGGACACTCCACCTGGGTACTCTCAGGCAGGAGCCGTCAGATACAGGGGCTGGAAGAAGTGATGACCAGAACAGCTGAAAACACTCTCCCGGACACTCCACCTGGGTACTCTCAGGCAGGAGCCGTCAGATACAGGGGTTGGAAGAAGTGATGACCAGAACAGCTGAAAACACTCTCCCGGACACTCCACCTGGGTACTCTCAGGCAGGAGCCGTCGGATACAGGGGCTGGAGGAAGTGCTGACCAGAACAGCTGAAAACACTCTCCTGGACACTCCACCTGGGTACTCTCAGGCAGGAGCCATCAGATACAGGGGCTGGAAGAAGTGATGACCAGAGCAGCTGAAAACACTCTCCTGGACACTCCACCTGGGTACTCTCAGGCAGGAGCCGTCGGATAAAGGGGCTGGAAGAAGTGATGACCAGAGCAGCTGAAAACACTCTCCTGGACACTCCACCTGGGTACTCTCAGGCAGGAGCCGTCAGATACAGGGGCTGGAAGAAGTGATGACCAGAGCAGCTGAAAACACTCTCCTGGACACTCCACCTGGGTACTCTCAGGCAGGAGCCGTCAGATACAGGGGCTGGAAGAAGTGATGACCAGAACAGCTGAAAACACTCTCCTGGACACTCCAGCTGGGTACTCTCAGGCAGGAGCCGTCGGATACAGGGGCTGGAAGAAGTGATGACCAGAGCAGCTGAAAACACTCTCCTGGACACTCCACCTGGGTACTCTCAGGCAGGAGCCGTCGGATACAGGGGCTGGAAGAAGTGATGACCAGAGCAGCTGAAAACACTCTCCCGGACACTCCACCTGGGTACTCTCAGGCAGGAGCCGTCAGATACAAGGGCTGGAAGAAGTGATGACCAGAGCAGCTGAAAACACTCTCCCGGAAACTCCACCTGGGTACTCTCAGGCAGGAGCCGTCAGATACAGGGGCTGGAGGAAGTGATGACCAGAACAGCTGAAAACACTCTCCCGGACACTCCACCTGGGTACTCTCAGGCAGGAGCCGTCAGATACAGGGGCTGGAAGAAGTGATGACCAGAGCAGCTGAAAACACTCTCCTGGACACTCCACCTGGGTACTCTCAGGCAGGAGCCGTCAGATACAGGGGCTGGAGGAAGTGATGACCAGAACAGCTGAAAACACTCTCCCGGACACTCCACCTGGGTACTCTCAGGCAGGAGCCGTCGGATACAGGGGCTGGAAGAAGTGATGACCAGAGCAGCTGAAAACACTCTCCTGGACACTCCACCTGGGTACACTCAGGCTGGAGCCGTCAGATACAGGGGCTGGAAGAAGTGATGACCAGAGCAGCTGAAAACACTCTCCTGGACACTCCACCTGGGTACTCTCAGGCAGGAGCCGTCAGATACAGGGGCTGGAAGAAGTGATGACCAGAGCAGCTGAAAGCACTCTCCTGGACACTCCACCTGGGTACTCTCAGGCAGGAGCCGTCAGATACAGGGGCTGGAGGAAGTGATGACCAGAACAGCTGAAAACACTCTCCCGGACACTCCACCTGGGTACTCTCAGGCAGGAGCCGTCGGATACAGGGGCTGGAAGAAGTGATGACCAGAGCAGCTGAAAACACTCTCCCGGACACTCCACCTGGGTACTCTCAGGCAGGAGCCGTCAGAATCAGGGGCTGGAAGAAGTGATGACCAGAGCAGCTGAAAACACTCTCCTGGACACTCCACCTGGGTACTCTCAGGCAGGAGCCGTCAGATACAGGGGCTGGAAGAAGTGATGACCAGAGCAGCTGAAAACACTCTCCCGGACACTCCACCTGGGTACTCTCAGGCAGGAGCCGTCAGATACAGGGGCTGGAAGAAGTGATGACCAGAGCAGCTGAAAACACTCTCCTGGACACTCCACCTGGGTACTCTCAGGCAGGAGCCGTCAGATACAGGGGCTGGAAGAAGTGATGACTAGAACAGCTGAAAACACTCTCCTGGACACTCCACCTGGGTACTCTCAGGCAGGAGCCGTCAGATACAGGGGCTGGAAGAAGTGATGACCAGAGCAGCTGAAAAGTCTCTCCTGGACACTCCACCTGGGTACTCTCAGGCAGGAGCCGTCAGATACAGGGGCTGGAAGAAGTGATGACCAGAACAGCTGAGAACACTCTCCTGGACACTCCACCTGGGTACTCTCAGGCAGGAGCCGTCAGATACAGGGGCTGGAAGAAGTGATGACCAGAGCAGCTGAGAACCCTCTCCCAGACACTCCACCTGGGTACTCTCAGGCAGGAGCCGTCAGATACAGGGGCTGGAAGAAGTGATGACCAGAGCAGCTGAAAACACTCTCCCGGACACTCCACCTGGATACTCTCAGGCAGGAGCCGTCAGATACAGGGGCTGGAAGAAGTGATGACCAGAGCAGCTGAAAACACTCTCCTGGACACTCCACCTGGGTACTCTCAGGCAGGAGCCGTCAGATACAGGGGCTGGAAGAAGTGATGACCAGAGCAGCTGAAAACACTCTCCCGGACACTCCACCTGGGTACTCTCAGGCAGGAGCCGTCAGATACAGGGGCTGGAAGAAGTGATGACCAGAGCAGCTGAAAACACTCTCCTGGACACTCCACCTGGGTACTCTCAGGCAGGAGCCGTCAGATACAGGGGCTGGAAGAAGTGATGACCAGAACAGCTGAAAACACTCTCCCGGACACTCCACCTGGGTACTCTCAGGCAGGAGCCGTCAGATACAGGGGTTGGAAGAAGTGATGACCAGAACAGCTGAAAACACTCTCCCGGACACTCCACCTGGGTACTCTCAGGCAGGAGCCGTCGGATACAGGGGCTGGAGGAAGTGCTGACCAGAACAGCTGAAAACACTCTCCTGGACACTCCACCTGGGTACTCTCAGGCAGGAGCCGTCAGATACAGGGGCTGGAAGAAGTGATGACCAGAGCAGCTGAAAACACTCTCCCGGACACTCCACCTGGGTACTCTCAGGCAGGAGCCGTCGGATACAGGGGCTGGAAGAAGTGATGGCCAGAGCAGCTGAAAACACTCTCCCGGACACTCCACCTGGGTACTCTCAGGCAGGAGCCGTCAGATACAGGGGCTGGAAGAAGTGATGACCAGAGCAGCTGAAAACCCTCTCCCGGACACTCCACCTGGGTACTCTCAGGAAGGAGCCGTCAGATACAGGGGCTGGAAGAAGTGATGACCAGAGCAGCTGAAAACACTCTCCCGGACACTCCACCTGGGTACTCTCAGGCAGGAGCCGTCAGATACAGGGGCTGGAAGAAGTGATGACCAGAGCAGCTGAAAACACTCTCCCGGACACTCCACCTGGGTACTCTCAGGCAGGAGCCGTCAGATACAGGGGCTGGAAGAAGTGATGACCAGAGCAGCTGAAAACCCTCTCCTGGACACTCCACCTGGGTACTCTCAGGCAGGAGCCGTCAGATACAGGGGCTGGAAGAAGTGATGACCAGAGCAGCTGAAAACACTCTCCCGGACACTCCACCTGGGTACTCTCAGGCAGGAGCCGTCAGATACAGGGGCTGGAAGAAGTGATGACCAGAGCAGCTGAAAACACTCTCCTGGACACTCCACCTGGATACTCTCAGGCAGGAGCCGTCAGATACAGGGGCTGGAAGAAGTGATGACCAGAGCAGCTGAAAACACTCTCCTGGACACTCCACCTAGGTACTCTCAGGCAGGAGCCGTCAGATACAGGGGCTGGAAGAAGTGATGACCAGAGCAGCTGAAAACACTCTCCCGGACACTCCACCTGGGTACTCTCAGGCAGGAGCCGTCAGATACAGGGGCTGGAAGAAGTGATGACCAGAGCAGCTGAAAACACTCTCCTGGACACTCCACCTGGGTACTCTCAGGCAGGAGCCGTCAGATACAGGGGCTGGAAGAAGTGATGACCAGAGCAGCTGAAAACACTCTCCTGGACACTCCACCTGGGTACTCTCAGGCAGGAGCCATCGGATACAGGGGCTGGAAGAAGTGATGACCAGAGCAGCTGAAAACACTCTCCTTGACACTCCACCTGGGTACTCTCAGGCAGGGGCCGTCAGATACAGGGGCTGGAAGAAGTGATGACCAGAGCAGCTGAAAACACTCTCCTGGACACTCCACCTGGGTACTCTCAGGCAGGAGCCGTCAGATACAGGGGCTGGAAGAAGTGATGACCAGAGCAGCTGAAAACACTCTCCCGGACACTCCACCTGGGTACTCTCAGGCAGGAGCCATCGGATACAGGGGCTGGAAGAAGTGATGACCAGAGCAGCTGAAAACACTCTCCTGGACACTCCACCTGGGTACTCTCAGGCAGGAGCCGTCAGATACAGGGGCTGGAAGAAGTGATGACCAGAGCAGCTGAAAACACTCTCCTGGACACTCCACCTGGGTACTCTCAGGCAGGAGCCGTCAGATACAGGGGCTGGAAGAAGTGATGACCAGAGCAGGTGAAAACACTCTCCTGGACACTCCACCTGGGTACTCTCAGGCAGGAGCCGTCAGATACAGGGGCTGGAGGAAGTGATGACCAGAACAGCTGAAAACACTCTCCCGGACACTCCACCTGGGTACTCTCAGGCAGGAGCCGTCGGATACAGGGGCTGGTGAAGTGATGACCAGAGCAGCTGAAAACACTCTCCCGGACACTCCACCTGGGTACTCTCAGGCAGGAGCCGTCAGATACAGGGGCTGGAAGAAGTGATGACCAGAGCAGCTGAAAACACTCTCCTGGACACTCCACCTGGGTACACTCAGGCAGGAGCCGTCAGATACAGGGGCTGGAAGAAGTGATGACCAGAGCAGCTGAAAACACTCTCCCGGACACTCCACCTGGGTACTCTCAGGCAGGAGCCGTCAGATACAGGGGCTGGAAGAAGTGATGACCAGAGCAGCTGAAAACACTCTCCCGGACACTCCACCTGGGTACTCTCAGGCAGGAGCCGTCAGATACAGGGGCTGGAGGAAGTGATGACCAGAACAGCTGAAAACACTCTCCCGGACACTCCACCTGGGTACTCTCAGGCAGGAGCCGTCAGATACAGGGGCTGGAGGAAGTGATGACCAGAACAGCTGAAAACACTCTCCCGGACACTCCACCTGGGTACTCTCAGGCAGGAGCCGTCAGATACAGGGGCTGGAGGAAGTGATGACCAGAACAGCTGAAAACACTCTCCCGGACACTCCACCTGGGTACTCTCAGGCAGGAGCCGTCAGATACAGGGGCTGGAGGAAGTGATGACCAGAACAGCTGAAAACACTCTCCTGGACACTCCACCTGGGTACTCTCAGGCAGGAGCCGTCAGATACAGGGGCTGGAAGAAGTGACGACCAGAGCAGCTGAAAACACTCTCCTGGACACTCCACCTGGGTACTCTCAGGCAGGAGCCGTCAGATACAGGGGCTGGAAGAAGTGATGACCAGAGCAGCTGAAAACACTCTCCTGGACACTCCACCTGGGTACTCTCAGGCAGGAGCCGTCAGATACAGGGGCTGGAGGAAGTGATGCCCAGAACAGCTGAAAACACTCTCCCGGACACTCCACCTGGGTACTCTCAGGCAGGAGCCTTCGGATACAGGGGCTGGAAGAAGTGATGACCAGAGCAGCTGAAAACACTCTCCCGGACACTCCACCTGGGTACTCTCAGGCAGGAGCCGTCGGATACAGGGGCTGGAAGAAGAGATGACCAGAGCAGCTGAAAACACTCTCCTGGACTTTCCACCTGGGTACTCTCAGGCAGGAGCCGTCAGATACAGGGGCTGGAGGAAGTGATGACCAGAGCAGCTGAAAACACTCTCCTGGACACTCCACCTGGGTACTCTCAGGCAGGAGCCGTCAGATACAGGGGCTGGAAGAAGTGATGACCAGAGCAGCTGAAAACACTCTCCCGGACACTCCACCTGGGTACTCTCAGGCAGGAGCCGTCGGATACAGGGGCTGGAAGAAGTGATGACCAGAGCAGCTGAAAACCCTCTCCCGGACACTCCACCTGGGTACTCTCAGGCAGGAGCCGTCAGAATCAGGGGCTGGAAGAAGTGATGACCAGAGCAGCTGAAAACCCTCTCCCGGACACTCCACCTGGGTACTCTCAGGCAGGAGCCGTCAGATACAGGGGCTGGAAGAAGTGATGACCAGAGCAGCTGAAAACCCTCTCCCGGACACTCCACCTGGGTACTCTCAGGCAGGAGCCGTCGGATACAGGGGCTGGAAGAAGTGATGACCAGAGCAGCTGAAAACACTCTCCCGGACACTCCACCTGGGTACTCTCAGGCAGGAGCCGTCAGATACAGGGGCTGGAAGAAGTGATGACCAGAGCAGCTGAAAACACTCTCCTGGACACTCCACCTGGGTACTCTCAGGCAGGAGCCGTCAGATACAGGGGCTGGAAGAAGTGATGACCAGAACAGCTGAAAACACTCTCCTGGACACTCCACCTGGGTACTCTCAGGCAGGAGCCGTCAGATACAGGGGCTGGAAGAAGTGATGACCAGAGCAGCTGAAAACACTCTCCCGGACACTCCACCTGGGTACTCTCAGGCAGGAGCCATCAGATACAGGGGCTGGAAGAAGTGATGACCAGAGCAGCTGAAAACACTCTCCCGGACACTCCACCTGGGTACTCTCAGGCAGGAGCCGTCAGATACAGGGGCTGGAAAAAGTGATGACCAGAGCAGCTGAAAACACTATCCTGGACACTCCACCTGGGTACTCTCAGGCAGGACCCGTCGGATAAAGGGGCTGGAAGAAGTGATGACCAGAGCAGCTGAAAACACTCTCCTGGACACTCCACCTGGGTACTCTCAGGCAGGAGCCATCAGATACAGGGGCTGGAAGAAGTGATGACCAGAGCAGCTGAAAACACTCTCCTGGACACTCCACCTGGATACTCTCAGGCAGGAGCCGTCAGATACAGGGGCTGGAAGAAGTGATGACCAGAGCAGCTGAAAACACTGTCCTGGACACTCCACCTGGGTACTCTCAGGCAGGAGCCATCAGATACAGGGGCTGGAAGAAGTGATGACCAGAGCAGCTGAAAACACTCTCCTGGACACTCCACCTGGGTACTCTCAGGCAGGAGCCGTCAGATACAGGGGCTGGAAGAAGTGATGACCAGAGCAGCTGAAAACACTCTCCTGGACACTCCACCTGGGTACTCTCAGGCAGGAGCCATCAGATACAGGGGCTGGAAGAAGTGATGACCAGAGCAGCTGAAAACACTCTCCCGGACACTCCACCTGGGTACTCTCAGGCAGGAGCCGTCAGATACAGGGGCTGGAAGAAGTGATGACCAGAGCAGCTGAAAACACTCTCCTGGACACTCCACCTGGACACTCTCAGGCAGGAGCCGTCAGATACAGGGGCTGGAGGAAGTGCTGACCAGAACAGCTGGAAACACTCTCCTGGACACTCCACCGGGGTACTCTCAGGCAGGAGCCGTCAGATACAGGGGCTGGAAGAAGTGATGACCAGAGCAGCTGAAAACACTCTCCTGGACACTCCACCTGGGTACTCTCAGGCAGGAGCCGTCAGATACAGGAGCTGGAAGAAGTGATGACCAGAACAGCTGAAAACACTCTCCTGGACACTCCACCTGGGTACTCTAAGGCAGGAGCCATCAGATACAGGGGCTGGAAGAAGTGATGACCAGAGCAGCTGAAAACACTCTCCCGGGCACTCCACCTGGGTACTCTCAGGCAGGAGCCGTCAGATACAGGGGCTGGAAGAAGTGATGACCAGAGCAGCTGAAAACACTCTCCTGGACACTCCACCTGGGTACTCTCAGGCAGGAGCCGTCAGATACAGGGACTGGAAGAAGTGATGACCAGAACAGCTGAAAACACTCTCCCGGACACTCCACCTGGGTACTCTCAGGCAGGAGCCGTCAGATACAGGGGCTGGAAGAAGTGATGACCAGAGCAGCTGAAAACACTCTCCCGGACACTCCACCTGGGTACTCTCAGGCAGGAGCCGTCAGATACAGGGGCTGGAAGAAGTGATGACCAGAACAGCTGAAAACACTCTCCCGGACACTCCACCTGGGTACTCTCAGGCAGGAGCCGTCAGATACAGGGGTTGGAAGAAGTGATGACCAGAACAGCTGAAAACACTCTCCCGGACACTCCACCTGGGTACTCTCAGGCAGGAGCCGTCGGATACAGGGGCTGGAGGAAGTGCTGACCAGAACACCTGAAAACACTCTCCTGGACACTGGAGTTCTGGACTTTTTGGTTCCGTCCAGAGGTGTCAGGGAACAACACCCAAAGACCCCGGAGTTCCACCTGCCTTGGTGCACAAATGAACAGAAACACGGGCTTCTCGATGGTGGCGTCAAAGACCAAAGGTTTATTACTGCAGGGACACAGAAGTCACAGATACTACACACGGGCAGTAACCAGGAGCCTGTTCAATTTGTACAAAGCGGGTTGCTCCTTATATACTAAATTTTAAGCTGGGGGCGAATTCTTTACATGTAATACATTCCCAAAACCTTTTTGTGTCTAAAACAATAAATATTTGGCGTTACACAGGAACCGTCGATAATATCTGAGGCCAAACATTGCGAAGAGAGGGGTTCCCACTAGTTTGTCACAATTCCCTGTCAATATTGCATTCAGGACCCGGACCGCCTCATCGTAAAGTTCGTTACCTCCCCCTAATAAAGATTCAGAAAGAAAGAAACAGAGCCAGGTGTGGAAGATAGAAAAGTGGGATAAGGGATGTTTGTGGGTTGTAAATGGGCAAGGCTACCGGCTTCGGCCGCCTAATCATGATCAGGACAATGGACACGAAGACCAGTTTGGCAGGACTGGCCTCGGGCAGAGGAGGTAGCCTTTGTCGAGTCATGCAGCTACAGCGTGATCTGGTTTAAGGTGCACGTGTCATGAAAGAGGTGAATCTCCGGCTAAGGTTACGTGTCCTTAATCGAAATGAAGTGATCAGAGGTTATTGCATATGTGAGGGCAAGAAACACAAAATGGCGGCCATGATCTAAGATGGATGCCGTGGGTAGATCAGAAATGTGTTTATAAAAGGAGTGCTCTTGCTCGTAGCGTAGCGAAAACACCAGGATATACTAAATGGATCATTTGCGGTTCGCTGATACCAATATTATGTATTTCCGACAAACTTGAAAACACGGGTTCAAATCGTCACGGAACCGTCACGGAACCTCAGACCCTCCTTTTGCCCTTACATAGGCAATTACTCAGTCTATGTCAGAATCTAGTTCTATGCTCATCAGGTCAGTGACATGCTGTTGTATCATCATCCTTTCTCGTGTCTTTTCTCCAAACGCAGGTGGCTTTCTGAGACAAGTTGCAGCACAAAGACTACACAGAGCAGGACCACACTGGATAATCAGACAACATGAGAATAGGAATACTAAGATGACACCAATGACCATTAGAACCTTCCATCCCCACGCTGATATCAGAGTCCAAAACCACTCCATGAAGGACCAGTTTCCCTTGTCTACATGTATGGAGTCTGAAATCTTGTGTAACTTAGAGATCGCCTCATAGACTGTTGGAGCATTATTAGGAATAAAGACACAGCAGCTCGATTGGATCATTCTGCATACCCCACCTCGATCTGCAAGTATAACGTCTAGAACCATACGGTTCTGCAACGTCATGAGCCTATCCGCCTGAAGCTCAGCTGTCAGATTGCTAAGGGCACCAGCAGTTTCGGTGATAGTAGATTCAACTACCCGTGTTAGCTGACGTATGTTTCTACAATTGGCCATAGGCCCCCAGAACGGAAGGAAGCCTTTGAAGAAGTCTCCAGCTTCCTGACCAGCGGTATCTTCCTTGCTGAAGACACCTCTCGCTACTCTGGTTCTGTGGTAATCAGATGAAGCAGTGTATGTCGGAGGCAACAATCGAGCAATGTAACATGATCCTGAAAAGTCGGCAGGCAACCATGTATAAGCTCTGTCTCGACAAATGAAGTAGGTACCCCTAGCAGTAAGAAAGGCAGGGGAAGAGTTAGCCGGAAACACGTAAGTCTCTACGCACTCACTCCTCCCTAGCTGAGCTCTCGGATTTCTCCCATTACCTTGCAAGCAGACCTGACCTCGGTGAGGTACGACCCAGATTGGAGTTGAGCTTTTACGCTTGCTTTCTCCTAAACTAAGGCGATACTCTGAAGTATTCCAACTTAAAAATACTCGCAATTCGTCTCTAGGGTAAGATGGAGTATTATTGACGTCCTTGACCATGTCAATAATTCCCTGGACTAAGGCTTTGTTGGCAGAGTTATATTTAGTGGAACGCGGTGGACGTGGAGGATAGGTTTCAAGGGCATAAGCAAAGATGGTTTGGAAGGCCTGAAATGATCCATTGTAGCTGTAAGGCAAAACCAGATAGGGAATACCTTTATCCATAGTGTGGGGTATCAAGCCACACACCCAGCAGTCTGTAGTGTTAACTACCAGTTGGTGTTGGTGCAAGAGCTGTACAAAAGTGTTGTTGGTGAACTCTGAGCGTCGGGCTTGCTCATGTTCTGGAAACGAGTGAAAAGAGTGTATAGAAGAAACAGTAGAAATAGCAGGATCAAGGGGAGGTACTGTAGAAACTGGCACAAAAATCAAATTTATACTAAAGACGATTCCACCCACCAATGTTGCTAAGACAATCAAAAATGTAATGGCACATTGCATCAAAAAGCATTTGCTATGAAGAATTCTATTAAGTCTGTTTCTGCGAACATAAATCACATTCTCTCGTTGCAGCGCAGGAAGCTCCATCTTCTACAATCCGCTCGCGACCACTGATGATGTGTACGTGGATGAAAATGCCTCTATCAGCCCTGGGAGTTCCCAGAACCAACAGAAAGATCGACCTTGTGTCAGACCCCTGCAAATTCAAACTAGGCACACAGCCACGACCCTACGGCTACCCAGACAGCAAGGCAATTTTAAAAACAATAAACAATAGCAAACTTCCTGGCTGAAGGCAAAAGTTCAATATATATCAAAATCACAATATGCAGTTGCCTGCTTTATTTGTCCATTTTACGGCTTCTTAGGTTATATCTCTGCTTCGCTGGTACTGTCTGATCGGAAAATAGTGTATCACTAGCAGCTGTTGCAGAGTTTAAGTTCGCAGATAGCAAAATTTCTTCTGATGCTGGAGACAAATGTTCAGTGTTCAAAGGAGTCTTTTCAGGAGGAGAGTCAGGTTTTGGAGTGTCAGTAATCAATTCGGCATCGCTGAAAGAGATGAACTTCGGTGTGCTTTCAGATTCGGAGGCACCAATTCCCTTTTTCACCCAGTCGTCGTAAGGGAGCGGCAAAGGAACACGCTTAACATGAGATGCGTGTATCCAGTGCTTACGGCCAGCTACACGAACTGCTGTCCTCGTTGTCAGTAAGATCTGAAAAGGCCCCACAAATCTCGGTTGAAGGTTCTTCGTCCTCGCGAAGTTCTTGATGACAACCAGATCTCCTGGTTTCAGCTGATGCCCTGGACTCTCCGGAGGTTTTGGCAAAGCATCGAAAACCTGTTGATGAATAAGACTCAATTTAGCAGTCAAGTCGTAAAGGTAGTCTATCAACATAGGATATTCTATGGAGCAAAATTCTTTAGGCCTTGGTACACCCCAGATATTTGCCGGGCGACCAAAGACTATCTCGTAAGGGCTAAGCCCTATTCTAGAATGTACTGTTGCTCTCGTTGATAACAAGGCCAAAGGAAGTGCGTCTGGCCAGGCTAAACCTGTGGATGCTTGTATTTTGGCTATTTTCAGCTTGAGGGTGCCATTGTAACCCTCGACTAAACCAGCAGACTGGGGATGGTTTGCACTGTGAAATTTCTGTTTCAATCCTAGGCCGGCACACACACTCTGCATAACTTTCCCTATAAACTCACTTCCGTTATCTGACCATACAATCCGTGGCATTCCATATCTAGGGAAAAATTCTTTGAGAAGAATTTTGGCAGTTGATAGGGCAGTATTGTCCTTTAATGGATATGCTTCTATCCACCTGGAAAAAGCACAAACTACCACCAGGACATACTTCAAATTATTGCAGCGCTCCATGTGAATGAAGTCTAACTGAATCACTTCAAAGGGGCAGGAAGGAGGAGCGAAATGACCAGCTGGAGTTGGAGTTCCCTTGCCAGGATTATGCATCAAACATACCATACAATTTTTCACCACTCTCTCTGCACACTTACTGATTCCCTCATTCTTCCAGACCGGAGCTAACATCTTACATATCCCTTTAGAACTTATATGCGCTACTCCATGCGCCATCGTCACTACTGCAAGCACATACGCATCGGGCAACATCCAACGCTGCTGTTCTGTCAAATCAATCCAACATCCATTCGAGTCCAACTTGCCCGTACTTTCTCTCCATACACGTTTCTCTTCCTCAGTTGCTTCTTTCTGAATTTCTTTCACACTTTCCATAGTATCCTCACACATTCCAGACTCAGCAATCCATCTTGCAGACGTAGCAACATACATTCTGCTCATCGTGTCTCTAGCTGTCTGTTTAGCAATTTCGTCAGCAAAAGCATTCCCACGACCAACATCATCCGTGATTGCTTTATGAGCACTGCACTTTACAATCGCAACTTCAGTCGGCAAGGTTAGAGATTCCAACAAGTCGTTAACTAGCTGACCATGTTGGATCTTAGTCCCATGGGACGTAATGAAACCTCTTTCTCTCCACAACCGGCCAAAACTATGGGCCACGCCAAATGCGTACTGACTATCTGTAAACACATTCACTCTCTTTCCCTCAGCTAAAACACACGCTCTCGTTAGAGCTATCAATTCTGCAGCTTGGGCAGAATTCTGACTCACTCTTGCAGTCTCCACAATCGTCTTCAAAGTCGTTACTGCGTAAGCAGCAGTCACATCACCATTCTCCAATTTAAAACATGACCCGTCCACATACAGCGTACCATTCGGATCTGATAGCGGAGTATCTTTTAAATCAATGCGTCCTTTTGTCTCTTCCTCCGTTTTGAAACAGCAATCATGTGGCTCGGAATCACTCGACTCTTGATCAGTCGGCAACAATGTTGCTGGATTCAATACATTGCATCTTTTGATCTGAATATGACTCGCTAGTAATGTCAGCTCGTAACCAGATAATCTCGCACTAGTAAGGTGTTGTGTCTTCGTTCGGTTCATGAGTGTATCCACTGCATGAGGAACCATGACCACTAGCATGTTATTCATCACCAAACCAGCAGATTGTCGAATGGAAGCTGCTGCTTTCGTAATTCAGTAAAACTCTCTTGACATTCATCAGACCATGGCACCGGACTCGGAACATTTTTCCCAGTCAAAGCTACCAATGGTTTCGCTAAAAGAGAAAAATTTGGGATCCACTGCCTACAGTAAGAGGTAATACCTAGAAAGGCACGTACTTCTCTCTGTGTGCGTGGAACACTCATCTGCGTAATTGCTTTTATTCTTTCTGGGGTCAACTTCCTTCCCTCCTTTGACAAGAGATGACCTAGGTAGGTCACTTCTTGACAGCAGTATTGCATTTTGGAAGGAGACACCTTGTGATTCAAATTAGACAAATGATGCAATAAGGAAATTGTAGCTGCTTTGCAAGTTTCCTTGTCATCGGCAGCCACTAGAAGATCGTCTACGTACTGTACTAGGGCAGAACCTGGAGGAAGGACAAAGGAATCTAACTGGCTTTTTAATGCTTGACTGTAAATGGATGGGCTCTCACAATAGCCTTGTGGAGCGCGTTTAAATCTGAAACTGCGACCTCCTAGACAGAAGCCGAAAATATCCCTACTTTCTTCGGCTATCGGAATGCTGAAAAAGGCATTCTTTAGGTCAATAACTGAGAACCATGTGGCTGTGGCAGGAATCAATGTTAACAAGGCAGTAATGTCTGGCACTACAGGAAACTGCGGGACTACAATCTTATTAACTTCTCTAAGGTCTATGACAAACCTGTACACTGGAGGTTTTGTAGGATCAGTTCGCTTCAGAATCGGCAATACAGGACTGTTACAGACATTTCCTCTAGTTTCTTCAACCACACCTTTCTTAATCAAATCTTGCACAATCAATAAAAGTGCACGCTCTCCTTCACTAGATATTTTATATTGGGGAATTCTTGGAAATTTTACATTTGTTTTCAAAGTTACCACATACGGTGGAATTTCTAGGAGACCTACATCATTAGGACCAGTCGCCCAAAGAGAATCAGGGAGTGAATGTAGCTCTGGCGGGAGTGCGTCCATTGACAAGTACATCGGAGAGGTGATATTTTTACCCAATGTAAGCTGTACTCCTTCCGGAGAACAGTACAATGTCGCATACAGTCGTTTTAACAAATCTAAACCAAGCAGATTTTCATTACAACCTGTCGTCAAAATCAGGGGTGCTTTCAATTGGCATGGTCCAACAGAAATAGACAAAGGACCAGATATCGGGTTGTAAACAGGGGCGCCTGAAAAACCTACGGAAACATTTGTTGAGCCGGACAAAGGTGCGCCAGGGAGTTTCGCATGAATGATAGAACTTTTTGCGGCACCAGTATCCAACAGAAACGGTTCGACTACACCTGATGTTGCTACTGCGACATAAGGCCCACTCTGATCCACTGGAACTGATACTACTCCCTCTCTCTGTCCATGGCTGTCCTAGTATCCATTTTGCTGAAAACCTTCATCTACTTCATTATAGTCCTCAACAAGGTACTGTTGAGATCTATTTTGCTGAGCAGATTGTCCATTTCGTTGATCAAAGTGATTGGAGGGACGATCATTCGTTTGTGGAGGCATAGCACCTCGTCCTCGACCTCTAGAATTCTGCACAAAACCACCACGACCTCTCTGAGCTGCTGCTGCATTATTTTGCGCTAAGATCGGACATTCATTTTTATAATGACCCTCTTTCTTACAGTACGCACACTGATTCCACTGGTATTGAGGTCTTGATGAGCCATAATCTGTCCTTTGGTACGAACCTTGCTGCGTATTAGTCTGATTCGTGCGAGGCGGATACGCCTGCTGCAAAAGAACTTTAGTTTTTAAATCTTTCGTTTTCTTCTCTGATTTTTCCTTTTCCTCTTTATCCCTATTTTCGTAGTACTGTGCAGTCGCAAGTATTTGCGCTGTCGTAGATACAGCCCAAGCACTTTCTGAGTCTTTTAATTTATTGCATAATTCGGGTAACAAATTATGCACAAATTTATCGACAAACAGTCTTTGCCCTCCTTCTGTACTCATGTCCTGACCACTATGATCTACAAAAGTCTCTTCAAACCTCGTGAAGAAGTCGGAGACACTTTCGTCTTTCTTCTGCCTGCATGCTGACAGCTTGTCCCAATTTACACGCAATGCTGGCATCAGAGTCTTCATTAGATCAATTATTCTACCTGGAAGATTAGCGATTAGAGGTTCGGGTTTCGCACCACCTATTTGCTGACCATCTGCTGCAGTGATAGCTGCCCAATCACCACCTAAGGCAGCTTGATGATCCTCTCTACGAATTTTAGCCCACACTGGTTGTGGAACTACGTTACCAAACAACATATCGATGTCAGCTAAGTTCATTATACAAGCCTCAACTGTCTGTGTTAATTCCTTGTAATATCCAGCTGGATTTTTACGTGGATCTGGCAAGGCCTGTTTCACCGCTAACACTTCAGCTCGCTTCCATGGAATGTGTATCCACACTCGTTGGAACTGTGCTGGAGCAGCTGCAATTCCTGCATTATCATCACGTTGTATTGCTTCGCGCCAGATTGGAGGAACCTCCCTCATAGGATATTGGCGACTTAGCTTCATTTTACCTTTTTCTAAGTCTCTCGGTGAACGAAGAGATGGATCATTCCTAAAACTTAAAATAAGTTCCATCGCTTCCTTTATATTCTCACCCACTATCATTCCAGCAGCGAACTCTTTTTGAACTCTAATTAAATCTTCCAAATCTGATTCAACATCATCTTCTTCTATTTCTTCACGTAACAACGAGCACATCTCATCAAAGACGTACCGTTGCGTTGGTTCCTTCCATTGCATAAATGTGTCTAACACATCTCTCGTACTATATCTTCTACTCTTCGAAATCCATCTGAGAGCCGTGGAATCCAAAATTCCCCGTTCCTCAGTACTTGGAAGCTGACTACGTCTCTGAACAGAGTCAGGAGTAGGAGTCTTAATTAAAGTTTTATATAAAGGAGACAGCATATTAGTAACAGAATCAGTGATTCTTCGACGAACAGAAAGTGGAGTTAGCACACTCGCAGACGTAGAGAACGCAGTAGAGGTAGGAATAGATAATGGAACAGTAGGAGTATCGAGGAAAATAGTTTGTGGAGCAGTAGGTACAGAAGTAGGTATAGAGGCTGGCAGTGTAGGAAGAGGAGGAGCTGTAGGAACATTCACATTCATCACAGGAGGTACAGGAACTTGATTCTGGGGGACAAGAGCAGGAACACCAGGTTGTCCAGCAACCGGCAATTGAACATTCGGGACAAGTGGAGCCGTAGCACCTTGTGCATACGGTGGAGGTGACCTTAACAGATAAGATAGCAGAGGATCGTTTTCGGAATCCTCCAGTATCTTAGCCATTTTCGATGGCAAGGCAGGATAGCACTTGTCAATCGCTAGGTTATGCTCTCTAATTGCTACATCTATGGCCTTCTCACACTCGTTAGCCTGCAACTGTTTAGCCGCTTGTTCTAGAGTTAACTCTTCTTGTTCTTTCTGTTCTTTCTTCAACCTTTTCATTTCTCTCTGTTTGGATTCTTTTCGCCAGTAACGGAAAGAATCAAACATTGCCGGCCGGGCTTTCTTCTTGAACAATTTCGCTTCTAAGTTGTCGAGAATCTCTGGTTCAAAACTACCATGCAGTGGCCAACTAAGGACACCATCCTTCTTACAATAACGGACCCATACCTCATTATAAGATATAGGACCCACGCCATGCTTACAATATAAATCATATAGGGGAGTCCCAATCGGAGGAACCAGACATGAGTCCTCCAATCGTGAGTCACGGTTGCAACCAAAACAAGACAACATTTTCCGACTTACCATTTTCAGTCCGGAACACAAAACAAACAAAACACGGAACAAATATGTGCACTCGAACCAAGAACTTAGACCTACCAAAACGAACTGATGTATCGATACCCAAACTAAACCAAATAGATTATCGTAACTAGAACAACCAGTGATAATCTTACAAAACCAAACCAAACCAAGAACCGATCAAGGATTTTAACAATCCTCACAAAAGTAACCAGCTAGCTATCACTAAATACTTAACTGAGTCACTGAAGACGTCACCAAGGAGAAACCCGTCACGTTTCGCTGTACTAAGGACTGCACCTCGGGTCCAAGACAGGGCGACGGTCAAGGCAACGGCCCACTGCAGCTGTCCTGAACGGGAAACCCTCGTGGAAGAGAACTTCGGGCCACTTTTGCGATATGCCGGGATCGATGAAGTGGGGCGCCTCCCTCAGGAATCTTCACACGAAGCTTCTCGAACTCTTCAGGCTTTTGGACCGGTACCGAATGACGTCGCCCCACGTTGAGCGCCAATTGGAGTTCTGGACTTTTTGGTTCCGTCCAGAGGTGTCAGGGAACAACACCCAAAGACCCCGGAGTTCCACCTGCCTTGGTGCACAAATGAACAGAAACACGGGCTTCTCGATGGTGGCGTCAAAGACCAAAGGTTTATTACTGCAGGGACACAGAAGTCACAGATACTACACACGGGCAGTAACCAGGAGCCTGTTCAATTTGTACAAAGCGGGTTGCTCCTTATATACTAAATTTTAAGCTGGGGGCGAATTCTTTACATGTAATACATTCCCAAAACCTTTGTGTCTAAAACAATAAATATTTGGCGTTACACAGGAACCGTCGATAATATCTGAGGCCAAACATTGCGAAGAGAGGGGTTCCCACTAGTTTGTCACAATTCCCTGTCAATATTGCATTCAGGACCCGGACCGCCTCATCGTAAAGTTCGTTACCTCCCCCTAATAAAGATTCAGAAAGAAAGAAACAGAGCCAGGTGTGGAAGATAGAAAAGTGGGATAAGGGATGTTTGTGGGTTGTAAATGGGCAAGGCTACCGGCTTCGGCCGCCTAATCATGATCAGGACAATGGACACGAAGACCAGTTTGGCAGGACTGGCCTCGGGCAGATGAGGTAGCCTTTGTCGAGTCATGCAGCTACAGCGTGATCTGGTTTAAGGTGCACGTGTCATGAAAGAGGTGAATCTCCGGCTAAGGTTACGTGTCCTTAATCGAAATGAAGTGATCAGAGGTTATTGCATATGTGAGGGCAAGAAACACAAAATGGCGGCCATGATCTAAGATGGATGCCGTGGGTAGATCAGAAATGTGTTTATAAAAGGAGTGCTCTTGCTCGTAGCGTAGCGAAAACACCAGGATATACTAAATGGATCATTTGCGGTTCGCTGATACCAATATTATGTATTTCCGACAAACTTGAAAACACGGGTTCAAATCGTCACGGAACCGTCACGGAACCTCAACACTCCACCTGGGTACTCTCAGGCAGGAGCCATCAGATACAGGGGCTGGAAGAAGTGATGACCAGAGCAGCTGAAAACACTCTCTTGGACACTCCACCTGGGTACTCTCAGGCAGGAGCCGTCGGATAAAGGGGCTGGAAGAAGTGATGACCAGAGCAGCTGAAAACACTCTCCTGGACACTCCACCTGGGTACTCTCAGGCAGGAGCCATCAGATACAGGGGCTGGAAGAAGTGATGACCAGAGCAGCTGAAAACACTCTCCTGGACACTCCACCTGGGTACTCTCAGGCAGGAGCCGTCAGATACAGGGGCTGGAAGAAGTGATGACCAGAACAGCTGAAAACACTCTCCTGGACACTCCACCTGGGTACTCTCAGGCAGGAGCCGTCAGATACAGGGGCTGGAAGAAGTGATGACCAGAGCAGCTGAAAACACTCTCCTGGACACTCCACCTGGGTACTCTCAGGCAGGAGCCGTCGGATACAGGGGCTGGAAGAAGTGATGACCAGAGCAGCTGAAAACACTCTCCCGGACACTCCACCTGGGTACTCTCAGGCAGGAGCCGTCAGATACAAGGGCTGGAAGAAGTGATGACCAGAGCAGCTGAAAACACTCTCCCGGACACTCCACCTGGGTACTCTCAGGCAGGAGCCGTCAGATACAGGGGCTGGAGGAAGTGATGACCAGAACAGCTGAAAACACTCTCCCGGAAACTCCACCTGGGTACTCTCAGGCAGGAGCCGTCAGATACAGGGGCTGGAGGAAGTGATGACCAGAACAGCTGAAAACACTCTCCTGGACACTCCACCTGGGTACTCTAAGGCAGGAGCCGTCAGATACAGGGGCTGGAAGAAGTGATGACCAGAGCAGCTGAAAACACTCTCCTGGACACTCCACCTGGGTACTCTCAGGCAGGAGCCATCAGATACAGGGGCTGGAGGAAGTGATGACCAGAACAGCTGAAAACACTCTCCCGGACACTCCACCTGGGTACTCTCAGGCAGGAGCCGTCGGATACAGGGGCTGGAAGAAGTGATGACCAGAGCAGCTGAAAACACTCTCCTGGACACTCCACCTGGGTACTCTCAGGCAGGAGCCGTCAGATACAGGGGCTGGAAGAAGTGATGACCAGAGCAGCTGAAAACACTCTCCTGGACACTCCACCTGGGTACTCTCAGGCAGGAGCCGTCAGATACAGGGGCTGGAAGAAGTGATGACCAGAGCAGCTGAAAACACTCTCCTGGACACTCCACCTGGGTACTCTCAGGCAGGAGCCGTCAGATACAGGGGCTGGAGGAAGTGATGACCAGAACAGCTGAAAACACTCTCCCGGACACTCCACCTGGGTACTCTCAGGCAGGAGCCGTCGGATACAGGGGCTGGAAGAAGTGATGACCAGAGCAGCTGAAAACACTCTCCCGGACACTCCACCTGGGTACTCTCAGGCAGGAGCCGTCAGATACAGGGGCTGGAAGAAGTGATGACCAGAGCAGCTGAAAACACTCTCCTGGACACTCCACCTGGGTACTCTCAGGCAGGAGCCGTCAGATACAGGGGCTGGAAGAAGTGATGACCAGAGCAGCTGAAAACACTCTCCCGGACACTCCACCTGGGTACTCTCAGGCAGGAGCCGTCAGATACAGGGGCTGGAGGAAGTGATGACCAGAGCAGCTGAAAACACTCTCCCGGACACTCCACCTGGGTACTCTCAGGCAGGAGCCGTCAGATACAGGGGCTGGAGGAAGTGATGACCAGAACAGCTGAAAACACTCTCCCGGACACTCCACCTGGGTACTCTCAGGCAGGAGCCGTCAGATACAGGGGCTGGAGGAAGTGATGACCAGAACAGCTGAAAACACTCTCCCGGACACTCCACCTGGGTACTCTCAGGCAGGAGCCGTCAGATACAGGGGCTGGAAGAAGTGATGACCAGAGCAGCTGGAAACACTCTCCCGGACACTCCACCTGGGTACTCTCAGGCAGGAGCCGTCAGATACAGGGGCTGGAGGAAGTGATGACCAGAACAGCTGAAAACACTCTCCCGGACACTCCACCTGGGTACTCTCAGGCAGGAGCCGTCGGATACAGGGGCTGGAAGAAGTGATGACCAGAGCAGCTGAAAACACTCTCCCGGACACTCCACCTGGGTACTCTCAGGCAGGAGCCGTCAGATACAGGGGCTGGAAGAAGTGATGACCAGAACAGCTGAAAACACTCTCCCGGACACTCCACCTGGGTACTCTCAGGCAGGAGCCGTCAGATACAGGGGCTGGAGGAACTGATGACCAGAGCAGCTGAAAACACTCTCCCGGACACTCCACCTGGGTACTCTCAGGCAGGAGCCGTCAGATACAGGGGCTGGAGGAAGTGATGACCAGAGCAGCTGAAAACACTCTCCCGGACACTCCACCTGGGTACTCTCAGGCAGGAGCCGTCAGATACAGGGGCTGGAAGAAGTGATGACCAGAACAGCTGAAAACACTCTCCCGGACACTCCACCTGGGTACTCCCAGGCAGGAGCCGTCAGATACAGGGGCTGGAAGAAGTGATGACCAGAGCAGCTGAAAACACTCTCCTGGACACTCCACCTGGGTACTCTCAGGCAGGAGCCGTCAGATACAGGGGCTGGAAGAAGTGATGACCAGAGCAGCTGAAAACACTCTCCCGGACACTCCACCTGGGTACTCTCAGGCAGGAGCCGTCAGATACAGGGGCTGGAAGAAGTGATGACCAGAGCAGCTGAAAACCCTCTCCCGGACACTCCACCTGGGTACTCTCAGGCAGGAGCCGTCAGATACAGGGGCTGGAAGAAGTGATGACCAGAGCAGCTGAAAACACTCTCCCGGACACTCCACCTGGGTACTCTCAGGCAGGAGCCGTCAGATACAGAGGCTGGAAGAAGTGATGACCAGAGCAGCTGAAAACACTCTCCCGGACACTCCACCTGGGTACTCTCAGGCAGGAGCCGTCAGATACAGGGGCTGGAAGAAGTGATGACCTGAGCAGCTGAAAACACTCTCCCGGACACTCCACCTGGGTACTCTCAGGCAGGAGCCGTCAGATACAGGGGCTGGAAGAAGTGATGACCAGAGCAGCTGAAAACACTCTCCCGGACACTCCACCTGGGTACTCTCAGGCAGGAGCCGTCAGATACAGGGGCTGGAAGAAGTGATGACCAGAGCAGCTGAAAACACTCTCCCGGACACTCCACCTGGGTACTCTCAGGCAGGAGCCGTCAGATACAGGGGCTGGAAGAAGTGATGACCAGAGCAGCTGAAAACACTCTCCTGGACACTCCACCTGGGTACTCTCAGGCAGGAGCCGTCAGATACAGGGGCTGGAAGAAGTGATGACCAGAGCAGCTGAAAACACTCTCCCGGACACTCCACCTGGGTACTCTCAGGCAGGAGCCGTCAGATACAGGGGCTGGAAGAAGTGATGACCAGAGCAGCTGAAAACACTCTCCTGGACACTCCACCTGGGTACTCTCAGGCAGGAGCCGTCAGATACAGGGGCTGGAAGAAGTGATGACCAGAGCAGCTGAAAACACTCTCCCGGACACTCCACCTGGGTACTCTCAGGCAGGAGCCGTCAGATACAGGGGCTGGAAGAAGTGATGACCAGAACAGCTGAAAACACTCTCCCGGACACTCCACCTGGGTACTCTCAGGCAGGAGCCGTCGGATACAGGGGTTGGAAGAAGTGATGACCAGAACAGCTGAAAACACTCTCCCGGACACTCCACCTGGGTACTCTCAGGCAGGAGCCGTCGGATACAGGGGCTGGAGGAAGTGCTGACCAGAACAGCTGAAAACACTCTCCTGGACACTCCACCTGGGTACTCTCAGGCAGGAGCCATCAGATACAGGGGCTGGAAGAAGTGATGACCAGAGCAGCTGAAAACACTCTCCTGGACACTCCACCTGGGTACTCTCAGGCAGGAGCCGTCGGATACAGGGGCTGGAAGAAGTGATGACCAGAGCAGCTGAAAACACTCTCCTGGACACTCCACCTGGGTCTCTCAGGCAGGAGCCATCAGATACAGTGGCTGGAAGAAGTGATGACCAGAGCAGCTGAAAACACTCTCCTGGACACTCCACCTGGGTACTCTCAGGCAGGAGCCGTCAGATACAGGGGCTGGAAGAAGTGATGACCAGAACAGCTGAAAACACTCTCCTGGACACTCCACCTGGGTACTCTCAGGCAGGAGCCGTCAGATACAGGGGCTGGAAGAAGTGATGACCAGAACAGCTGAAAACACTCTCCTGGACACTCCACCTGGGTACTCTCAGGCAGGAGCCGTCAGATACAGGGGCTGGAAGAAGTGATGACCAGAGCAGCTGAAAACACTCTCCTGGACACTCCACCTGGGTACTCTCAGGCAGGAGCCGTCAGATACAGGGGCTGGAAGAAGTGATGACCAGAACAGCTGAAAACACTCTCCTGGACACTCCACCTGGGTACTCTCAGGCAGGAGCCGTCAGATACAGGGGCTGGAAGAAGTGATGACCAGAACAGCTGAAAACACTCTCCCGGACACTCCACCTGGGTACTCTCAGGCAGGAGCCGTCGGATACAGAGGCTGGAAGAAGTGATGACCAGAGCAGCTGAAAACACTCTCCTGGACACTCCACCTGGGTACTCTCAGGCAGGAGCCGTCAGATACAGGGGCTGGAAGAAGTGATGACCAGAGCAGCTGAAAACACTCTCCCGGACACTCCACCTGGGTACTCTCAGGCAGGAGCCATCAGATACAGGGGCTGGAAGAAGTGATGACCAGAGCAGCTGAAAACACTCTCCCGGACACTCCACCTGGGTACTCTCAGGCAGGAGCCGTCAGATACAGGGGCTGGAAGAAGTGATGACCAGAACAGCTGAAAACACTCTCCTGGACACTCCACCTGGGTACTCTCAGGCAGGAGCCGTCAGATACAGGGGCTGGAAGAAGTGATGACCAGAGCAGCTGAAAACACTCTCCTGGACACTCCACCTGGGTACTCTCAGGCAGGAGCCGTCAGATACAGGGGCTGGAAGAAGTGATGACCAGAACAGCTGAAAACACTCTCCTGGACACTCCACCTGGGTACTCTCAGGCAGGAGCCGTCAGATACAGGGGCTGGAAGAAGTGATGACCAGAGCAGCTGAAAACACTCTCCTGGACACTCCACCTGGGTACTCTCAGGCAGGAGCCGTCGGATACAGGGGCTGGAAGAAGTGATGACCAGAGCAGCTGAAAACACTCTCCTGGACACTCCACCTGGGTACTCTCAGGCAGGAGCCGTCAGATACAGGGGCTGGAAGAAGTGATGACCAGAGCAGCTGAAAACACTCTCCCGGACACTCCACCTGGGTACTCTCAGGCAGGAGCCGTCAGATACAGGGGCTGGAGGAAGTGATGACCAGAACAGCTGAAAACACTCTCCCGGACACTCCACCTGGGTACTCTCAGGCAGGAGCCGTCAGATACAAGGGCTGGAGGAAGTGATGACCAGAACAGCTGAAAACACTCTCCCGGACACTCCACCTGGGTACTCTAAGGCAGGAGCCGTCGGATACAGGGGCTGGAAGAAGTGATGACCAGAGCAGCTGAAAACACTCTCCTGGACACTCCACCTGGGTACTCTCAGGCAGGAGCCGTCAGATACAGGGGCTGGAGGAAGTGATGACCAGAACAGCTGAAAACACTCTCCCGGACACTCCACCTGGGTACTCTCAGGCAGGAGCCGTCGGATACAGGGGCTGGAAAAAGTGATGACCAGAGCAGCTGAAAACACTCTCCCGGACACTCCACCTGGGTACTCTCAGGCAGGAGCCGTCAGATACAGGGGCTGGAAGAAGTGATGACCAGAGCAGCTGAAAACACTCTCCTGGACACTCCACCTGGGTACTCTCAGGCAGGAGCCGTCAGATACAGGGGCTGGAAGAAGTGATGACCAGAGCAGCTGAAAACACTCTCCTGGACACTCCACCTGGGTACTCTCAGGCAGGAGCCGTCGGATACAGGGGCTGGAAGAAGTGATGACCAGAGCAGCTGAAAACACTCTCCCGGACACTCCACCTGGGTACTCTCAGGCAGGAGCCGTCAGATACAGGGGCTGGAAGAAGTGATGACCAGAGCAGCTGAAAACACTCTCCTGGACACTCCACCTGGGTACTCTCAGGCAGGAGCCGTCAGATACAGGGGCTGGAAGAAGTGATGACCAGAGCAGCTGAAAACACTCTCCCGGACACTCCACCTGGGTACTCTCAGGCAGGAGCCGTCAGATACAGAGGCTGGAAGAAGTGATGACCAGAGCAGCTGAAAACACTCTCCCGGACACTCCACCCGGGTACTCTCAGGCAGGAGCCGTCAGATACAGGGGCTGGAAGAAGTGATGACCAGAACAGCTGAAAACACTCTCCCGGACACTGCACCTGGGTACTCTCAGGCAGGAGCCATCAGATACAGGGGCTGGAAGAAGTGATGACCAGAGCAGCTGAAAACACTCTCCTGGAC
Source organism: Lissotriton vulgaris (assembly GCF_964263255.1). NCBI lineage: Eukaryota > Metazoa > Chordata > Amphibia > Caudata > Salamandridae > Lissotriton > Lissotriton vulgaris. The sequence continues at coordinate 202,127 of NW_028247323.1, read as the reverse complement.
ACTCCACCTGGGTACTCTCAGGCAGGAGCCGTCAGATACAGGGGCTGGAAGAAGTGATGACCAGAACAGCTGAAAACACTCTCCCGGACACTCCACCTGGGTACTCTCAGGCAGGAGCCGTCAGATACAGGGGCTGGAAGAAGTGATGACCAGAGCAGCTGAAAACACTCTCCCGGACACTCCACCTGGGTACTCTCAGGCAGGAGCCGTCAGATACAGGGGTTAGAAGAAGTGATGACCAGAACAGCTGAAAACACTCTCCCGGACACTACACCTGGGTACTCTCAGGCAGGAGCCGTCGGATACAGGGGCTGGAAGAAGTGATGACCAGAGCAGCTGAAAACACTCTCCCGGACACTCCATCTGGGTACTCTCAGGCAGGAGCCGTCAGATACAGGGGCAGGAAGAACTGATGACCAGAGCAGCTGAAAACACTCTCCTGGACACTCCACCTGGGTACTCTCAGGCAGGAGCCGTCGGATACAGGGGCTGGAAGAAGTGATGACCAGAGCAGCTGAAAACACTCTCCTGGACACTCCACCTGGGTACTCTCAGGCAGGAGCCGTCAGATACAGGGGCTGGAAGAAGTGATGACCAGAGCAGCTGAAAACACTCTCCTGGACACTCCACCTGGGTACTCTCAGGCAGGAGCCATCAGATACAGGGGCTGGAAGAAGTGATGACCAGAGCAGCTGAAAACACTCTCCTGGACACTCCACCTGGGTACTCTCAGGCAGGAGCCGTCAGATACAGGGGCTGGAAGAAGTGATGACCAGAACAGCTGAAAACACTCTCCTGGACACTCCACCTGGGTACTCTCAGGCAGGAGCCGTCAGATACAGGGGCTGGAAGAAGTGATGACCAGAGCAGCTGAAAACACTCTCCCGGACACTCCACCTGGGTACTCTCAGGCAGGAGCCGTCAGATACAGGGGCTGGAGGAAGTGATGACCAGAACAGCTGAAAACACTCTCCCGGACACTCCACCTGGGTACTCTCAGGCAGGAGCCGTCAGATACAGGGGCTGGAGGAAGTGATGACCAGAACAGCTGAAAACACTCTCCCGGACACTCCACCTGGGTACTCTCAGGCAGGAGCCGTCAGATACAGGGGCTGGAGAAAGTGATGACCAGAACAGCTGAAAACACTCTCCCGGACACTCCACCTGGGTACTCTAAGGCAGGAGCCGTCGGATACAGGGGCTGGAAGAAGTGATGACCAGAGCAGCTGAAAACACTCTCCTGGACACTCCACCTGGGTACTCTCAGGCAGGAGCCGTCAGATACAGGGGCTGGAGGAAGTGATGACCAGAACAGCTGAAAACACTCTCCCGGACACTCCACCTGGGTACTCTCAGGCAGGAGCCGTCGGATACAGGGGCTGGAAAAAGTGATGACCAGAGCAGCTGAAAACACTCTCCTGGACACTCCACCTGGGTACTCTCAGGCAGGAGCCGTCAGATACAGGGGCTGGAAGAAGTGATGACCAGAGCAGCTGAAAACACTCTCCTGGACACTCCACCTGGGTACTCTCAGGCAGGAGCCGTCAGATACAGGGGCTGGAAGAAGTGATGACCAGAGCAGCTGAAAACACTCTCCTGGACACTCCACCTGGGTACTCTCAGGCAGGAGCCGTCGGATACAGGGGCTGGAAGAAGTGATGACCAGAGCAGCTGAAAACACTCTCCCGGACACTCCACTTGGGTACTCTCAGGCAGGAGCCGTCAGATACAGGGGCTGGAGGAAGTGATGACCAGAGCAGCTGAAAACACTCTCCCGGACACTCCACCTGGGTACTCTCAGGCAGGAGCCGTCAGATACAGGGGCTGGAAGAAGTGATGACCAGAGCAGCTGAAAACACTCTCCCGGACCCTCCACCTGGGTACTCTCAGGCAGGAGCCGTCAGATACAGGGGCTGGAAGAAGTGATGACCAGAGCAGCTGAAAACACTCTCCCGGACCCTCCACCTGGGTACTCTCAGGCAGGAGCCGTCAGATACAGGGGCTGGAAGAAGTGATGACCAGAGCAGCTGAAAACACTCTCCCGGACACTCCACCTGGGTACTCTCAGGCAGGAGCCGTCAGATACAGAGGCTGGAAGAAGTGATGACCAGAGCAGCTGAAAACACTCTCCCGGACACTCCACCTGGGTACTCTCAGGCAGGAGCCGTCAGATACAGGGGCTGGAAGAAGTGATGACCAGAACAGCTGAAAACACTCTCCTGGACACTCCATTTGGGTACTCTCAGGCAGGAGCCGTCAGATACAGGGGCTGGAAGAAGTGATGACCAGAGCAGCTGAAAACACTCTCCCGGACACTCCACCTGGGTACTCTCAGGCAGGCGCCGTCAGATACAGGGGCTGGAAGAAGTGATGACCAGAACAGCTGAAAACACTCTCCCGGACACTCCACCTGGGTACTCCCAGGCAGGAGCCGTCAGATACAGGGGTTAGAAGAAGTGATGACCAGAACAGCTGAAAACACTCTCCCGGACACTCCACCTGGGTACTCTCAGGCAGGAGCCGTCGGATACAGGGGCTGGAGGAAGTGCTGACCAGAACAGCTGAAAACACTCTCCCGGACACTCCACCTGGGTACTCTCAGGCAGGAGCCATCAGATACAGGGGCTGGAAGAAGTGATGACCAGAGCAGCTGAAAACACTCTCCTGGACACTCCACCTGGGTACTCTCAGGCAGGAGCCGTCGGATACAGGGGCTGGAAGAACTGATGACCAGAGCAGCTGAAAACACTCTCCTGGACACTCCACCTGGGTACTCTCAGGCAGGAGCCGTCGGATACAGGGGCTGGAAGAAGTGATGACCAGAGCAGCTGAAAACACTCTCCTGGACACTCCACCTGGGTACTCTCAGGCAGGAGCCATCAGATACAGGGGCTGGAAGAAGTGATGACCAGAGCAGCTGAAAACACTCTCCTGGACACTCCACCTGGGTACTCTCAGGCAGGAGCCGTCAGATACAGGGGCTGGAAGAAGTGATGACCAGAACAGCTGAAAACACTCTCCTGGACACTCCACCTGGGTACTCTCAGGCAGGAGCCGTCAGATACAGGGGCTGGAAGAAGTGATGACCAGAGCAGCTGAAAACACTCTCCTGGACACTCCACCTGGGTACTCTCAGGCAGGAGCCGTCAGATACAGGGGCTGGAAGAAGTGATGACCAGAACAGCTGAAAACACTCTCCTGGACACTCCACCTGGGTACTCTCAGGCAGGAGCCGTCAGATACAGGGGCTGGAAGAAGTGATGACCAGAACAGCTGAAAACACTCTCCTGGACACTCCACCTGGGTACTCTCAGGCAGGAGCCGTCAGATACAGGGGCTGGAAGAAGTGATGACCAGAGCAGCTGAAAACACTCTCCTGGACACTCCACCTGGGTACTCTCAGGCAGGAGCCGTCGGATACAGGGGCTGGAAGAAGTGATGACCAGAGCAGCTGAAAACACTCTCCTGGACACTCCACCTGGGTACTCTCAGGCAGGAGCCGTCGGATACAGGGGCTGGAAGAAGTGATGACCAGAGCAGCTGAAAACACTCACCCGGACACTCCACCTGGGTACTCTCAGGCAGGAGCCGTCAGATACAGGGGCTGGAAGAAGTGATGACCAGAGCAGCTGAAAACACTCTCCCGGACACTCCACCTGGGTACTCTCAGGCAGGAGCCGTCAGATACAGGGGCTGGAGGAAGTGATGACCAGAGCAGCTGAAAACACTCTCCCGGACACTCCACCTGGGTACTCTCAGGCAGGAGCCGTCAGATACAGGGGCTGGAGGAAGTGATGACCAGAACAGCTGAAAACACTCTCCTGGACACTCCACCTGGGTACTCTAAGGCAGGAGCCGTCGGATACAGGGGCTGGAAGAAGTGATGACCAGAGCAGCTGAAAACACTCTCCTGGACACTCCACCTGGGTACTCTCAGGCAGGAGCCGTCAGATACAGGGGCTGGAGGAAGTGATGACCAGAACAGCTGAAAACACTCCCAGACACTCCACCTGGGTACTCTCAGGCAGGAGCCGTCGGATACAGGGGCTGGAAGAAGTGATGACCAGAGCAGCTGAAAACACTCTCCCGGACACTCCACCTGGGTGCTCTCAGGCAGGAGCCGTCAGATACAGGGGCTGGAAGAAGTGATGACCAGAGCAGCTGAAAACACTCTCCTGGACACTCCACCTGGGTACTCTCAGGCAGGAGCCGTCAGATACAGGGGCTGGAAGAAGTGATGACCAGAGCAGCTGAAAACACTCTCCTGGACACTCCACCTGGGTACTCTCAGGCAGGAGCCGTCGGATACAGGGGCTGGAAGAAGTGATGACCAGAGCAGCTGAAAACACTCTCCTGGACACTCCACCTGGGTACTCTCAGGCAGGAGCCGTCGGATACAGGGGCTGGAAGAAGTGATGACCAGAGCAGCTGAAAACACTCTCCCGGACACTCCACCTGGGTACTCTCAGGCAGGAGCCGTCAGATACAGGGGCTGGAAGAAGTGATGACCAGAGCAGCTGAAAACACTCTCCCGGACACTCCACCTGGGTACTCTCAGGCAGGAGCCGTCAGATACAGGGGCTGGAGGAAGTGATGACCAGAGCAGCTGAAAACACTCTCCCGGACACTCCACCTGGGTACTCTCAGGCAGGAGCCGTCAGATACAGGGGCTGGAGGAAGTGATGACCAGAACAGCTGAAAACACTCTCCTGGACACTCCACCTGGGTACTCTAAGGCAGGAGCCGTCGGATACAGGGGCTGGAAGAAGTGATGACCAGAGCAGCTGAAAACACTCTCCTGGACACTCCACCTGGGTACTCTCAGGCAGGAGCCGTCAGATACAGGGGCTGGAGGAAGTGATGACCAGAACAGCTGAAAACACTCCCGGACACTCCACCTGGGTACTCTCAGGCAGGAGCCGTCGGATACAGGGGCTGGAAGAAGTGATGACCAGAGCAGCTGAAAACACTCTCCCGGACACTCCACCTGGGTGCTCTCAGGCAGGAGCCGTCAGATACAGGGGCTGGAAGAAGTGATGACCAGAGCAGCTGAAAACACTCTCCTGGACACTCCACCTGGGTACTCTCAGGCAGGAGCCGTCAGATACAGGGGCTGGAAGAAGTGATGACCAGAGCAGCTGAAAACACTCTCCTGGACACTCCACCTGGGTACTCTCAGGCAGGAGCCGTCAGATACAGGGGCTGGAGGAAGTGATGACCAGAACAGCTGAAAACACTCTCCCGGACACTCCACCTGGGTACTCTCAGGCAGGAGCCGTCAGATACAGGGGCTGGAAGAAGTGATGACCAGAGCAGCTGAAAACACTCTCCTGGACACTCCACCTGGGTACTCTCAGGCAGGAGTCGTCAGATACAGGGGCTGGAAGAAGTGATGACCAGAGCAGCTGAAAACACTCTCCTGGACACTCCACCTGGGTACTCTCAGGCAGGAGCCGTCAGATACAGGGGCTGGAAGAAGTGATGACCAGAGCAGCTGAAAACACTCTCCCGGACACTCCACCTGGGTACTCTCAGGCAGGAGCCGTCAGATACAGGGGCTGGAAGAAGTGATGACCAGAGCAGCTGAAAACACTCTCCCGGACACTCCACCTGGGTACTCTCAGGCAGGAGCCGTCGGATACAGGGGCTGGAAGAAGTGATGACCAGAGCAGCTGAAAACACTCTCCCGGACACTCCACCTGGGTACTCTCAGGCAGGAGCCGTCAGATACAGGGGCTGGAAGAAGTGATGACCAGAGCAGCTGAAAACACTCTCCCGGACCCTCCACCTGGGTACTCTCAGGCAGGAGCCGTCAGATACAGGGGCTGGAAGAAGTGATGACCAGAGCAGCTGAAAACACTCTCCCGGACACTCCACCTGGGTACTCTCAGGCAGGAGCCGTCAGATACAGGGGCTGGAAGAAGTGATGACCAGAGCAGCTGAAAACACTCTCCTGGACACTCCACCTGGGTACTCTCAGGCAGGAGCCGTCGGATACAGGGGCTGGAAGAAGTGATGACCAGAGCAGCTGAAAACACTCTCCCGGACACTCCACCTGGGTACTCTCAGGCAGGAGCCGTCAGATACAGGGGCTGGAAGAAGTGATGACCAGAACAGCTGAAAACACTCTCCCGGACACTCCACCTGGGTACTCTCAGGCAGGAGCCGTCAGATACAGGGGCTGGAAGAAGTGATGACCAGAACAGCTGAAAACACTCTCCCGGACACTCCACCTGGGTACTCTCAGGCAGGAGCCGTCAGATACAGGGGCTGGAAGAAGTGATGACCAGAACAGCTGAAAACACTCTCCCGGACACTCCACCTGGATACTCTCAGGCAGGAGCCGTCAGATACAGGGGCTGGAAGAAGTGATGACCAGAGCAGCTGAAAACACTCTCCCGGACACTCCACCTGGGTACTCTCAGGCAGGAGCCGTCAGATACAGGGGCTGGAAGAAGTGATGACCAGAGCAGCTGAAAACACTCTGCCGGACACTCCACCTGGGTACTCTCAGGCAGGAGCCGTCAGATACAGGGGCTGGAAGAAGTGATGACCAGAGCAGCTGAAAACACTCTCCTGGACACTCCACCTGGGTACTCTCAGGCAGGAGCCGTCAGATACAGGGGCTGGAAGAAGTGATGACCAGAGCAGCTGAAAACACTCTCCCGGACACTCCACCTGGGTATGAGGTTCCGTGACGGTTCCGTGACAATTTGAACCCGTGTTTTCAAATTTGTCGGAAATACATAATATTGGTATCAGCGAACCGCAAATGATCCATTTAGTATATCCTGGTGTTTTCGCTACGCTACAAGCAAGAGCCCTCCTTCTATTGACATATTTCTGATATACCCACGGCATCCATCTTAGATCATGGCCGCCATTTTGTGATTCTTGCCCTCACATACGCAATAAAACTCTGATCACTCCACTTTGATTAAGGACACGTAGCCTTAGCCGGAGATTCACCTCTTACATGACACGTACACCTTAAACCAGATCACGCTGTAGCTGCATGACTCGACAAGGGCTGCCTCCTCTGCCCGAGGCCAGCCCTGCCAAACTGGTCTTCGTGTCCATTGTACCTGATCATGATTAGGCGGCCGGAGCCGGTAGCCTTGCCCATTTACAACCCACAAGCATCTCTTATCCCGCTTTCCTATCTTCCACACCTGGCTCTGTTTCTTTCTTTCTGAATCTTTATTAGGGGGAGGTAACGAACTTTACGATGAGGCGGTCCGAGTCCTGAATGCAATATTGACAGGGAATTGTGACAAACTAATGGGAACCCCTCTTTTCGCAATGTTTGGCCTCAGATATTATCGACGGTTCCTGTGTAACGCCAAATATTTATTGTTTTAGACACAAAGGTTTGGGGAATGTATTACATGTAAAGAATTTGCCCCTAGCATAAAAAACAGTATATAAGGAGCAGCCCTCTTTGTACAAATCGAACAGGCTCCTGGTTACTGCCCGTGTGTAGTATCTGTGACTTCTGTGTCCCTGCAGTAATAAACCTTTGGTCTTTGACGCCACCATCGAGAAGCCCGTGTTTCTGTTCATTTGCGCACCAAGGCAGGTGGGAACTCCGGGGTCTTTGGGTGTTGTTCCCTGACACCTCTGGACGGAACCAAAAAGTCCAGAACTCCAATTGGCGCCCAACGTAGGGCGACGTCATTCGGTACCGGTCCAAAAGCCTGAAGAGTTCGAGAAGCTTCGTGTGAAGATTCTTGAGGGAGGCGCCCCACTTCATCGATCCCGGCATATCGCAAAAGTGGCCCGAAGTTCTCTTCCACGAGGGTTTCCCGTTCAGGACGGCTGCAGTGGGCCGTTGCCTTGACCGTCGCCCTGTCTTGGACCCGTGGTGCAGTCCTTAGTACGGCGAAACGTGACGGGTTTCTCCTTGGTGACGTCTTCAGTGACTCAGTTAAGTATTTAGTGATAGCTAGCTGGTTACTTTTGTGAGGATTGTTAAAATCCTTGATCGGTTCTTGGTTTGGTTTAGTCTTATAAGATTATCACTGGTTGTTCTAGTTACGATAATCTTTTTGGTTTAGTTTGGGTATCGATACATCAGTTCGTTTTGGTAGGCCTAAGTTCTTGGTTCGAGTGCACATATTTGTTCCGTGTTTGTTTGTTTTGTGTTCCGGACTGAAAATGGTAAGTCGGAAAATGTTGTCTTGTTTTAGTTGCAACAGTGACTCACGATTGGAGGACTCTTGTCTGGTTCCTCCGATTGGGACTCCCCTATATGATTTATATTGTAAGCATGGCGTGGGTCCTATATCTTATAATGAGGTATGGGTCCGTTACTGTAAGAAGGATGGTGTCCTTAGTTGGCCACTGCATGGTAGTTTTGAACCAGAGATTCTCGACAACTTAGAAGCGAAATTGTTTAAGAAGGAAGCCCGGCCGGCAATGTTTGATTCTTTTCGTTATTGGCGAAAAGAATCCAAACAGAGAGAAAAGAAAAAGGTTGAAGAAAGAACAGAAAGAACAAGAAGAGTTAACTCTAGAGCAAGCGGCTAAACAGTTGCAGGCTAACGAGTGTGAGAAGGCCATAGATATAGCAATTAGAGAGCATAACTTAGCGATCGACAAGTGCTATCCTGCCTTGCCATCGAAAATGGCTAAGATACTGGAGGATTCCGAAAACGATCCTCTGTTATCTTATCTGTTACGGTCACCTCCACCGTATGCACAAGGTGCTGCGGCTCCACTCGTCCCGAATGTTCAATTACCGGTTGCTGGACAACCTGGTGTTCCTGCTCCTGTCCCCCCGAATCAAGTTCCCGTACCTCCTGTGATGAATGTGAATGTTCCTACAGCTCCTCCTCTTCCTACACTGCCAGCCTCTATACCTACATCTGTACCTACTGTTCCTCAAACTATTTTTCTCGATACTCCTACTGTTCCGTTATCTATTCCTACCTCTACTGCATTCTCTACGTCTGCGAGTGTGCTAACTCCACTTTCTGTTCGTCGAAGAATCACTGATTCTGTTACTAATATGCTGTCTCCTATATATAAAACTTTGATTAAGACTCCTACTCCTGATTCAGTTCAGAGACGTAGTCAGCTACCAAGTACTGAGGAACGGGGAATTTTAGATTCCACGGCTCTCAGATGGATTTCGAAGAGTAGAAGGTATAGTACGAGAGATGTGTTAGACACATTTATGCAGTGGAAGGAACCAACGCAACGGTACGTCTTTGATGAGATGTGCTCGTTGTTACGTGAAGAAATAGAAGAAGACGATGTCGAATCAGATTTGGAAGATTTAATTAGAGTTCAAAAAGAGTTTGCTGCTGGAATGATAGTGGGTGAGAATATAAAGGAAGCGATGGAACTTATTTTAAGTTTTAGGAATGATCCATCTCTTCGTTCACCGAGAGATTTAGAAAAAGGTAAAGTGAAGCTAAGTCGCCAATATCCTATGAGGGAGGTTCCTCCAATTTGGCGCGAAGCAATACAACGTGATGATAATGCAGGTATTGCAGCTGCTCCAGCACAGTTCCAACGAGTGTGGATACACATTCCATGGAAGCGAGCAGAAGTGCTAGCGGTGAAACAGGCCTTGCCAGACCCACGTAAAAATCCAGCTGGATATTACAAGGAATTAACACAGACAGTTGAGGCTTGTATAATGAACTTAGCCGACATCGATATGTTGTTTGGTAACGTAGTTCCGCAACCAGTGTGGGCTAAAATTCGTAGAGAGGATCATCAAGCTGCTTTAGGTAGTGATTGGGCAGCTATCACTGCAGCAGATGGTCAGCAAATAGGTGGTGCGAAACCCGAACCTCTAATTGCTAATCTGCCAGGTAGAATAATTGATCTAATGAAGACTCTGATGCCAGCATTGCGTGTTAATTGGGACAAGCTGTCAGCATGCAGGCAGAAGAAAGACGAAAGTGTCTCCGACTTCTTCACGAGGTTTGAAGAGACTTTTGTAGATCATAGTGGTCAGGACATGAGTACAGAAGGAGGACAGAGATTGTTTGTCGATAAATTTGTGCATAATTTGTTACCTGAATTATGCAATAAATTAAAAGACTCAGAAAGTGCGTGGGCTGTATCTACGACAGCGCAAATACTTGCGACTGCACAGTACTACGAAAATAGGGATAAAGAGGAAAAGGAAAAATCAGAAAAGAAAACAAAAGATTTAAAAACTAAAGTTCTTTTGCAACAGGCGTATCCGCCTCGCACGAATCAGACTAATACGCAGCAAAATTCATACCAAAGGACAGATTATGGTTCATCAAGACCTCAATATCAGTGGAATCAGTGTGCGTACTGTAAGAAAGAGGGTCACTATAAAAATGAATGTCCGATCTTAGCGCAAAATAATGCAGCAGCAGCTCAGAGAGGTCGTGGTGGTTTTGTGCAGAATTCTAGAGGTCGAGGACGAGGTGCTATGCCCCCACAAACGAATGATCGTCCCTCCAATCACTTTGATCAACGAAATGGACAATCTACTCAGCAAAATAGATCTCAACAATATCTTGTCGAGGACTATAATGAAGTAGATGAGGGTTATCAACAAAATGGGTACTAGGACAGCCATGGACAGAGAGAGGGAGTAGTATCAGTTCCAGTGGATCAGAGTGGGCCTTATGTCGCAGTAGCAACATCAGGTGTAGTCGAACCGTTTCTGTTGGATACTGGTGCCGCAAAAAGTTCTATCATTCATGCGAAACTCCCTGGCGCACCTTTGTCTGGCTCAACAAATGTTTCCGTAGGTTTTTCAGGCGCCCCTGTTTACAACCCGATATCTGGTCCTTTGTCTATTTCTGTTGGACCGTGCCAATTGAAAGCACCCCTGATTTTGACGACAGGTTGTAATGAAAACCTGCTTGGTTTAGATTTGTTAAAACGACTATATGCGACATTGTACTGTTCCCCGGAAGGAGTACAGCTTACATTGGGTAAAAATATCACCTCTCCGATGTACTTGTCAATGGACGCACTCCCGCCGGAGCTACGTTCACTCCCTGATTCTCTTTGGGCGACTGGTCCTAATGATGTAGGTCTCCTGGAAATTCCACCGTATGTGGTAACTTTGAAAGCGAATGTAAAATTTCCAAGAATTCCCCAATATAAAATATCTAGTGAAGGAGAGCGTGCACTTTTATTGATTGTGCAAGATTTGATTAAAAAAGGTGTGGTTGAAGAAACTAGAGGAAATGTCTGTAACAGTCCTGTATTGCCGATCCTGAAACGAACTGATCCTACAAAACCTCCAGTTTATAGGTTTGTCATAGACCTTAGAGAAGTTAATAAGATTGTAATCCCGCAGTTTCCTGTAGTGCCAGACATTACTGCCTTGTTAACATTGATTCCTGCCACAGCCACATGGTTCTCAGTTATTGACCTAAAGAATGCCTTTTTCAGCATTCCGATAGCTGAAGAAAGTAGGGATATTTTCGGCTTCTGTCTAGGAGGTCGCAGTTTCAGATTTAAACGCGCTCCACAAGGCTATTGTGAGAGTCCATCAATTTATAGTCAAGCATTAAAAAGCCAGTTAGATTCTTTTGTCCTTCCTCCAGGTTCTGCCCTAGTACAGTACGTAGACGATCTTTTAGTGGCTGCCGATGACAAGGAAACTTGCAAAGCAGCTACAATTTCCCTATTGCATCATTTGTCTAATTTGAATCACAAGGTGTCTCCTTCGAAAATGCAATACTGCTGCCAAGAAGTGACCTACCTAGGTCATCTCTTGTCAAAGGAGGGAAGGAAGTTGACCCCAGAAAGAATAAAAGCAATTACACAGATGAGTGTTCCACGCACACAGAGAGAAGTACGTGCCTTCCTAGGCATTACCTCTTACTGTAGGCAGTGGATTCCAAATGTTTCTCTGTTAGCGAAACCATTGGTAGCTTTGACTGGGAAAAATGTTCCGAGTCCGGTGCCATGGTCTGATGAATGTCAAGAGAGTTTTATTGAATTACGAAAAGCATTGTGTTCAGCTCCTGTATTGGGTACACCTGATTACAGTAAGCCATTCACGCTCTACGTTCACGAAAGGGAAGGTTGCGCGTTGAGTGTTCTGACACAGAAGTTTGGTGATAAACAACGCCCTTGTGCGTATTTCTCATCAACATTAGATCCGGTAGCCAGAGCGTTGCCTAGTTGTTTGAGAGCTACAGCGGCAGCTGCAGCTTCCATTCGACAATCTGCTGGTTTGGTGATGAACAATATGCTAGTGGTCATGGTTCCTCATGCAGTGGATACACTCATGAACCGAACGAAGACACAACACCTTACTAGTGCGAGATTATCTGGTTACGAGCTGACATTACTAGCGAGTCATATTCAGATCAAAAGATGCAATGTATTAAATCCAGCAACACTGTTGCCGACTGATCAAGAGTCGAGTGATTCCGAGCCACATGATTGCTGTTTCAAAACGGAGGAAGAGACAAAAGGACGCATTGATTTAAAAGATACTCCGCTATCAGATCCGGATGGTACGCTGTATGTGGACGGGTCATGTTTTAAATTGGAGAATGGTGATGTGACTGCTGCTTACGCGGTAACGACTTTGAAGACGATTGTGGAGACTGCAAGAGTGAGTCAGAAAACTCCACCTGGGTACTCTCAGGCAGGAGCCGTCGGATACAGGGGCTGGAAGAAGTGATGACCAGAGCAGCTGAAAACACTCTCCCGGACACTCCATCTGGGTACTCTCAGGCAGGAGCCGTCAGATACAGGGGCTGGAAGAACTGATGACCAGAGCAGCTGAAAACACTCTCCTGGACACTCCACCTGGGTACTCTCAGGCAGGAGCCGTCGGATACAGGGGCTGGAAGAAGTGATGACCAGAGCAGCTGAAAACACTCTCCTGGACACTCCACCTGGGTACTCTCAGGCAGGAGCCGTCGGATACAGGGGCTGGAAGAAGTGATGACCAGGGCAGCTGAAAACACTCTCCTGGACACTCCACCTGGGTACTCTCAGGCAGGAGCCATCAGATACAGGGGCTGGAAGAAGTGATGACCAGAGCAGCTGAAAACACTCTCCTGGACACTCCACCTGGGTACTCTCAGGCAGGAGCCGTCAGATACAGGGGCTGGAAGAAGTGATGACCAGAACAGCTGAAAACACTCTCCAGGACACTCCACCTGGGTACTTTCAGGCAGGAGCCGTCAGATACAGGGGCTGGAAGAAGTGATGACCAGAGCAGCTGAAAACACTCTCCCGGACACTCCACCTGGGTACTCTCAGGCAGGAGCCGTCAGATACAGGGGCTGGAGGAAGTGATGACCAGAACAGCTGAAAACACTCTCCCGGACACTCCACCTGGGTACTCTCAGGCAGGAGCCGTCAGATACAGGGGCTGGAGGAAGTGATGACCAGAACAGCTGAAAACACTCTCCCGGACACTCCACCTGGGTACTCTCAGGCAGGAGCCGTCAGATACAGGGGCTGGAGAAAGTGATGACCAGAACAGCTGAAAACACTCTCCTGGACACTCCACCTGGGTACTCTAAGGCAGGAGCCGTCGGATACAGGGGCTGGAAGAAGTGATGACCAGAGCAGCTGAAAACACTCTCCTGGACACTCCACCTGGGTACTCTCAGGCAGGAGCCGTCAGATACAGGGGCTGGAGGAAGTGATGACCAGAACAGCTGAAAACACTCTCCCGGACACTCCACCTGGGTACTCTCAGGCAGGAGCCGTCGGATACAGGGGCTGGAAAAAGTGATGACCAGAGCAGCTGAAAACACTCTCCTGGACACTCCACCTGGGTACTCTCAGGCAGGAGCCGTCAGATACAGGGGCTGGAAGAAGTGATGACCAGAGCAGCTGAAAACACTCTCCTGGACACTCCACCTGGGTACTCTCAGGCAGGAGCCGTCAGATACAGGGGCTGGAAGAAGTGATGACCAGAGCAGCTGAAAACACTCTCCTGGACACTCCACCTGGGTACTCTCAGGCAGGAGCCGTCGGATACAGGGGCTGGAAGAAGTGATGACCAGAGCAGCTGAAAACACTCTCCCGGACACTCCACCTGGGTACTCTCAGGCAGGAGCCGTCAGATACAGGGGCTGGAGGAAGTGATGACCAGAGCAGCTGAAAACACTCTCCTGGACACTCCACCTGGGTACTCTCAGGCAGGAGCCGTCAGATACAGGGGCTGGAAGAAGTGATGACCAGAGCAGCTGAAAACACTCTCCCGGACCCTCCACCTGGGTACTCTCAGGCAGGAGCCGTCAGATACAGGGGCTGGAAGAAGTGATGACCAGAGCAGCTGAAAACACTCTCCCGGACACTCCACCTGGGTACTCTCAGGCAGGAGCCGTCAGATACAGAGGCTGGAAGAAGTGATGACCAGAGCAGCTGAAAACACTCTCCCGGACACTCCACCTGGGTACTCTCAGGCAGGAGCCGTCAGATACAGGGGCTGGAAGAAGTGATGACCAGAACAGCTGAAAACACTCTCCCGGACACTCCACCTGGGTACTCTCAGGCAGGAGCCGTCAGATACAGGGGCTGGAAGAAGTGATGACCAGAGCAGCTGAAAACACTCTCCTGGACACTCCACCTGGGTACTCTCAGGCAGGCGCCGTCAGATACAGGGGCTGGAAGAAGTGATGACCAGAACAGCTGAAAACACTCTCCCGGACACTCCACCTGGGTACTCTCAGGCAGGAGCCGTCAGATACAGGGGTTAGAAGAAGTGATGACCAGAACAGCTGAAAACACTCTCCCGGACACTCCACCTGGGTACTCTCAGGCAGGAGCCGTCGGATACAGGGGCTGGAGGAAGTGCTGACCAGAACAGCTGAAAACACTCTCCCGGACACTCCACCTGGGTACTCTCAGGCAGGAGCCATCAGATACAGGGGCTGGAAGAAGTGATGACCAGAGCAGCTGAAAACACTCTCCTGGACACTCCACCTGGGTACTCTCAGGCAGGAGCCGTCGGATACAGGGGCTGGAAGAACTGATGACCAGAGCAGCTGAAAACACTCTCCTGGACACTCCACCTGGGTACTCTCAGGCAGGAGCCGTCGGATACAGGGGCTGGAAGAAGTGATGACCAGAGCAGCTGAAAACACTCTCCTGGACACTCCACCTGGGTACTCTCAGGCAGGAGCCATCAGATACAGGGGCTGGAAGAAGTGATGACCAGAGCAGCTGAAAACACTCTCCTGGACACTCCACCTGGGTACTCTCAGGCAGGAGCCGTCAGATACAGGGGCTGGAAGAAGTGATGACCAGAACAGCTGAAAACACTCTCCTGGACACTCCACCTGGGTACTCTCAGGCAGGAGCCGTCAGATACAGGGGCTGGAAGAAGTGATGACCAGAGCAGCTGAAAACACTCTCCTGGACACTCCACCTGGGTACTCTCAGGCAGGAGCCGTCAGATACAGGGGCTGGAAGAAGTGATGACCAGAACAGCTGAAAACACTCTCCTGGACACTCCACCTGGGTACTCTCAGGCAGGAGCCGTCGGATACAGGGGCTGGAAGAAGTGATGACCAGAGCAGCTGAAAACACTCTCCTGGACACTCCACCTGGGTACTCTCAGGCAGGAGCCGTCGGATACAGGGGCTGGAAGAAGTGATGACCAGAGCAGCTGAAAACACTCTCCCGGACACTCCACCTGGGTACTCTCAGGCAGGAGCCGTCAGATACAGGGGCTGGAAGAAGTGATGACCAGAGCAGCTGAAAACACTCTCCCGGACACTCCACCTGGGTACTCTCAGGCAGGAGCCGTCAGATACAGGGGCTGGAGGAAGTGATGACCAGAGCAGCTGAAAACACTCTCCCGGACACTCCACCTGGGTACTCTCAGGCAGGAGCCGTCAGATACAGGGGCTGGAGGAAGTGATGACCAGAACAGCTGAAAACACTCTCCTGGACACTCCACCTGGGTACTCTAAGGCAGGAGCCGTCGGATACAGGGGCTGGAAGAAGTGATGACCAGAGCAGCTGAAAACACTCTCCTGGACACTCCACCTGGGTACTCTCAGGCAGGAGCCGTCAGATACAGGGGCTGGAGGAAGTGATGACCAGAACAGCTGAAAACACTCCCGGACACTCCACCTGGGTACTCTCAGGCAGGAGCCGTCGGATACAGGGGCTGGAAGAAGTGATGACCAGAGCAGCAGAAAACACTCTCCCGGACACTCCACCTGGGTGCTCTCAGGCAGGAGCCGTCAGATACAGGGGCTGGAAGAAGTGATGACCAGAGCAGCTGAAAACACTCTCCTGGACACTCCACCTGGGTACTCTCAGGCAGGAGCCGTCGGATACAGGGGCTGGAAGAAGTGATGACCAGAGCAGCTGAAAACACTCTCCTGGACACTCCACCTGGGTACTCTCAGGCAGGAGCCGTGGGATACAGGGGCTGGAAGAAGTGATGAACAGAGCAGCTGAAAACACTCTCCCGGACACTCCACCTGGGTACTCTCAGGCAGGAGCCGTCAGATACAGGGGCTGGAAGAAGTGATGACCAGAGCAGCTGAAAACACTCTCCCGGACACTCCACCTGGGTACTCTCAGGCAGGAGCCGTCAGATACAGGGGCTGGAGGAAGTGATGACCAGAGCAGCTGAAAACACTCTCCCGGACACTCCACCTGGGTACTCTCAGGCAGGAGCCGTCAGATACAGGGGCTGGAGGAAGTGATGACCAGAACAGCTGAAAACACTCTCCTGGACACTCCACCTGGGTACTCTAAGGCAGGAGCCGTCGGATACAGGGGCTGGAAGAAGTGATGACCAGAGCAGCTGAAAACACTCTCCTGGACACTCCACCTGGGTACTCTCAGGCAGGAGCCGTCAGATACAGGGGCTGGAGGAAGTGATGACCAGAACAGCTGAAAACACTCCCGGACACTCCACCTGGGTACTCTCAGGCAGGAGCCGTCGGATACAGGGGCTGGAAGAAGTGATGACCAGAGCAGCTGAAAACACTCTCCCGGACACTCCACCTGGGTGCTCTCAGGCAGGAGCCGTCAGATACAGGGGCTGGAAGAAGTGATGACCAGAGCAGCTGAAAACACTCTCCTGGACACTCCACCTGGGTACTCTCAGGCAGGAGCCGTCAGATACAGGGGCTGGAAGAAGTGATGACCAGAGCAGCTGAAAACACTCTCCTGGACACTCCACCTGGGTACTCTCAGGCAGGAGCCGTCAGATACAGGGGCTGGAGGAAGTGATGACCAGAACAGCTGAAAACACTCTCCCGGACACTCCACCTGGGTACTCTCAGGCAGGAGCCGTCGGATACAGGGGCTGGAAGAAGTGATGACCAGAGCAGCTGAAAACACTCTCCTGGACACTCCACCTGGGTACTCTCAGGCAGGAGTCGTCAGATACAGGGGCTGGAAGAAGTGATGACCAGAGCAGCTGAAAACACTCTCCTGGACACTCCACCTGGGTACTCTCAGGCAGGAGCCGTCAGATACAGGGGCTGGAAGAAGTGATGACCAGAGCAGCTGAAAACACTCTCCCGGACACTCCACCTGGGTACTCTCAGGCAGGAGCCGTCAGATACAGGGGCTGGAAGAAGTGATGACCAGAGCAGCTGAAAACACTCTCCCGGACACTCCACCTGGGTACTCTCAGGCAGGAGCCGTCGGATACAGGGGCTGGAAGAAGTGATGACCAGAGCAGCTGAAAACACTCTCCCGGACACTCCACCTGGGTACTCTCAGGCAGGAGCCGTCAGATACAGGGGCTGGAAGAAGTGATGACCAGAGCAGCTGAAAACACTCTCCTGGACACTCCACCTGGGTACTCTCAGGCAGGAGCCGTCAGATACAGGGGCTGGAAGAAGTGATGACCAGAGCAGCTGAAAACACTCTCCCGGACCCTCCACCTGGGTACTCTCAGGCAGGAGCCGTCAGATACAGGGGCTGGAAGAAGTGATGACCAGAGCAGCTGAAAACACTCTCCCGGACACTCCACCTGGGTACTCTCAGGCAGGAGCCGTCAGATACAGGGGCTGGAAGAAGTGATGACCAGAGCAGCTGAAAACACTCTCCTGGACACTCCACCTGGGTACTCTCAGGCAGGAGCCGTCGGATACAGGGGCTGGAAGAAGTGATGACCAGAGCAGCTGAAAACACTCTCCCGGACACTCCACCTGGGTACTCTCAGGCAGGAGCCGTCAGATACAGGGGCTGGAAGAAGTGATGACCAGAACAGCTGAAAACACTCTCCCGGACACTCCACCTGGGTACTCTCAGGCAGGAGCCGTCAGATACAGGGGCTGGAAGAAGTGATGACCAGAACAGCTGAAAACACTCTCCCGGACACTCCACCTGGGTACTCTCAGGCAGGAGCCGTCAGATACAGGGGCTGGAAGAAGTGATGACCAGAACAGCTGAAAACACTCTCCCGGACACTCCACCTGGATACTCTCAGGCAGGAGCCGTCAGATACAGGGGCTGGAAGAAGTGATGACCAGAGCAGCTGAAAACACTCTCCCGGACACTCCACCTGGGTACTCTCAGGCAGGAGCCGTCAGATACAGGGGCTGGAAGAAGTGATGACCAGAGCAGCTGAAAACACTCTCCTGGACACTCCACCTGGGTACTCTCAGGCAGGAGCCGTCAGATACAGGGGCTGGAAGAAGTGATGACCAGAACAGCTGAAAACACTCTCCCGGACACTCCACCTGGGTACTCTCAGGCAGGAGCCGTCAGATACAGGGGCTGGAAGAAGTGATGACCAGAGCAGCTGAAAACACTCTCCCGGACACTCCACCTGGGTATGAGGTTCCGTGACGGTTCCGTGACAATTTGAACCCGTGTTTTCAAATTTGTCGGAAATACATAATATTGGTATCAGCGAACCGCAAATGATCCATTTAGTATATCCTGGTGTTTTCGCTACGCTACAAGCAAGAGCACTCCTTCTATTGACATATTTCTGATCTACCCACGGCATCCATTTTAGATCATGGCCGCCATTTTGTGATTCTTGCCCTCACATACGCAATAAAACTCTGATCACTCCACTTTGATTAAGGACACGTAGCCTTAGCCGGAGATTCACCTCTTACATGACACGTACACCTTAAACCAGATCACGCTGTAGCTGCATGACTCGACAAGGGCTGCCTCCTCTGCCCGAGGCCAGCCCTGCCAAACTGGTCTTCGTGTCCATTGTACCTGATCATGATTAGGCGGCCGGAGCCGGTAGCCTTGCCCATTTACAACCCACAAGCATCTCTTATCCCGCTTTCCTATCTTCCACACCTGGCTCTGTTTCTTTCTTTCTGAATCTTTATTAGGGGGAGGTAACGAACTTTACGATGAGGCGGTCCGAGTCCTGAATGCAATATTGACAGGGAATTGTGACAAACTAGTGGGAACCCCTCTTTTCGCAATGTTTGGCCTCAGATATTATCGACGGTTCCTGTGTAACGCCAAATATTTATTGTTTTAGACACAAAGGTTTTGGGAATGTATTACATGTAAAGAATTTGCCCCTAGCATAAAAAACAGTATATAAGGAGCAGCCCTCTTTGTACAAATCGAACAGGCTCCTGGTTACTGCCCGTGTGTAGTATCTGTGACTTCTGTGTCCCTGCAGTAATAAACCTTTGGTCTTTGACGCCACCATCGAGAAGCCCGTGTTTCTGTTCATTTGCGCACCAAGGCAGGTGGGAACTCCGGGGTCTTTGGGTGTTGTTCCCTGACACCTCTGGACGGAACCAAAAAGTCCAGAACTCCAATTGGCGCCCAACGTGGGGCGACGTCATTCGGTACCGGTCCAAAAGCCTGAAGAGTTCGAGAAGCTTCGTGTGAAGATTCCTGAGGGAGGCGCCCCACTTCATCGATCCCGGCATATCGCAAAAGTGGCCCGAAGTTCTCTTCCACGAGGGTTTCCCGTTCAGGACGGCTGCAGTGGGCCGTTGCCTTGACCGTCGCCCTGTCTTGGACCCGTGGTGCAGTCCTTAGTACGGCGAAACGTGACGGGTTTCTCCTTGGTGACGTCTTCAGTGACTCAGTTAAGTATTTAGTGATAGCTAGCTGGTTACTTTTGTGAGGATTGTTAAAATCCTTGATCGGTTCTTGGTTTGGTTTAGTCTTATAAGATTATCACTGGTTGTTCTAGTTACGATAATCTTTTTGGTTTAGTTTGGGTATCGATACATCAGTTCGTTTTGGTAGGCCTAAGTTCTTGGTTCGAGTGCACATATTTGTTCCGTGTTTGTTTGTTTTGTGTTCCGGACTGAAAATGGTAAGTCGGAAAATGTTGTCTTGTTTTAGTTGCAACAGTGACTCACGATTGGAGGACTCTTGTCTGGTTCCTCCGATTGGGACTCCCCTATATGATTTATATTGTAAGCATGGCGTGGGTCCTATATCTTATAATGAGGTATGGGTCCGTTACTGTAAGAAGGATGGTGTCCTTAGTTGGCCACTGCATGGTAGTTTTGAACCAGAGATTCTCGACAACTTAGAAGCGAAATTGTTTAAGAAGGAAGCCCGGCCGGCAATGTTTGATTCTTTTCGTTATTGGCGAAAAGAATCCAAACAGAGAGAAATGAAAAGGTTGAAGAAAGAACAGAAAGAACAAGAAGAGTTAACTCTAGAGCAAGCGGCTAAACAGTTGCAGGCTAACGAGTGTGAGAAGGCCATAGATATAGCAATTAGAGAGCATAACTTAGCGATCGACAAGTGCTATCCTGCCTTGCCATCGAAAATGGCTAAGATACTGGAGGATTCCGAAAACGATCCTCTGTTATCTTATCTGTTACGGTCACCTCCACCGTATGCACAAGGTGCTGCGGCTCCACTCGTCCCGAATGTTCAATTACCGGTTGCTGGACAACCTGGTGTTCCTGCTCCTGTCCCCCAGAATCAAGTTCCCGTACCTCCTGTGATGAATGTGAATGTTCCTACAGCTCCTCCTCTTCCTACACTGCCAGCCTCTATACCTACATCTGTACCTACTGTTCCTCAAACTATTTTTCTCGATACTCCTACTGTTCCGTTATCTATTCCTACCTCTACTGCATTCTCTACGTCTGCGAGTGTGCTAACTCCACTTTCTGTTCGTCGAAGAATCACTGATTCTGTTACTAATATGCTGTCTCCTATATATAAAACTTTGATTAAGACTCCTACTCCTGATTCAGTTCAGAGACGTAGTCAGCTACCAAGTACTGAGGAACGGGGAATTTTAGATTCCACGGCTCTCAGATGGATTTCGAAGAGTAGAAGGTATAGTACGAGAGATGTGTTAGACACATTTATGCAGTGGAAGGAACCAACGCAACGGTACGTCTTTGATGAGATGTGCTCGTTGTTACGTGAAGAAATAGAAGAAGACGATGTCGAATCAGATTTGGAAGATTTAATTAGAGTTCAAAAAGAGTTTGCTGCTGGAATGATAGTGGGTGAGAATATAAAGGAAGCGATGGAACTTATTTTAAGTTTTAGGAATGATCCATCTCTTCGTTCACCGAGAGATTTAGAAAAAGGTAAAGTGAAGCTAAGTCGCCAATATCCTATGAGGGAGGTTCCTCCAATTTGGCGCGAAGCAATACAACGTGATGATAATGCAGGTATTGCAGCTGCTCCAGCACAGTTCCAACGAGTGTGGATACACATTCCATGGAAGCGAGCAGAAGTGCTAGCGGTGAAACAGGCCTTGCCAGACCCACGTAAAAATCCAGCTGGATATTACAAGGAATTAACACAGACAGTTGAGGCTTGTATAATGAACTTAGCCGACATCGATATGTTGTTTGGTAACGTAGTTCCGCAACCAGTGTGGGCTAAAATTCGTAGAGAGGATCATCAAGCTGCTTTAGGTGGTGATTGGGCAGCTATCACTGCAGCAGATGGTCAGCAAATAGGTGGTGCGAAACCCGAACCTCTAATTGCTAATCTGCCAGGTAGAATAATTGATCTAATGAAGACTCTGATGCCAGCATTGCGTGTTAATTGGGACAAGCTGTCAGCATGCAGGCAGAAGAAAGACGAAAGTGTCTCCGACTTCTTCACGAGGTTTGAAGAGACTTTTGTAGATCATAGTGGTCAGGACATGAGTACAGAAGGAGGACAGAGATTGTTTGTCGATAAATTTGTGCATAATTTGTTACCTGAATTATGCAATAAATTAAAAGACTCAGAAAGTGCGTGGGCTGTATCTACGACAGCGCAAATACTTGCGACTGCACAGTACTACGAAAATAGGGATAAAGAGGAAAAGGAAAAATCAGAAAAGAAAACAAAAGATTTAAAAACTAAAGTTCTTTTGCAACAGGCGTATCCGCCTTGCACGAATCAGACTAATACGCAGCAAAATTCATACCAAAGGACAGATTATGGTTCATCAAGACCTCAATATCAGTGGAATCAGTGTGCGTACTGTAAGAAAGAGGGTCACTATAAAAATGAATGTCCGATCTTAGCGCAAAATAATGCAGCAGCAGCTCAGAGAGGTCGTGGTGGTTTTGTGCAGAATTCTAGAGGTCGAGGACGAGGTGCTATGCCCCCACAAACGAATGATCGTCCCTCCAATCACTTTGATCAACGAAATGGACAATCTACTCAGCAAAATAGATCTCAACAATATCTTGTCGAGGACTATAATGAAGTAGATGAGGGTTATCAACAAAATGGGTACTAGGACAGCCATGGACAGAGAGAGGGAGTAGTATCAGTTCCAGTGGATCAGAGTGGGCCTTATGTCGCAGTAGCAACATCAGGTGTAGTCGAACCGTTTCTGTTGGATACTGGTGCCGCAAAAAGTTCTATCATTCATGCGAAACTCCCTGGCGCACCTTTGTCTGGCTCAACAAATGTTTCCGTAGGTTTTTCAGGCGCCCCTGTTTACAACCCGATATCTGGTCCTTTGTCTATTTCTGTTGGACCGTGCCAATTGAAAGCACCCCTGATTTTGACGACAGGTTGTAATGAAAACCTGCTTGGTTTAGATTTGTTAAAACGACTATATGCGACATTGTACTGTTCCCCGGAAGGAGTACAGCTTACATTGGGTAAAAATATCACCTCTCCGATGTACTTGTCAATGGACGCACTCCCGCCGGAGCTACGTTCACTCCCTGATTCTCTTTGGGCGACTGGTCCTAATGATGTAGGTCTCCTAGAAATTCCACCGTATGTGGTAACTTTGAAAGCGAATGTAAAATTTCCAAGAATTCCCCAATATAAAATATCTAGTGAAGGAGAGCGTGCACTTTTATTGATTGTGCAAGATTTGATTAAAAAAGGTGTGGTTGAAGAAACTAGAGGAAATGTCTGTAACAGTCCTGTATTGCCGATCCTGAAACGAACTGATCCTACAAAACCTCCAGTTTATAGGTTTGTCATAGACCTTAGAGAAGTTAATAAGATTGTAATCCCGCAGTTTCCTGTAGTGCCAGACATTACTGCCTTGTTAACATTGATTCCTGCCACAGCCACATGGTTCTCAGTTATTGACCTAAAGAATGCCTTTTTCAGCATTCCGATAGCTGAAGAAAGTAGGGATATTTTCGGCTTCTGTCTAGGAGGTCGCAGTTTCAGATTTAAACGCGCTCCACAAGGCTATTGTGAGAGTCCATCAATTTATAGTCAAGCATTAAAAAGCCAGTTAGATTCTTTTGTCCTTCCTCCAGGTTCTGCCCTAGTACAGTACGTAGACGATCTTTTAGTGGCTGCCGATGACAAGGAAACTTGCAAAGCAGCTACAATTTCCCTATTGCATCATTTGTCTAATTTGAATCACAAGGTGTCTCCTTCGAAAATGCAATACTGCTGCCAAGAAGTGACCTACCTAGGTCATCTCTTGTCAAAGGAGGGAAGGAAGTTGACCCCAGAAAGAATAAAAGCAATTACACAGATGAGTGTTCCACGCACACAGAGAGAAGTACGTGCCTTCCTAGGCATTACCTCTTACTGTAGGCAGTGGATTCCAAATTTTTCTCTGTTAGCGAAACCATTGGTAGCTTTGACTGGGAAAAATGTTCCGAGTCCGGTGCCATGGTCTGATGAATGTCAAGAGAGTTTTATTGAATTACGAAAAGCATTGTGTTCAGCTCCTGTATTGGGTACACCTGATTACAGTAAGCCATTCACGCTCTACGTTCACGAAAGGGAAGGTTGCGCGTTGAGTGTTCTGACACAGAAGTTTGGTGATAAACAACGCCCTTGTGCGTATTTCTCATCAACATTAGATCCGGTAGCCAGAGCGTTGCCTAGTTGTTTGAGAGCTACAGCGGCAGCTGCAGCTTCCATTCGACAATCTGCTGGTTTGGTGATGAACAATATGCTAGTGGTCATGGTTCCTCATGCAGTGGATACACTCATGAACCGAACGAAGACACAACACCTTACTAGTGCGAGATTATCTGGTTACGAGCTGACATTACTAGCGAGTCATATTCAGATCAAAAGATGCAATGTATTAAATCCAGCAACACTGTTGCCGACTGATCAAGAGTCGAGTGATTCCGAGCCACATGATTGCTGTTTCAAAACGGAGGAAGAGACAAAAGGACGCATTGATTTAAAAGATACTCCGCTATCAGATCCGGATGGTACGCTGTATGTGGACGGGTCATGTTTTAAATTGGAGAATGGTGATGTGACTGCTGCTTACGCGGTAACGACTTTGAAGACGATTGTGGAGACTGCAAGAGTGAGTCAGAATTCTGCCCAAGCTGCAGAATTAATAGCTCTAACGAGAGCGTGTGTTTTAGCTGAGGGAAAGAGAGTGAATGTGTTTACAGATAGTCAGTACGCATTTGGCGTGGCCCATAGTTTTGGCCGGTTGTGGAGAGAAAGAGGTTTCATTACGTCCCATGGGACTAAGATCCAACATGGTCAGCTAGTTAACGACTTGTTGGAATCTCTAACCTTGCCGACTGAAGTTGCGATTGTGAAGTGCAGTGCTCATAAAGCAATCACGGATGATGTTGGTCGTGGGAATGCTTTTGCTGATGAAATTGCTAAACAGACAGCTAGAGACACGATGAGCAGAATGTATGTTGCTACGTCTGCAAGATGGATTGCTGAGTCCGGAATGTGTGAAGACACTATGGAAAGTGTGAAAGAGATTCAGAAAGAAGCAACTGAGGAAGAGAAACGTGTATGGAGAGAAAGTACGGGCAAGTTGGACTCGAATGGATGTTGGATTGATTTGACAGAACAGCAGCGTTGGATGTTGCCCGATGCATATGTGCTTGCAGTAGTGACGATGGCGCATGGAGTAGCGCATATAAGTTCTAAAGGGATATGTAAGATGTTGGCTCCGGTCTGGAAGAATGAGGGAATCAGTAAGTGTGCAGAGAGAGTGGTGAAAAATTGTATGGTGTGCTTGATGCATAATCCTGGCAAGGGAACTCCAACTCCAGCTGGTCATTTCGCTCCTCCTTCCTGTCCCTTTGAAGTAATTCAGTTAGACTTCATTCACATGGAACGCTGCAACAATTTGAAGTATGTCCTGGTGGTAGTTTGTGCTTTTTCCAGGTGGATAGAAGCATACCCACTAAAGGACAACACTGCCCTATCTACTGCCAAAATTCTTCTCAAGGAATTTTTCCCTAGATATGGAATGCCACGGATTGTATGGTCGGACAACGGAAGTGAGTTTATAGGGAAAGTTATGCAGAGTGTGTGTGCCGGCTTAGGATTGAAACAGAAATTTCACAGTGCAAACCATCCCCAGTCTGCTGGTTTAGTCGAGGGTTACAATGGCACCCTCAAGCTGAAAATAGCCAAAATACAAGCATCCACAGGTTTAGCCTGGCCAGACGCACTTCCTTTGGCCTTGTTATCAACGAGAGCAACAGTACATTCTAGAATAGGGCTTAGTCCTTACGAGATAGTCTTTGGTCGCCCGGCAAATGTCTGGGGTGTGCCAAGGCCTAAACAATTTTGCTCCATTGAATATCCTATGTTGATAGACTACCTTTACGACTTGACTGCTAAATTGAGTCTTATTCATCAACAGGTTTTCGATGCTTTGCCAAAACCTCCGGAGAGTCCAGGGCATCAGCTGAAACCAGGAGATCTGGTTGTAATCAAGAACTTCGCGAGGACGAAGAACCTTCAGCCGAGATTTGTGGGACCTTTTCAGATCTTACTGGCAACGAGGACAGCAGTTCGTGTAGCTGGCCGTAAGCACTGGATACACGCTTCTCATGTTAAGCGTGTTCCTTTGCCGCTCCCTTACGACGACTGGGTGAAAAAGGGAATTGGTGCCTCCGAATCTGAAAGCACACCGAAGTTCATCTCTTTCAGCGATGCCGAATTGATTACTGACACTTCAAAACCTGACTCTCCTCCTGAAAAGACTCCTTTGAACACTGAACATTTGTCTCCAGCATCAGAAGAAACTTTGCTATCTGCGAACTTGAACTCTGCAACAGCTGCTAGTGATACGCTATTTTCCGATCAGACAGTACCAGCGAAGCAGAGATACAACCTAAGAAGCCGTAAAATGGACAAATAAAGCAGGCAACTGCATATTGTGATTTTGATATATATATTGAACTTTTGCCTTCAGCCAGGAAGTTTGCTATTGTTTATTGTTTTTAAAATTGCCTTGCCGTCTGGGTAGCCGTAGGGTCGTGGCTGTGTGCCTAGTTTGAATTTGCAGGGGTCTGACACAAGGTCGATCTTTCTGTTGGTTCTGGGAACTCCCAGGGCTGATAGAGGCATTTTCATCTACGTACACATCATCAGTGGTCGCGAGCGGATTGTAGAAGATGGAGCTTCCTGCGCTGCAACGAGAAAATGTGATTTATGTTCGCAGAAACAGACTTAATAGAATTCTTCATAGCAAATGCTTTCTGATGCAATGTGCCATTACATTTTTGATTGTTTTAGCAACATTGGTGGGTGGAATCGTCTTTAGTATAAATTTGATTTTTGTGCCAGTTACTACAGTACCTCCCCTTGATCCTGCTATTTCTACTGTTTCTTCTATACACTCTTTTCACTCGTTTCCAGAACATGAGCAAGCCCGACGCTCAGAATTCACCAACAACACTTTTGTACAGCTCTTGCACCAACACCAACTGGTAGTTAACACTACAGACTTCTGGGTGTGTGGCTTGATTCCTCACACTATGGATAAAGGTATTCCCTATCTGGTTTTGCCTTACAGCTATAATGGATCATTTCAGGCCTTTCAAACCATCTTTGCTTATGCCCTTGAAACTTATCCTCCACGTCCACCGCGTTCCGCTAAATATAACTCTGCCAACAAAGCTTTAGTCCAGGGAATTATTGACATGGTCAAGGACGTCAATAATACTCCATCTTACCCTAGAGACGAATTGCGAGTATATTTAAGTTGGAATACTTCAGAGTATCGCCTTAGTTTAGGAGAAAGCAAGCGTAAAAGCTCAACTCCAATCTGGGTCGTACCTCACCGAGGTCAGGTCTGTTTGCAAGGTAACGGGAGAAATCCGAGAGCTCAGCTAGGGAGGAGTGAGTGCGTAGAGACTTACGTGTTTCCGGCTAACTCTTCCCCTGCCTTTCTCACTGCTAGGGGTACCTACTTCATTTGTCGAGACAGAGCTTATACATGGTTGCCTGCCGACTTTTCAGGATCATGTTATATTGCTCGACTACTGCCTCCGACATACACTGCTTCACCTGATTACCACAGAACCAGAGTAGCGAGAGGTGTCTTCAGCAAGGAAGATACCGCTGGTCAGGAAGCTGGAGACTTCTTCAAAGGCTTCCTTCCGTTCTGGGGGCCTATGGCCAATAGTAGAAACATACGTCAGCTAACACGGGTAGTTGAATCTACTATTACCGAAACTGCTGGTGCCCTTAGCAATCTGACAGCTGAGCTTCAGGCGGATAGGCTCATGACGTTGCAGAATCGTATGGTTCTAGACGTTATACTTGCAGATCGAGGTGGGGTATGCAGAATGATCCAATCGAGCTGCTGTGTCTTTATTCCTAATAATGCTCCAACAGTCTATGAGGCGATCTCTAAGTTGCACAAGATTTCAGACTCCATACATGTAGACAAGGGAAACTGGTCCTTCATGGATTGGTTTTGGACTCTGATATCAGCGTGGGGATGGAAGGTTCTAATGGTCATTGGTGTCATCTTAGTATTCCTATTCTCATGTTGTCTGATTATCCAGTGTGGTCCTGCTCTGTGTAGTCTTTGTGCTGCAACTTGTCTCAGAAAACCACCTGCGTTTGGAGAAAAGACACGAGAAAGGATGATGATACAACAGCATGTCACTGACCTGATGAGCATAGAACTAGATTCAGACATAGACTGAGTAATTGCCTATGTAAGGGCAAAAGGAGGGTCTGAGGTTCCGTGACGGTTCCGTGACAATTTGAACCCGTGTTTTCAAATTTGTCGGAAATACATAATATTGGTATCAGCGAACCGCAAATGATCCATTTAGTATATCCTGGTGTTTTCGCTACGCTACAAGCAAGAGCACTCCTTCTATTGACATATTTCTGATCTACCCACGGCATCCATCTTAGATCATGGCCGCCATTTTGTGATTCTTGCCCTCACATACGCAATAAAACTCTGATCACTCCACTTTGATTAAGGACACGTAGCCTTAGCCGGAGATTCACCTCTTACATGACACGTACACCTTAAACCAGATCACGCTGTAGCTGCATGACTCGACAAGGGCTGCCTCCTCTGCCCGAGGCCAGCCCTGCCAAACTGGTCTTCGTGTCCATTGTACCTGATCATGATTAGGCGGCCGGAGCCGGTAGCCTTGCCCATTTACAACCCACAAGCATCTCTTATCCCGCTTTCCTATCTTCCACACCTGGCTCTGTTTCTTTCTTTCTGAATCTTTATTAGGGGGAGGTAACGAACTTTACGATGAGGCGGTCCGAGTCCTGAATGCAATATTGACAGGGAATTGTGACAAACTAGTGGGAACCCCTCTTTTCGCAATGTTTGGCCTCAGATATTATCGACGGTTCCTGTGTAACGCCAAATATTTATTGTTTTAGACACAAAGGTTTTGGGAATGTATTACATGTAAAGAATTTGCCCCTAGCATAAAAAACAGTATATAAGGAGCAGCCCTCTTTGTACAAATCGAACAGGCTCCTGGTTACTGCCCGTGTGTAGTATCTGTGACTTCTGTGTCCCTGCAGTAATAAACCTTTGGTCTTTGACGCCACCATCGAGAAGCCCGTGTTTCTGTTCATTTGCGCACCAAGGCAGGTGGGAACTCCGGGGTCTTTGGGTGTTGTTCCCTGACACCTCTGGACGGAACCAAAAAGTCCAGAACTCCAGGTACTCTCAGCCAGGAGCCGTCAGACACAGGGGCTGGAAGAAGTGATGACCAGAACAGCTGAAAACACTCTCCCGGACACTCCACCTGGGTACTCTCAGGCAGGAGCCGTCTGATACAGGGGTTGGAAGAAGTGATGACCAGAACAGCTGAAAACACTCTCCCGGACACTCCACCTGGGTACTCTCAGGCAGGAGCCGTCGGATACAGGGGCTGGAAGAAGTGATGACCAGAGCAGCTGAAAACACTCTCCTGGACACTCCACCTGGGTACTCTCAGGCAGGAGCCGTCAGATACAGGGGCTGGAAGAAGTGATGACCAGAGCAGCTGAAAACACTCTCCTGGACACTCCACCTGGGTACTCTCAGGCAGGAGCCGTCGGATACAGGGGCTGGAAGAAGTGATGACCAGAGCAGCTGAAAACACTCTCCTGGACACTCCACCTGGGTACTCTCAGGCAGGAGCCGTCAGATACAGGGGCTGGAAGAAGTGATGACCAGAGCAGCTGAAAACACTCTCCTGGACACTCCACCTGGGTACTCTCAGGCAGGAGCCGTCAGATACAGGGGCTGGAAGAAGTGATGACCAGAACAGCTGAAAACACTCTCCTGGACACTCCACCTGGGTACTCTCAGGCAGGAGCCGTCAGATACAGGGGCTGGAAGAAGTGATGACCAGAACAGCTGAAAACACTCTCCTGGACACTCCACCTGGGTACTCTCAGGCAGGAGCCGTCAGATACAGGGGCTGGAAGAAGTGATGACCAGAGCAGCTGAAAACACTCTCCTGGACACTCCACCTGGGTACTCTCAGGTGAGGTTCCGTGACGGTTCCGTGACAATTTGAACCCGTGTTTTCAAATTTGTCGGAAATACATAATATTGGTATCAGCGAACCGCAAATGATCCATTTAGTATATCCTGGTGTTTTCGCTACGCTACAAGCAAGAGCACTCCTTCTATTGACATATTTCTGATCTACCCACGGCATCCATCTTAGATCATGGCCGCCATTTTGTGATTCTTGCCCTCACATACGCAATAAAACTCTGATCACTCCACTTTGATTAAGGACACGTAGCCTTAGCCGGAGATTCACCTCTTACATGACACGTACACCTTAAACCAGATCACGCTGTAGCTGCATGACTCGACAAGGGCTGCCTCCTCTGCCCGAGGCCAGCCCTGCCAAACTGGTCTTCGTGTCCATTGTACCTGATCATGATTAGGCGGCCGGAGCCGGTAGCCTTGCCCATTTACAACCCACAAGCATCTCTTATCCCGCTTTCCTATCTTCCACACCTGGCTCTGTTTCTTTCTTTCTGAATCTTTATTAGGGGAAGGTAACGAACTTTACGATGAGGCGGTCCGAGTCCTGAATGCAATATTGACAGGGAATTGTGACAAACTAGTGGGAACCCCTCTTTTCGCAATGTTTGGCCTCAGATATTATCGACGGTTCCTGTGTAACGCCAAATATTTATTGTTTTAGACACAAAGGTTTTGGGAATGTATTACATGTAAAGAATTTGCCCCTAGCATAAAAAACAGTATATAAGGAGCAGCCCTCTTTGTACAAATCGAACAGGCTCCTGGTTACTGCCCGTGTGTAGTATCTGTGACTTCTGTGTCCCTGCAGTAATAAACCTTTGGTCTTTGACGCCACCATCGAGAAGCCCGTGTTTCTGTTCATTTGCGCACCAAGGCAGGTGGGAACTCCGGGGTCTTTGGGTGTTGTTCCCTGACACCTCTGGACGGAACCAAAAAGTCCAGAACTCCAATTGGCGCCCAACGTGGGGCGACGTCATTCGGTACCGGTCCAAAAGCCTGAAGAGTTCGAGAAGCTTCGTGTGAAGATTCCTGAGGGAGGCGCCCCACTTCATCGATCCCGGCATATCGCAAAAGTGGCCCGAAGTTCTCTTCCACGAGGGTTTCCCGTTCAGGACGGCTGCAGTGGGCCGTTGCCTTGACCGTCGCCCTGTCTTGGACCCGTGGTGCAGTCCTTAGTACGGCGAAACGTGACGGGTTTCTCCTTGGTGACGTCTTCAGTGACTCAGTTAAGTATTTAGTGATAGCTAGCTAGTTACTTTTGTGAGGATTGTTAAAATCCTTGATCGGTTCTTGGTTTGGTTTAGTCTTATAAGATTATCACTGGTTGTTCTAGTTACGATAATCTTTTTGGTTTAGTTTGGGTATCGATACATCAGTTCGTTTTGGTAGGCCTAAGTTCTTGGTTCGAGTGCACATATTTGTTCCGTGTTTGTTTGTTTTGTGTTCCGGACTGAAAATGGTAAGTCGGAAAATGTTGTCTTGTTTTAGTTGCAACAGTGACTCACGATTGGAGGACTCTTGTCTGGTTCCTCCGATTGGGACTCCCCTATATGATTTATATTGTAAGCATGGCGTGGGTCCTATATCTTATAATGAGGTATGGGTCCGTTACTGTAAGAAGGATGGTGTCCTTAGTTGGCCACTGCATGGTAGTTTTGAACCAGAGATTCTCGACAACTTAGAAGCGAAATTGTTTAAGAAGAAAGCCCGGCCGGCAATGTTTGATTCTTTTCGTTATTGGCGAAAAGAATCCAAACAGAGAGAAATGAAAAGGTTGAAGAAAGAACAGAAAGAACAAGAAGAGTTAACTCTAGAGCAAGCGGCTAAACAGTTGCAGGCTAACGAGTGTGAGAAGGCCATAGATATAGCAATTAGAGAGCATAACTTAGCGATCGACAAGTGCTATCCTGCCTTGCCATCGAAAATGGCTAAGATACTGGAGGATTCCGAAAACGATCCTCTGTTATCTTATCTGTTACGGTCACCTCCACCGTATGCACAAGGTGCTGCGGCTCCACTCGTCCCGAATGTTCAATTACCGGTTGCTGGACAACCTGGTGTTCCTGCTCCTGTCCCCCAGAATCAAGTTCCCGTACCTCCTGTGATGAATGTGAATGTTCCTACAGCTCCTCCTCTTCCTACACTGCCAGCCTCTATACCTACATCTGTACCTACTGTTCCTCAAACTATTTTTCTCGATACTCCTACTGTTCCGTTATCTATTCCTACCTCTACTGCATTCTCTACGTCTGCGAGTGTGCTAACTCCACTTTCTGTTCGTCGAAGAATCACTGATTCTGTTACTAATATGCTGTCTCCTATATATAAAACTTTGATTAAGACTCCTACTCCTGATTCAGTTCAGAGACGTAGTCAGCTACCAAGTACTGAGGAACGGGGAATTTTAGACTCCACGGCTCTCAGATGGATTTCGAAGAGTAGAAGGTATAGTACGAGAGATGTGTTAGACACATTTATGCAGTGGAAGGAACCAACGCAACGGTACGTCTTTGATGAGATGTGCTCGTTGTTACGTGAAGAAATAGAAGAAGACGATGTCGAATCAGATTTGGAAGATTTAATTAGAGTTCAAAAAGAGTTTGCTGCTGGAATGATAGTGGGTGAGAATATAAAGGAAGCGATGGAACTTATTTTAAGTTTTAGGAATGATCCATCTCTTCGTTCACCGAGAGATTTAGAAAAAGGTAAAGTGAAGCTAAGTCGCCAATATCCTATGAGGGAGGTTCCTCCAATTTGGCGCGAAGCAATACAACGTGATGATAATGCAGGTATTGCAGCTGCTCCAGCACAGTTCCAACGAGTGTGGATACACATTCCATGGAAGCGAGCAGAAGTGCTAGCGGTGAAACAGGCCTTGCCAGACCCACGTAAAAATCCAGCTGGATATTACAAGGAATTAACACAGACAGTTGAGGCTTGTATAATGAACTTAGCCGACATCGATATGTTGTTTGGTAACGTAGTTCTGGAGTTCTGGACTTTTTGGTTCCGTCCAGAGGTGTCAGGGTACAACACCCAAAGACCCCGGAGTTCCACCTGCCTTGGTGCACAAATGAACAGAAACACGGGCTTCTCGATGGTGGCGTCAAAGACCAAAGGTTTATTACTGCAGGGACACAGAAGTCACAGAATCTACACACGGGCAGAAACTAGGAGCCTGTTCGATTTGTACAAAGTGGGTTGCTCCTTATATACGAAATTTTAAGCTGGGGGCGAATTCTTTACATGTAATACATTCCCAAAACCTTTGTGTCTAAAACAATAAATATTTGGTGTTACACAGGAACCGTCGATAATATCTGAGGCCAAACATTGCGAAGAGAGGGGTTCCCACTAGTTTGTCACAATTCCCTGTCAATATTGCATTCAGGACCCGGACCGCCTCATCGTAAAGTTCGTTACCTCCCCCTAATAAAGATTCAGAAAGAAAGAAACAGAGCCAGGTGTGGAAGATAGAAAAGCGGGATAAGGGATGTTTGTGGGTTGTAAATGGGCAAGGCTACCGGCTTCGGCCGCCTAATCATGATCAGATACAATGGACACGAAGACCAGTTTGGCAGGGCTGGCCTCGGGCAGAGGAGGCAGCCTTTGTCGAGTCATGCAGCTACAGCGTGATCTGGTTTAAGGTGCACGTGTCATGTAAGAGGTGAATCTCCGGCTAAGGCTACGTGTCCTTAATCAAAGTGGAGTGAATGAAGTGATCCGAGGCTATTGCATATGTGAGGGCAAGGAAACACAAAATGGCGGCCATGATCTAAGATGGATGCCGTGGGTAGATCAGAAATATGTCGATGGAAGGAGTGCTCTTGCTCGTAGCGTAGCGAAAACACTAGGATATACTAAATGGATCATTTGCGGTTCACTGATACCAATATTAGGTATTTCCGACAAACTTAAAAAACACGGTTTCAAGTCGTCACAGAACCGTCACGGAACCTCAGACCCTCCTTTTGCCCTTACATAGGCAATTACTCAGTCTATGTCAGAATCTAGTTCTATGCTCATCAGGTCAGTGACATGTTGTTGTATCATCATCCTTTCTCGTGTCTTTTCTCCAAACGCAGGTGGTTTTCTGAGACAAGTCGCAGCACAAAGACTACACAGAGCAGGACCACACTGGATAATCAGACAACATGAGAATAGGAATACTA
This sequence comes from Lissotriton vulgaris, assembly GCF_964263255.1. Classification (NCBI taxonomy): domain Eukaryota; kingdom Metazoa; phylum Chordata; class Amphibia; order Caudata; family Salamandridae; genus Lissotriton; species Lissotriton vulgaris. Next base: position 167,891 of record NW_028247323.1, on the reverse strand, counting down.
GGATGACACCAATGACCATTAGAACCTTCCATCCCCACGCTGAGATCAGAGTCCAAAACCACTCCATGAAGGACCAGTTTCCCTTGTCTACATGTATGGAGTCTGAAATCTTGTGCAACTTAGAGATCGCCTCATAGACTGTTGGAGCATTATTAGGAATAAAGACACAGCAGCTCGATTGGATCATTCTGCATACCCCACCTCGATCTGCAAGTATAACGTCTAGAACCATACGGTTCTGCAACGTCATGAGCCTATCCGCCTGAAGCTCAGCTGTCAGATTGCTAAGGGCACCAGCAGTTTCAGTAATAGTAGATTCAACTACCCGTGTTAGCTGACGTATGTTTCTACTATTGGCCATAGGTCCCCAGAACGGAAGGAAGCCTTTAAAGAAGTCTCCGGCTTCCTGACCAGCGGTATCTTCCTTGCTGAAGACACCTCTCGCTACTCTTGTTCTGTGGTAATCAGGTGAAGCAGTGTATGTCGGAGGCAATAATCGAGCAATATAACATGATCCTGAGAAGTCGGCAGGCAACCATGTATAAGCTCTGTCTCGACAAATGAAATAGGTACCCCTAGCAGTAAGAAAGGCAGGGGAAGAGTTAGCCGGAAACACATAAGTCTCTACGCACTCACTCCTCCCTAGCTGAGCTCTCGGATTTCTCCCATTACCTTGCAAACAGACCTGACCTCGGTGAGGTACGACCCAGATTGGAGTTGAGCTTTTACGCTTGCTTTCTCCTAAACTAAGGCGATACTCTGAAGTATTCCAACTTAAATATACTCGCAATTCGTCTCTAGGGTATGATGGAGTATTATTGACGTCCTTGACCATGTCAATAATTCCCTGGACTAAAGCTTTGTTAGCAGAGTTATATTTAGTGGAACGTGGTGGACGTGGAGGGTAGGTTTCAAGGGCATAAGCAAAGATGGTTTGGAAGGCCTGAAATGATCCATTATAGCTGTAAGGCAAAACCAGATATGGAATACCTTTATCCATAGTGTGAGGTATCAAGCCACATACCCAGCAGTCTGTAGTGTTAACTACCAGTTGGTGTTGGTGCAAGAGCTGTACAAAAGTGTTGTTGGTGAATTCTGAGCGTCTGGCTTGCTCATGTTCCGGAAACAAGTGAAAAGAGTGTATAGAGGAAGCAGTAGAAATAGCAGGGTCAAGGGGAGGTACTGTAGAAACTGGAACAAAAATCAAATTTATGCTAAAGACGATTCCACCCACCAACGTTATCAAAATAATCAAGAATGTAATGGCACATTGCATCAAAAAGCATTTGCTATGAAGAATTCTGTTAAGTCTGTTTCTGCGAACGTAAATCACATTTTCTCGTTGCAGCGCAGGAAGCTCCATCTTCTACAATCCGCTCGCGACCACTGATGATGTGTACGTAGATGAAAATGCCTCTATCAGCCCTGGGAGTTCCCAGAACTAACAGAAAGATCGACCTTGTGTCAGACCCCTGCAAATTCAAACTAGGCACACAGCCACGACCCTACGGCTACCCAGACGGCAAGGCAATTTTAAAAACAATAAACAATAGCAAACTTCCTGGCTGAAGGCAAAAGTTCAATATATCAAAAATCACAATATGCAGTTGCCTGCTTTATTAGTCCTTTTTATGGCTTCTAAGGTTGTATCTCTTCTTCGCTGGTACTGTCTGATCGGAAAATAGTGTATTACTAGCAGTTGTTGCAGTGTTTAAGTTCGCAGATAGCAAAGTTTCTTCTGATGCCGGAGTCAAATGTTCAGTGTTCAAAGGAGTCTTTTCAGGAGGAGAGTCAGGTTTCAAAGTGTCAGTAATCAAATCGGCATCGCTGAAAGGGATACATTTTGGAGTGTTTTCAGATTCGGAGGCACCAATTCCCTTCTTCACCCAGTCGTCGTAGGGCAGCGGCAAAGGAACACGCTTTACATGAGAAGCGTGGATCCAGTGCTTGCGACCAGCAACACGTACAGCTGTCCTCGTCGCCAGCAGGACCTGGAAGGGACCGATGTAGCGGGGCTGAAGATTCTTTGTCCTCGCAAAATTTCTGACCACCACGTGGTCGCCGGGTTTCAGCTGATGCCCTGGACTCTCCGGAGGTTTTGGCAAAGCATCGAAGACCTGTTGATGAATAAGACTCAATTTAGCAGTCAAGTCGTAAAGGTAGTCTATCAACATAGGATATTCAATGGAGCACAATTGTTTAGGCCTTGGCACACCCCAGATATTTGCCGGGCGGCCAAACACAATCTCATATGGAGAAAGCCCTATTCTAGAATGCACTGTTGCTCTCGTTGATAACAAGGCCAAAGGAAGTGCATCTGGCCAGGCTAAACCTGTGGATGCTTGTATTTTGGCTATCTTAAGCTTCAGAGTGCCATTATAACCCTCGACTAAACCAGCAGACTGGGGATGGTTTGCACTGTGGAATTTTTGTTTCACTCCTAGACCAGCACACACACTCTGCATAACTTTCCCTATAAACTCACTTCCGTTATCTGACCATACGATCCGTGGCATTCCAAACCTAGGGAAAAATTCCTTGAGAAGAATTTTGGCAGTTGATAGGGCAGTGTTGTCTTTTAGTGGGTATGCTTCTATCCACCTGGAAAAAGCACAAACTACCACCAGGACGTACTTTAAATTGTTGCAGCGTTCCATGTGAATGAAGTCTAACTGAATCACTTCAAAGGGGCAGGAAGGAGGAGCGAAATGGCCAGCTGGAGTTGGAGTTCCCTTGCCAGGATTATGCATCAAGCACACCATGCAGTTTTTCACCACTCTCTCTGCACACTTACTGATTCCCTCATTCTTCCAGACCGGAGCTAACATCTTACATATCCCTTTAGAACTTATGTGCGCAACTCCATGTGCCATCGTCACTACTGCAAGCACATATGCATCAGGCAACATCCAACGCTGCTGTTCTGTCAAATCAATCCAACATCCATTTGAGTCCAATTTGCCCGTACTTTCTCTCCATACACGTTTCTCTTCCTCAGTCGCTTCTTTCTGAATCTCTTTCACACTTTCCATAGTGTCCTCACACATTCCAGATTCAGCAATCCATCTTGCAGACGTAGCAACGTACATTCTACTCATCGCGTCTCTAGCTGTCTGCTTAGCAGTTTCATCAGCAAAGGCATTCCCACGACCAACATCATCCGTGATTGCTTTATGAGCACTGCACTTCACAATCGCAACTTCAGTCGGCAAGGTTAGAGATTCCAACAAGTCGTTAACTAGCTGACCATGTTGGATCTTAGTCCCATGGGACGTAATGAAACCTCTTTCTCTCCACAACCGGCCAAAACTATGGGCCACGCCAAATGCGTACTGACTATCTGTAAACACATTCACTCTCTTTCCCTTAGCTAAAACACACGCTCTCGTTAGAGCTATTAATTCTGCAGCTTGGGCAGAATTCTGACTCACTCTCGCAGTCTCCACAATCGTCTTCAAAGTCGTTACCGCATAAGCAGCAGTCACATCACCATTCTCCAATTTAAAACATGACCCGTCCACATACAGCGTACCATCTGGGTTGGATAGAGGAGTATCTTTTAAATCGATACGTCCTTTTGTCTCTTCCTCCGTTTTGAAATAACAGTCATGTGGCTCAGAATCACTCGACTCTTGATCAGTCGGCAACAATGTTGCTGGATTCAATACATTGCATCTTTTGATCTGAATATGACTCGCTAATAATGTCAGCTCGTAACCAGATAATCTCGCACTAGTAAGGTGTTGTGTCTTCGTTCGGTTCATGAGTGTATCCACTGCATGAGGAACCATGACCACTAACATATTGTTCATCACCAAACCAGCAGATTGTCGAATGGAAGCTGCAGCTGCCGCTGTAGCTCTCAAACAACTAGGTAACGCTCTAGCTACCGGATCTAATGTTGATGAAAAATACGCACAAGGGCGTTGTTTATCACCAAATTTCTGTGTCAGAACACTCAACGCGCAACCTTCTCTTTCGTGAACGTAGAGCGTGAATGGCTTGCTGTAATCAGGTGTACCCAATACAGGAGCTGAACACAATGCTTTTCGCAATTCAGTAAAACTCTCTTGACATTCATCAGACCATGGCACCGGACTCGGAACATTTTTCCCAGTCAAAGCTTCCAACGGTTTTGCTAACAGAGAAAAATTTGGGATCCACTGCCTACAGTAAGAGGTAATACCTAGGAAGGCACGTACTTCTCTCTGTGTGCGTGGAACACTCATCTGCGTAATTGCTTTTATTCTTTCTGGGGTCAACTTTCTTCCCTCCTTTGACAAAAGATGACCTAGGTAGGTCACTTCTTGGCAGCAGTATTGCATTTTTGACGGTGACACCTTATGATTCAAATTAGACAAATGATGCAATAGGGAAATTGTAGCTGCTTTGCAAGTTTCCTTGTCATCTGCAGCCACTAAAAGATCGTTTACATACTGCACTAGGGCCGAACCTGGAGGAAGGACAAAAGAATCTAACTGACTTTTTAAAGCTTGACTGTAAATAGATGGACTTTCACAATAGCCTTGTGGAGCGCGTTTAAATCTGAAACTGCGACCTCCTAGACAGAAGCCGAAAATATCCCTACTTTCTTCGGCTATCGGAATGCTAAAAAAAGCATTCTTTAGGTCTATAACTGAGAACCATGTAGCTGTAGCAGGTATCAATGTTAACAAGGCAGTAATGTCTGGCACTACAGGAAACTGCGGAATTACAATCTTATTAACTTCTCTAAGGTCTATGACAAACCTATAAACTGGAGGTTTTGTAGGGTCAGTTCGCTTCAGAATCGGTAATACAGGACTGTTACAGACATTTCCTCTAGTTTCCTCAACCACACCCTTCTTGATCAAATCTTGCACAATCAATAAAAGTGCACGCTCACCTTCACTCGATATTTTATACTGGGGGATTCTTTTCACATTTGCTTTCAAAGTTACTACATACGGTGGAATTTCTAGGAGACCTACATCATTAGGACCAGTCGCCCAAAGAGAATCAGGGAGTGAACGTAGCTCCGGCGGGAGTGCGTCCATTGACAAGTACATCGGAGAGGTGATATTTTTACCCAGTGTAAGCTGTACCCCTTCCGGAGAACAGTACAATGTCGCATATAGTCGTTTTAACAAATCTAAACCAAGCAGATTTTCATTACAACCTGTCGTCAAAATCAGGGGTGCTTTCAATTGGCACGGTCCAACAGAAATAGACAAAGGACCAGATATCGGGTTGTACACAGGGGCGCCTGAAAAACCTACGGAAACATTTGTTGAGCCAGACAAAGGTGCGCCAGGGAGTTTCGCATGCATGATAGAACTTTTTGCGGCACCAGTATCCAACAGAAACGGTTCGACCACACCTGATGTTGCTACTGCGACATAAGGCCCACTCTGATCCACTGGAACTGATACTACTCCCTCTCTCTGTCCATGGCTGTCCTAGTACCCATTTTGTTGAAAACCCTCTTCTACTTCACAATAATCTTCAACAAGATATTGCTGAGATCTATTTTGCTGAACAGATTGTCCATTTCGCTGATCAAAGTGATTGGAGGGACGATCATTCGTTTGTGGAGGCATAGCACCTCGTCCTCGTCCTCTAGAATTCTGCACAAAACCACCACGACCTCTTTGAGCTGCTGCTGCATTATTCTGCGCTAAGATCGGACATTCATTTTTATAGTGACCCTCTTTCTTGCAGTACGCGCATTGATTCCACTGATATTGAGGTCTTGATGTATTATAATCTGTCCTTTGGTATGAGTTTTGCTGCGTATTAGTCTGGTTCGTGCGAGGCGGATACGCCTGCTGCAAAAGAACTTTAGTTTTTAAATCTTTCGTTTTCTTTTCTGATTTTTCCTTTTCCTCTTTATCCCTATTTTCGTAGTACTGCGCAGTCGCAAGAATTTGCGCTGTCGTAGATACAGCCCACGCACTTTCTGAGTCTTTTAATTTATTGCATAATTCAGGTAACAAATTATGCACAAATTTATCGACAAACAATCTTTGTCCTCCTTCTGTACTCATGTCCTGACCACTATGATCCACAAAAGTCTCTTCGAACCTCGTGAAGAAGTCCGAGACACTTTCGTCTTTCTTTTGCTTACATGCTGACAACTTGTCCCAATTAACACGCAATGCTGGCATCAGAGTTTTCATTAGATCAATTATTCTACCTGGCAGATTAGCGATCAAAGGTTCAGGTTTCGCACCACCTATTTGTTGACCATCTGCTGCAGTGATAGCTGCCCAATCACCACCTAAAGCAACTTGATGATCTTCTCTACGAATTTTAGCCCACACTGGTTGCGGAACTACATTACCAAACAACATATCAATGTCGGCTAAGTTCATTATACAAGCCTCAACTGTCTGTGTTAATTCTTTGTAATATCCGGCTGGATTCTTACGCGGATCTGGCAAGGCCTGTTTCACTGCTAACACTTCTGCTCGCTTCCATGGAATGTGTATCCACACTCGTTGGAACTGCGCTGGAGCACCTGCAATACCAGCATTATCATCACGTGCCACTGCTTCGCGCCAGATCGGAGGAACTTCCCTCATAGGATATTGGCGACTTAGCTTCATTTTACCTTTCTCTAAATCTCTTGGTGAACGAAGAGATGGTTCATTCCTAAAACTCAAAATGAGTTCCATCGCTTGTTTTATTTTCTCACCCACTATCATTCCAGCAGCAAACTCCTTTTGAACCCTAATTAAATCTTCCAAATCTGATTCGACATCGTCTTCTTCTATCTCTTCACGTAACAACGAGCACATCTCATCAAAGACGTATCGCTGCGTTGGTTCTCCCCACTGCATAAACGTGTCTAGCACATCTCTCGTACTATATCTTCTACCCTTCGAAATCCATCTGAGAGCCGTGGAGTCTAAAACTCCCCGTTCTTCAGTACTCGGAAGCTGACTCCGTCTCTGTACAGAGTCAGGAGTAGGAGTCTTAATCAAAGTTTTATATATAGGAGACAGCATATTAGTAACCGAATCAGTGATTCTTCGACGAACAGAAAGTGGAGTTAGTACACTCGCAGACATAGAGAATGCAGTAGAGGTAGGAATAGATGAGGAAGCAGTAGGAGTATCGAGGAAAATAGTTTCTGGAGCAGTAGGTACAGAGGTAGGTATAGTGGCTGGCAGTGTAAGAAGAGGAGGAGCTGTAGGAACATTTACATTCATCACAGGAAGTACAGGAACTTGATTCTGAGGGATAGGAGCAGGAGCACCAGGTTGTCCAGCAACCGGCAATTGAACATTCGGGACTAGTGGAGTCGTAGCACCTTGTGCATACGGTGGAGGTGACCGCAACAGATAAGATAGCAGAGGATCGTTTTCGGAGTCCTCCAGTATCTTAGCCATTTTCGATGGCAAGGCAGGATAGCACTTGTCAATCGCTAAGTTATGTTCTCTAATGGCTACATCTATGACCTTCTCACACTCGTTAGCTTGCAACTGTTTAGTCGCTTGCTCTAGAGTTAACTCTTCTTGTTCTTTCTGCTCTTTCTTCAACCTTCTCATTTCTCTCTGTTTGGATTCTTTCCGCCAATAACGGAAGGAATCAAACATTGCCGGCCGGGCTTTCTTTTTAAACAATTTCGCTTCCAAATTGTCGAGAATCTCTGGTTCAAAACTACCATGCAGTGGCCAACTAAGGACACCATCCTTCTTACAATAACGGACCCATACCTCATTATAAGTTATAGGACCCACGCCATACTTACAATATAGATCATATAGGGGAGTCCCAATCGGAGGAACCAGACAAGAGTCCTCCAATCGTGAGTCACTGTTGCAACTAAAACAAGACAACATTTTCCGACTTACCATTTTCAGTCCGGAACACAAAACAAACAAAACACGAAACAAATATGTGCACTCGAACCAAGAACTTAGGCCTACCAAAACGAACTGATGTATCGATACCCAAAACTAAACCAAATAGATTATCGTAACTAGAACAACCAGTGATAATCTAACAAAACCAAACCAAACCAAGAACCGATCAAGGATTTTTAACAATCCTCACAAAGTAACCAGCTAGCTATCACTAAATACTTAACTGAGTCACTGAAGACGTCACCAAGGAGAAACCCGTCACGTTTCGCCGTACTAAGGACTGCACCACTTCGGGTCCAAGACAGGGCGACGGTCAAGGCAACGGCCCACTGCAGCCGTCCTGAACGGGAAACCCTCGTGGAAGAGAACTTCGGGCCACTTTTGCGATATGCCGGGATCGATGAAGTGGGGCGCCTCCCTCAGGAATCTTCACACGAAGCTTCTCGAACTCTTCAGGCTTTTGGACCGGTACCGAATGACGTCGCCCCACGTTGGGCGCCAATTGGAGTTCTGGACTTTTTGGTTCCGTCCAGAGGTGTCAGGGTACAACACCCAAAGACCCCGGAGTTCCACCTGCCTTGGTGCACAAATGAACAGAAACACGGGCTTCTCGATGGTGGCGTCAAAGACCAAAGGTTTATTACTGCAGGGACACAGAAGTCACAGAATCTACACACGGGCAGAAACTAGGAGCCTGTTCGATTTGTACAAAGTGGGTTGCTCCTTATATACGAAATTTTAAGCTGGGGGCGAATTCTTTACATGTAATACATTCCCAAAACCTTTGTGTCTAAAACAATAAATATTTGGTGTTACACAGGAACCGTCGATAATATCTGAGGCCAAACATTGCGAAGAGAGGGGTTCCCACTAGTTTGTCACAATTCCCTGTCAATATTGCATTCAGGACCCGGACCGCCTCATCGTAAAGTTCGTTACCTCCCCCTAATAAAGATTCAGAAAGAAAGAAACAGAGCCAGGTGTGGAAGATAGAAAAGCGGGATAAGGGATGTTTGTGGGTTGTAAATGGGCAAGGCTACCGGCTTCGGCCGCCTAATCATGATCAGATACAATGGACACGAAGACCAGTTTGGCAGGGCTGGCCTCGGGCAGAGGAGGCAGCCTTTGTCGAGTCATGCAGCTACAGCGTGATCTGGTTTAAGGTGCACGTGTCATGTAAGAGGTGAATCTCCGGCTAAGGCTACGTGTCCTTAATCAAAGTGGAGTGAATGAAGTGATCCGAGGCTATTGCATATGTGAGGGCAAGGAAACACAAAATGGCGGCCATGATCTAAGATGGATGCCGTGGGTAGATCAGAAATATGTCGATGGAAGGAGTGCTCTTGCTCGTAGCGTAGCGAAAACACTAGGATATACTAAATGGATCATTTGCGGTTCACTGATACCAATATTAGGTATTTCCGACAAACTTAAAAAACACGGTTTCAAGTCGTCACAGAACCGTCACGGAACCTCAGTTCCGCAACCAGTGTGGGCTAAAATTCGTAGAGAGGATCATCAAGCTGCTTTAGGTGGTGATTGGGCAGCTATCACTGCAGCAGATGGTCAGCAAATAGGTGGTGCGAAACCCGAACCTCTAATTGTTAATCTGCCAGGTAGAATAATTGATCTAATGAAGACTCTGATGCCAGCATTGCGTGTTAATTGGGACAAGCTGTCAGCATGCAGGCAGAAGAAAGACGAAAGTGTCTCCGACTTCTTCACGAGGTTTGAAGAGACTTTTGTAGATCATAGTGGTCAGGACATGAGTACAGAAGGAGGACAGAGATTGTTTGTCGATAAATTTGTGCATAATTTGTTACCTGAATTATGCAATAAATTAAAAGACTCAGAAAGTGCGTGGGCTGTATCTACGACAGCGCAAATACTTGCGACTGCACAGTACTACGAAAATAGGGATAAAGAGGAAAAGGAAAAATCAGAAAAGAAAACAAAAGATTTAAAAACTAAAGTTCTTTTGCAACAGGCGTATCCGCCTCGCACGAATTAGACTAATACGCAGCAAAATTCATACCAAAGGACAGATTATGGTTCATCAAGACCTCAATATCAGTGGAATCAGTGTGCGTACTGTAAGAAAGAGGGTCACTATAAAAATGAATGTCCGATCTTAGCGCAAAATAATGCAGCAGCAGCTCAGAGAGGTCGTGGTGGTTTTGTGCAGAATTCTAGAGGTCGAGGACGAGGTGCTATGCCCCCACAAACGAATGATCGTCCCTCCAATCACTTTGATCAACGAAATGGACAATCTACTCAGCAAAGTAGATCTCAACAATATCTTGTCGAGGACTATAATGAAGTAGATGAGGGTTATCAACAAAATGGGTACTAGGACAGCCATGGACAGAGAGAGGGAGTAGTATCAGTTCCAGTGGATCAGAGTGGGCCTTATGTCGCAGTAGCAACATCAGGTGTAGTCGAACCGTTTCTGTTGGATACTGGTGCCGCAAAAAGTTCTATCATTCATGCGAAACTCCCTGGCGCACCTTTGTCTGGCTCAACAAATGTTTCCGTAGGTTTTTCAGGCGCCCCTGTTTACAACCCAATATCTGGTCCTTTGTCTATTTCTGTTGGACCGTGCCAATTGAAAGCACCCCTGATTTTGACGACAGGTTGTAATGAAAACCTGCTTGGTTTAGATTTGTTAAAACGACTATATGCGACATTGTACTGTTCCCCGGAAGGAGTACAGCTTACATTGGGTAAAAATATCACCTCTCCGATGTACTTGTCAATGGACGCACTCCCGCCGGAGCTACGTTCACTCCCTGATTCTCTTTGGGCGACTGGTCCTAATGATGTAGGTCTCCTAGAAATTCCACCGTATGTGGTAACTTTGAAAGCGAATGTAAAATTTCCAAGAATTCCCCAATATAAAATATCTAGTGAAGGAGAGCGTGCACTTTTATTGATTGTGCAAGATTTGATTAAAAAAGGTGTGGTTGAAGAAACTAGAGGAAATGTCTGTAACAGTCCTGTATTGCCGATCCTGAAACGAACTGATCCTACAAAACCTCCAGTTTATAGGTTTGTCATAGACCTTAGAGAAGTTAATAAGATTGTAGTCCCGCAGTTTCCTGTAGTGCCAGACATTACTGCCTTGTTAACATTGATTCCTGCCACAGCCACATGGTTCTCAGTTATTGACCTAAAGAATGCCTTTTTCAGCATTCCGATAGCTGAAGAAAGTAGGGATATTTTCGGCTTCTGTCTAGGAGGTCGCAGTTTCAGATTTAAACGCGCTCCACAAGGCTATTGTGAGAGTCCATCAATTTATAGTCAAGCATTAAAAAGCCAGTTAGATTCTTTTGTCCTTCCTCCAGGTTCTGCCCTAGTACAGTACGTAGACGATCTTTTAGTGGCTGCCGATGACAAGGAAACTTGCAAAGCAGCTACAATTTCCCTATTGCATCATTTGTCTAATTTGAATCACAAGGTGTCTCCTTCGAAAATGCAATACTGCTGCCAAGAAGTGACCTACCTAGGTCATCTCTTGTCAAAGGAGGGAAGGAAGTTGACCCCAGAAAGAATAAAAGCAATTACACAGATGAGTGTTCCACGCACACAGAGAGAAGTGCGTGCCTTCCTAGGCATTACCTCTTACTGTAGGCAGTGGATTCCAAATTTTTCTCTGTTAGCGAAACCATTGGTAGCTTTGACTGGGAAAAATGTTCCGAGTCCGGTGCCATGGTCTGATGAATGTCAAGAGAGTTTTATTGAATTACGAAAAGCATTGTGTTCAGCTCCTGTATTGGGTACACCTGATTACAGTAAGCCATTCACGCTCTACGTTCACGAAAGGGAAGGTTGCGCGTTGAGTGTTCTGACACAGAAGTTTGGTGATAAACAACGCCCTTGTGCGTATTTCTCATCAACATTAGATCCGGTAGCCAGAGCGTTGCCTAGTTGTTTGAGAGCTACAGCGGCAGCTGCAGCTTCCATTCGACAATCTGCTGGTTTGGTGATGAACAATATGCTAGTGGTCATGGTTCCTCATGCAGTGGATACACTCATGAACCGAACGAAGACACAACACCTTACTATTGCGAGATTATCTGGTTACGAGCTGACATTACTAGCGAGTCATATTCAGATCAAAAGATGCAATGTATTAAATCCAGCAACAATGTTGCCGACTGATCAAGAGTCGAGTGATTCCGAGCCACATGATTGCTGTTTCAAAACGGAGGAAGAGACAAAAGGACGCATTGATTTAAAAGATACTCCGCTATCAGATCCGGATGGTACGCTGTATGTGGACGGGTCATGTTTTAAATTGGAGAATGGTGATGTGACTGCTGCTTACGCGGTAACGACTTTGAAGACGATTGTGGAGACTGCAAGAGTGAGTCAGAATTCTGCCCAAGCTGCAGAATTAATAGCTCTAACGAGAGCGTGTGTTTTAGCTGAGGGAAAGAGAGTGAATGTGTTTACAGATAGTCAGTACGCATTTGGCGTGGCCCATAGTTTTGGCCGGTTGTGGAGAGAAAGAGGTTTCATTACGTCCCATGGGACTAAGATCCAACATGGTCAGCTAGTTAACGACTTGTTGGAATCTCTAACCTTGCCGACTGAAGTTGCGATTGTAAAGTGCAGTGCTCATAAAGCAATCACGGATGATGTTGGTCGTGGGAATGCTTTTGCTGATGAAATTGCTAAACAGACAGCTAGAGACACGATGAGCAGAATGTATGTTGCTACGTCTGCAAGATGGATTGCTGAGTCCGGAATGTGTGAAGACACTATGGAAAGTGTGAAAGAGATTCAGAAAGAAGCAACTGAGGAAGAGAAACGTGTATGGAGAGAAAGTACGGGCAAGTTGGACTCGAATGGATGTTGGATTGATTTGACAGAACAGAAGCGTTGGATGTTGCCCGATGCATATGTGCTTGCAGTAGTGACGATGGCGCATGGAGTAGCGCATATAAGTTCTAAAGGGATATGTAAGATGTTGGCTCCGGTCTGGAAGAATGAGGGAATCAGTAAGTGTGCAGAGAGAGTGGTGAAAAATTGTATGGTGTGCTTGATGCATAATCCTGGCAAGGGAACTCCAACTCCAGCTGGTCATTTCGCTCCTCCTTCCTGTCCCTTTGAAGTAATTCAGTTAGACTTCATTCACATGGAACGCTGCAACAATTTGAAGTATGTCCTGGTGGTAGTTTGTGCTTTTTCCAGGTGGATAGAAGCATACCCACTAAAGGACAACACTGCCCTATCTACTGCCAAAATTCTTCTCAAGGAATTTTTCCCTAGATATGGAATGCCACGGATTGTATGGTCGGACAACGGAAGTGAGTTTATAGGGAAAGTTATGCAGAGTGTGTGTGCCGGCTTAGGATTGAAACAGAAATTTCACAGTGCAAACCATCCCCAGTCTGCTGGTTTAGTCGAGGGTTACAATGGCACCCTCAAGCTGAAAATAGCCAAAATACAAGCATCCACAGGTTTAGCCTGGCCAGACGCACTTCCTTTGGCCTTGTTATCAACGAGAGCAACAGTACATTCTAGAATAGGGCTTAGTCCTTACGAGATAGTCTTTGGTCGCCCGGCAAATGTCTGGGGTGTGCCAAGGCCTAAACAATTTTGCTCCATTGAATATCCTATGTTGATAGACTACCTTTACGACTTGACTGCTAAATTGAGTCTTATTCATCAACAGGTTTTCGATGCTTTGCCAAAACCTCCGGAGAGTCCAGGGCATCAGCTGAAACCAGGAGATCTGGTTGTAATCAAGAACTTCGCGAGGACGAAGAACCTTCAGCCGAGATTTGTGGGGCCTTTTCAGATCTTACTGGCAACGAGGACAGCAGTTCGTGTAGCTGGCCGTAAGCACTGGATACACGCTTCTCATGTTAAGCGTGTTCCTTTGCCGCTCCCTTACGACGACTGGGTGAAAAAGGGAATTGGTGCCTCCGAATCTGAAAGCACACCGAAGTTCATCTCTTTCAGCGATGCCGAATTGATTACTGACACTTCAAAACCTGACTCTCCTCCTGAAAAGACTCCTTTGAACACTGAACATTTGTCTCCAGCATCAGAAGAAACTTTGCTATCTGCGAACTTGAACTCTGCAACAGCTGCTAGTGATACGCTATTTTCCGATCAGACAGTACCAGCGAAGCAGAGATACAACCTAAGAAGCCGTAAAATGGACAAATAAAGCAGGCAACTGCATATTGTGATTTTGATATATATATTGAACTTTTGCCTTCAGCCAGGAAGTTTGCTATTGTTTATTGTTTTTAAAATTGCCTTGCCGTCTGGGTAGCCGTAGGGTCGTGGCTGTGTGCCTAGTTTGAATTTGCAGGGGTCTGACACAAGGTCGATCTTTCTGTTGGTTCTGGGAACTCCCAGGGCTGATAGAGGCATTTTCATCTACGTACACATCATCAGTGGTCGCGAGCGGATTGTAGAAGATGGAGCTTCCTGCGCTGCAACGAGAAAATGTGATTTATGTTCACAGAAACAGACTTAATAGAATTCTTCATAGCAAATGCTTTCTGATGCAATGTGCCATTACATTTTTGATTGTTTTAGCAACATTGGTGGGTGGAATCGTCTTTAGTATAAATTTGATTTTTGTGCCAGTTACTACAGTACCTCCCCTTGATCCTGCTATTTCTACTGTTTCTTCTATACACTCTTTTCACTCGTTTCCAGAACATGAGCAAGCCCGACGCTCAGAATTCACCAACAACACTTTTGTACAGCTCTTGCACCAACACCAACTGGTAGTTAACACTACAGACTGCTGGGTGTGTGGCTTGATACCTCACACTATGGATAAAGGTATTCCCTATCTGGTTTTGCCTTACAGCTATAATGGATCATTTCAGGCCTTCCAAACCATCTTTGCTTATGCCCTTGAAACTTATCCTCCACGTCCACCGCGTTCCGCTAAATATAACTCTGCCAACAAAGCTTTAGTCCAGGGAATTATTGACATGGTCAAGGACGTCAATAATACTCCATCTTACCCTAGAGACGAATTGCGAGTATATTTAAGTTGGAATACTTCAGAGTATCGCCTTAGTTTAGGAGAAAGCAAGCGTAAAAGCTCAACTCCAATCTGGGTCGTACCTCACCGAGGTCAGGTCTGTTTGCAAGGTAACGGGAGAAATCCGAGAGCTCAGCTAGGGAGGAGTGAGTGCGTAGAGACTTACGTGTTTCCGGCTAACTCTTCCCCTGCCTTTCTCACTGCTAGGGGTACCTACTTCATTTGTCGAGACAGAGCTTATACATGGTTGCCTGCCGACTTTTCAGGATCATGTTATATTGCTCGACTACTGCCTCCGACATACACTGCTTCACCTGATTACCACAGAACCAGAGTAGCGAGAGGTGTCTTCAGCAAGGAAGATACCGCTGGTCAGGAAGCTGGAGACTTCTTCAAAGGCTTCCTTCCGTTCTGGGGGCCTATGGCCAATAGTAGAAACATACGTCAGCTAACACGGGTAGTTGAATCTACTATTACCGAAACTGCTGGTGCCCTTAGCAATCTGACAGCTGAGCTTCAGGCGGATAGGCTCATGACGTTGCAGAATCGTATGGTTCTAGACGTTATACTTGCAGATCGAGGTGGGGTATGCAGAATGATCCAATCGAGCTGCTGTGTCTTTATTCCTAATAATGCTCCAACAGTCTATGAGGCGATCCCTAAGTTGCACAAGATTTCAGACTCCATACATGTAGACAAGGGAAACTGGTCCTTCATGGATTGGTTTTGGACTCTGATATCAGCGTGGGGATGGAAGGTTCTAATGGTCATTGGTGTCATCTTAGTATTCCTATTCTCATGTTGTCTGATTATCCAGTGTGGTCCTGCTCTGTGTAGTCTTTGTGCTGCAACTTGTCTCAGAAAACCACCTGCGTTTGGAGAAAAGACACGAGAAAGGATGATGATACAACAGCATGTCACTGACCTGATGAGCATAGAACTAGATTCAGACATAGACTGAGTAATTGCCTATGTAAGGGCAAAAGGAGGGTCTGAGGTTCCGTGACGGTTCCGTGACAATTTGAACCCGTGTTTTCAAATTTGTCGGAAATACATAATATTGGTATCAGCGAACCGCAAATGATCCATTTAGTATATCCTGGTGTTTTCGCTACGCTACAAGCAAGAGCACTCCTTCTATTGACATATTTCTGATCTACCCACGGCATCCATCTTAGATCATGGCCGCCATTTTGTGATTCTTGCCCTCACATACGCAATAAAACTCTGATCACTCCACTTTGATTAAGGACACGTAGCCTTAGCCGGAGATTCACCTCTTACATGACACGTACACCTTAAACCAGATCACGCTGTAGCTGCATGACTCGACAAGGGCTGCCTCCTCTGCCCGAGGCCAGCCCTGCCAAACTGGTCTTCGTGTCCATTGTACCTGATCATGATTAGGCGGCCGGAGCCGGTAGCCTTGCCCATTTACAACCCACAAGCATCTCTTATCCCGCTTTCCTATCTTCCACACCTGGCTCTGTTTCTTTCTTTCTGAATCTTTATTAGGGGGAGGTAACGAACTTTACGATGAGGCGGTCCGAGTCCTGAATGCAATATTGACAGGGAATTGTGACAAACTAGTGGGAACCCCTCTTTTCGCAATGTTTGGCCTCAGATATTATCGACGGTTCCTGTGTAACGCCAAATATTTATTGTTTTAGACACAAAGGTTTTGGGAATGTATTACATGTAAAGAATTTGCCCCTAGCATAAAAAACAGTATATAAGGAGCAGCCCTCTTTGTACAAATCGAACAGGCTCCTGGTTACTGCCCGTGTGTAGTATCTGTGACTTCTGTGTCCCTGCAGTAATAAACCTTTGGTCTTTGACGCCACCATCGAGAAGCCCGTGTTTCTGTTCATTTGCGCACCAAGGCAGGTGGGAACTCCGGGGTCTTTGGGTGTTGTTCCCTGACACCTCTGGACGGAACCAAAAAGTCCAGAACTCCACAGGCAGGAGCCGTCGGATACAGGGGCTGGAAGAAGTGATGACCAGAGCAGCTGAAAACACTCTCCCGGACACTCCACCTGGGTACTCTCAGGCAGGAGCCGTCAGATACAGGGGCTGGAAGAAGTGATGACCAGAGCAGCTGAAAACACTCTCCCGGACACTCCACCTGGGTACTCTCAGGCAGGAGCCGTCAGATACAGGGGCTGGAGGAAGTGATGACCAGAACAGCTGAAAACACTCCCGGACACTCCACCTGGGTACTCTCAGGCAGGAGCCGTCGGATACAGGGGCTGGAAGAAGTGATGACCAGAGCAGCAGAAAACACTCTCCCGGACACTCCACCTGGGTACTCTCAGGCAGGAGCCGTCAGATACAGGGGCTGGAGGAAGTGATGACCAGAACAGCTGAAAACACTCTCCCGGACACTCCACCTGGGTACTCTCAGGCAGGAGCCGTCGGATACAGGGGCTGGAAGAAGTGATGACCAGAGCAGCTGAAAACACTCTCCTGGACACTCCACCTGGGTACTCTCAGGCAGGAGCCGTCAGATACAGGGGCTGGAAGAAGTGATGACCAGAGCAGCTGAAAACACTCTCCTGGACACTCCACCTGGGTACTCTCAGGCAGGAGCCGTCAGATACAGGGGCTGGAAGAAGTGATGACCAGAGCAGCTGAAAACACTCTCCTGGACACTCCACCTGGGTACTCTCAGGCAGGAGCCGTCGGATACAGGGGCTGGAAGAAGTGATGACCAGAGCAGCTGAAAACACTCTCCCGGACACTCCACCTGGGTACTCTCAGGCAGGAGCCTTCAGATACAGGGGCTGGAAGAAGTGATGACCAGAGAAGCTGAAAACACTCTCCTGGACACTCCACCTGGGTACTCTCAGGCAGGAGCCGTCAGATACAGGGGCTGGAAGAAGTGATGACCAGAGCAGCTGAAAACACTCTCCCGGACACTCCACCTGGGTACTCTCAGGCAGGAGCCGTCAGATACAGGGGCTGGAAGAAGTGATGACCAGAGCAGCTGAAAACACTCTCCCGGACACTCCACCTGGGTACTCTCAGACAGGAGCCGTCAGATACAGAGGCTGGAAGAAGTGATGACCAGAGCAGCTGAAAACACTCTCCCGGTGTTGGACAGGCCACATGGAAGGCCGCTCTCCCCCGGCCCGACCCGGCTTCAGCCCGGTCCCGCAGGAACCACACACCACTCTTGCACGGCCTCCGTCCCTTCAGGGACCCATGCCCTCGAGTATGTCAACCTCGTGGGCCCGATCCACTGCCAGTCTACGCGCCCATCCCGGGGTGCCATCTTGGACACTCCACCACGTGGCCGCCTGGCCTCCGGCCGACCTCAACCCTGGGCCTGGCCAGGCCTCAGACATCCCGGCACCACCCTCCACCCAGGAGGTGAGCGGGCCACTTGGCAAGTCAATGGGAGAAAGAGGTGTCGATGGCTCTCCCCCGCCCAGTGCCGCTCACCCATCGCCTCCCCGGGCACTGGCTCCACCTCCCTGCTGTGTGTCTGGACTCCCTCATCCCGGACCTCCCGACCTCCAAGTGCGAGGGTCCGGACATCAAAGCACACCAGCCCTATAACTGGGGCAGCTCCAGAGCAGGAAGGCAGTTGTATCTTGGAGTCGAGAGACGTAAAGAGGAACTCATCCTGGACGGACTACTGGCGCTGCCGTAGCTCTGTCTTGTGCACCATCGTCCTGCCTGTTGGCGCTGCCACAGCCTTCGTAATCTTCATCACCTTCATCGTCGTCGGGACCTGCTGGCGTGGCCGCGGACCGTTGTAACCGCCATCTTCACCGGGACCTGCAGGCTCCGCCGCGGACCGTCGTTTTCCTTCGTCCATCTCGGGACCTGCCTGGCTCCGCCGCGGCCCGATCATCTAGAACGCCGAGCTCGAGGATTGAGAGCTATTTTCCACTCATTGGTAACAAAGACTGTCCCGCTACCCCTTTCCTAAACCAGAGACTAGAACCGAGGGGACCCCTGAGTCCAGACCTCCTTGTATCCATCATCGTAACCTAAGAATTGCATATAAAGTCTCGTTAACCTTCAAACTTGTGTGGTGTCCGTCTGTGGGGGGGAAGTTACTTGTCTGTACAGTTGTTGGAGACGGCTCTCCCTGGAGACCTCTCCCCGTAACCTCGGCCGACCCTCCCGGTCCGTCTAACATTGGTGGCAGCGGTGGGATCCGAATCACCGCATAAACGTACAGAGAGTAGCTCACCCCACGACGAAGTCACAATGACCACGAAAGAAAGCGGATCAACCGAGAAATTCCAAATGGAGAAATTGGAGGAGTACAACCATCGTGAACTAAAACAATTCTGCATCGAACTGGGTATCGCTACCACCGGACTGAGTACCAAGGACGATTTTAAGCATGCCCTAGAAGCTTGGGCAGAGACCGGGGCTGCCGGAACCCCTGATCAAAGCACCGCAGAAAAAACGACCACGGCCCCTGAAGGACAAAGAACGGGTCTCTCGCAAGACGAGATCCAGGAAAGAGAAAGAACCCGACTACACGAGCTGGAAATGGCCCGATTCAAAATGGACGTTGAACTTAAGTTGGCCGAACAAAAAATCAACTTAGAGCACCTGCGTCTCCGAGAAGAAAGAGAGGAGAAACAGAGACAAAGGGAGCTCGAGGAAAAGAAACTAGCGTACGAACACGAACGAAACCTAGCCGAGATCAACCTACGCAAGCAGAATAAAGAAGCAGGGGTGCCCGAGCGACCCCCCACCTCAGGGACCACTGAGAAAAAGGTACACATCCCCAAGGATGTTGTCCGAGAATATTTCAGAGAAGACGACATCCAGCAATGGTTTAAGGCCTATGAAATCGCTATGACCGCACACCGGATCGATAGAAGCGACTGGGGAGCCGGTCTATGGGGAAGATTCCTCAATGAGGGCCGCGACACCCTGCTACAGCTCCCGGACCACCAGATGACCTCCTACGACCATATGAAAGCGGCACTCCTCACCCGCTATGGCCTCACACCCGAGATGTACCGTCAGAGGTTCCGAGACTGCACCCGCATCCCGGGTACAACTTGGGTGGACTATGTAACATACTTTAGCCGAGCCTTTGAGGGCT
This sequence comes from Lissotriton vulgaris, assembly GCF_964263255.1. Classification (NCBI taxonomy): domain Eukaryota; kingdom Metazoa; phylum Chordata; class Amphibia; order Caudata; family Salamandridae; genus Lissotriton; species Lissotriton vulgaris. Next base: position 147,946 of record NW_028247323.1, on the reverse strand, counting down.
GGATCAGAGGAAGCAACGTCACGACCTACGAGCAACTATTTAATCTGATGGTATGGGAGCATCTGTCGAACAATTGCTTCATTGAACTCCGCCAGCACCTCCTCGACAGCAAGTTAACGGATCCCCGGCAGCTCGCAGCCGAAGCTGACCGGTGGGAGATCACCAGAGTAGGCCGGAATGGGTCCTACGAACAGAACCGGAGCAACAACGGTCAGCACCGACCCAGAGGAGGAGGAGGGGGCCAAGGGCGAGGAAGAGACAACGCTCCGGTCGCCCCCGCTACCAGCACCACCCCCCCGGCCAACCGGGGCAGCACCCCAGCGCGATTGGGGCACAGAGCCAATGTCACGTGTCACCGATGTCAACGAGTCGGCCACTATGCGAACGACCCAAACTGCCCGCAGTACCAGAGCCCAAGACCCCGCCAAGTGGCCGCTGCAGCCCTAGGGGAAGAACAGATCTCCGAGGAGCAGGAAGAATACGAACAAGAGCATCAAGAGTGGGAGCCAGCCGCCATGGCTCTAGCCTGCTTAGGGGGGAAAGACATGGTCCCGCGGGTCCCCCTACCCGCTAACACCCAGAAGTACAGCCAATGGGTGAGCATCAATGGACGCCAGGCCGAAGCCCTTCGTGACACCGGGGCCAGTGTAACAGCCGTCCGCTGTCACCTGGTGGCCCCAGAACAATATCTACCGAACATTCTCTGCCCTGTACGATCAGCCGATAACTCGGAAAGCCTGTGCCGGATGGCCTGCGTCCCCTTCGAATGGGGGGGGGTCTCCGGCATGTTGAAAGTAACGGTCCGAGACGATGCCCCCGTAGACTGCCTCCTGGGCAATGACCTTGAAAGCTCTCCGTGGGCCACCGTGGAGCGAAGAGAACACCTGGGGATGTTGGGCATCCCAGACTGGGCGTGCGTCACCACCCGTTCCATGGCCGCCCGTGCCAATCACCGCCCAGAAGAACCCGAATGGCCGGCGCCACCGCCTCCGGTCGCCCCAGCCGAAAACACCGACCGTGACATTCCCTCCGAACCAGCTCAACCTACCGACCTCGCTAACCTCGACCAGTGGCCTCAAGAGGGAGGGCCCACGCAAGAACAATTTCGCCAAGAACAGAAGACCTGTCCCTCCCTCGAGGGACTCCGCCAGCAAGCGCTCGCCCAAAGCGCAGGGGATACCTCCGGAACTCATTGGGTCTACTGGGACAATGATCTGCTGTACAGCGAGCAAAGAATCGCCGAGCTGGGGAGCAACCGAGTACTAGTGGTACCCCTCCGTTTTAGAGACTTCCTGTTAAACCTGGCCCACGATGTCCCCCTAGCAGGACACCTGGGACAAGATAAAACCTACAGTCGCCTAGTGACCCACTTCTTCTGGCCCAAAATGAGGAACGATGTGCACCAGCATTGCCGATCTTGCCCCACGTGCCAAGCCAGTGGAAAGAGCGGCCGCAAACTAAAGGCCCCCCTGCAACCTTTTCCCGTGGTCACTACCCCGTTTGAGAGAGTCGGAATAGACATTGTGGGGCCCCTGGACCCACGCACAAAACAGGGCCATCGATTCATCTTGGTGCTGGTGGACCACGCCACCCGCTACCCTGAGGCTGTCCCCCTGCGGACTGTGACCGCCCCGGTAGTCGGCCGGGCTCTGATGGGGATCTTCTCCCGTGTGGGCTTCCCCCGAGAAGTCGTCAGCGACAGAGGCACGAACTTTATTTCCAAATACATGAAGTCCCTCTGGCAACAGTGCGGGGTCACCTACCGATTCACGACCCCCTATCACCCTCAAGGGAACGGACTCGTTGAGCGGTTCAACCGCACGCTAAAGGGGATGATCGGGGGGTTGGAAGAGCCCCTCCGTCGCCAGTGGGATGTGCTGCTGCCGTGCCTCCTCTTCGCGTATCGAGAGGTCCCCCAGAAATCCCTGGGCTTCAGCCCATTTGAACTGCTGTATGGACACCCAGTGCGAGGGCCGCTCAGTCTCATCAAAGAAGGCTGGGAGCTGCCTCCGTCAAAGAACCCTCCAGATGTCTTCCGGTATCTCTTAACCCTCCGCAACCAGACCCGGCGGTTCCGGGAACTAGCAAAAGCCAACCTAGAGGCCAGTCAAGAGGACATGAAAAAGTGGTATGACCGGAATGCCTCATCCATTGAATTTGAACCTGGGCAGCCGGTATGGGTGATGTCCCCCACCGAGCCATGTGCGCTACAAGACAAATGGACGGGGCCCTTCAAGGTAATCGAGCGCAAGGGCCCTGCCACCTATCTCATCGACATGGAATCCTCCCGGAACCCACTCCGGGTCCTCCACGCTAACAGACTGAAGCCCCACTTTGTGCGTACAGAACTCAGCCTCCTGATGGCCAAAGACACTGGGGTGGAAGAAGACTCCGAGCCCCTCCCTGACCTCCTACGGACTCGGGAACAAGACGGCTCCGTGGATGGGGTCCGACTCTCGGAGACCCTCACCGGAGAGCAACGTCAGGAATGTCAAGCTCTCCTCTCACAGTTCGCCAGTCTGTTCTCCCTCACCCCCGGTGTCACTTCCTGGTGTGTGCACGATGTAGATACGGGGGACAGCCCCCGTATCCGCCACCGGGCCTACCGCGTGCCAGATCGGGTACGGGCCTGCATCCAGGAAGAAGTAGCCAAGATGCTCACACTTGGGGTCATCGAAGCTTCGGACAGCCCCTGGGCCAGCCCTGTCGTACTGGTCCCCAAAGCGGCCACCCCCGGCACCACCCCGGAACTTCGGTTCTGTGTCGACTACCGGGGCTTGAACGCGGTCACCCGAACAGACGCACATCCCATCCCCCGGGCAGATGAACTGATCGACCGCATGGGAGCTGCCCGCTACCTCAGTATCTTCGACCTGACGGCGGGCTACTGGCAGATCGGCCTCACACCCCGGGCGCAAGAACGTTCGGCCTTTTCCACACCCGATGGCCATTACCATTTCACCGTCATGCCCTTCGGCATGAAGAACGCCCCAGCGACCTTCCAACGGCTCGTCAATCAGGTCCTGGCGGGGCTCGAAGGATTCAGCGCCGCCTACCTGGACGACATCGCTGTGTACAGCCACCATTGGTCCGAGCACCTCCACCACCTCCGAGCAGTGCTGCACGCCCTACAGCGGGCTGGCCTCACGATCAAGGCCAGCAAGTGTCAAATTGGACAAGGATCTGTAACCTACCTCGGGCACCAGGTGGGGAGCGGGCTGGTGGCCCCTCTACAGCTAAAAATTGCCGCCATCCAGTCATGGCAGTCCCCCGTCACACAGACCGAGGTACGAGCCTTCCTGGGCCTCACAGGCTACTACCGAAGGTTCGTGAAAGACTATGGTACTATAGTGGGACCCCTCACAGAACTCACGTCGAAAAACCAGCCCAAGAAGGTCAACTGGACCCCAGAGTGTCAAGCTGCCTTTGAACGATTGAAAGCCGCCATGTGCTCCGCCCCGGTGCTCCAGGCCCCCGACTACAGCCGGGAGTTCATAGTCCAGACGGATGCCTCTGACCATGGCATTGGGGCAGTCCTGTCCCAAGTGAACACCGAAGGCCTGGATCAACCGGTGGCCTTCATTAGCAGACGACTCCTACCGCGAGAACAGCGCTGGAGCACCATTGAGCGGGAGGCCTTCGCTGTGGTATGGGCCCTCAAGAAGCTCCGGCCCTACCTGTTTGGCACACACTTTCGGGTACAGACCGATCACCGACCCCTGCAGTGGCTGATGCAGATGCGGGGGGAGAACCCGAAGTTACTACGCTGGTCCATCTCCCTACAAGGGATGGACTTCACAGTCGAACACCGGCCTGGGCCAGATCACGCCAACGCGGATGGCCTGTCCCGGTTCTTCCGCCTCGACGAGGAGAGTCCCCAAGAGGATGGGTAACTCTCCCCGCCTTCAGCTGGGGGGGACGCATGTTGGACAGGCCACATGGAAGGCCGCTCTCCCCCGGCCCGACCCGGCTTCAGCCCGGTCCCGCAGGAACCACACACCACTCTTGCACGGCCTCCGTCCCTTCAGGGACCCATGCCCTCGAGTATGTCAACCTCGTGGGCCCGATCCACTGCCAGTCTACGCGCCCATCCCGGGGCGCCATCTTGGACACTCCACCACGTGGCCGCCTGGCCTCCGGCCGACCTCAACCCTGGGCCTGGCCAGGCCTCAGACATCCCGGCACCACCCTCCACCCAGGAGGTGAGCGGGCCACTTGGCAAGTCAATGGGAGAAAGAGGTGTCGATGGCTCTCCCCCGCCCAGTGCCGCTCACCCATCGCCTCCCCGGGCACTGGCTCCACCTCCCTGCTGTGTGTCTGGACTCCCTCATCCCGGACCTCCCGACCTCCAAGTGTGAGGGTCCGGACATCAAAGCACACCAGCCCTATAACTGGGGCAGCTCCAGAGCAGGAAGGCAGTTGTATCTTGGAGTCGAGAGACGTAAAGAGGAACTCATCCTGGACGGACTACTGGCGCTGCCGTAGCTCTGTCTTGTGCACCATCGTCCTGCCTGTTGGCGCTGCCACAGCCTTCGTAATCTTCATCACCTTCATCGTCGTCGGGACCTGCTGGCGTGGCCGCGGACCGTTGTAACCGCCATCTTCACCGGGACCTGCAGGCTCCGCCGCGGACCGTCGTTTTCCTTCGTCCATCTCGGGACCTGCCTGGCTCCGCCGCGGCCCGATCATCTAGAACGCCGAGCTCGAGGATTGAGAGCTATTTTCCACTCATTGGTAACAAAGACTGTCCCGCTACCCCTTTCCTAAACCAGAGACTAGAACCGAGGGGACCCCTGAGTCCAGACCTCCTTGTATCCATCATCGTAACCTAAGAATGGCATATAAAGTCTCGTTAACCTTCAAACTTGTGTGGTGTCCGTCTGTGGGGGGGAAGTTACTTGTCTGTACAGTTGTTGGAGACGGCTCTCCCTGGAGAACTCTCCCCGTAACCTCGGCCGACCCTCCCGGTCCGTCTAACACCCGGACACTCCACCTGGGTACTGTCAGGCAGGAGCCGTCAGATACAGGGGCTGGAAGAAGTGATGACCTGAGCAGCTGAAAACACTCTCCCGGACACTCCACCTGGGTACTCTCAGGTAGGAGCCGTCAGATACAGGGCCTGGAAGAAGTGATGACCTGAGCAGCTGAAAACACTCTCCCGGACACTCCACCTGGGTACTCTCAGGCAGGAGCCGTCAGATACAGGGGCTGGAAGAAGTGATGACCAGAGCAGCTGAAAACACTCTCCTGGACACTCCACCTGGGTACTCTCAGGCAGGAGCCGTCAGATACAGGGGCTGGAAGAAGTGATGACCAGAGCAGCTGAAAACACTCTCCTGGACACTCCACCTGGGTACTCTCAGGCAGGAGCCGTCAGATACAGGGGCTGGAGGAAGTGATGACCAGAACAGCTGAAAACACTCTCCTGGACACTCCACCTGGGTACTCTCAGGCAGGAGCCGTCAGATACAGGGGCTGGAAGAAGTGATGACCAGAACAGCTGAAAACACTCTCCCGGACACTCCACCTGGGTACTCTCAGGCAGGAGCCGTCAGATACAGAGGCTGGAAGAAGTGATGACCAGAGCAGCTGAAAACACTCTCCTGGACACTCCACCTGGGTACTCTCAGGCAGGAGCCGTCAGATACAGGGGCTGGAAGAAGTGATGACCAGAACAGCTGAAAACACTCTCCCGGACACTCCACCTGGGTACTCTCAGGCAGGAGCCGTCAGATACAGGGGCTGGAAGAAGTGATGACCAGAGCAGCTGAAAACACTCACCTGGACACTCCACCTGGGTACTCTCAGGCAGGAGCCGTCAGATACAGGGGCTGGAAGAAGTGATGACCAGAGCAGCTGAAAACACTCTCCCGGACACTCCACCTGGGTACTCTCAGGCAGGAGCCGTCAGATACAGAGGCTGGAAGAAGTGATGACCAGAGCAGCTGAAAACACTCTCCCGGACACTCCACCTGGGTACTCTCAGGCAGGAGCCGTCAGATACAGGGGCTGGAAGAAGTGATGACCTGAGCAGCTGAAAACACTCTCCCGGACACTCCACCTGGGTACTCTCAGGCAGGAGCCGTCAGATACAGGGGCTGGAAGAAGTGATGACCTGAGCAGCTGAAAACACTCTCCCGGACACTCCACCTGGGTACTCTCAGGCAGGAGCCATCAGATACAGGGGCTGGAAGAAGTGATGACCAGAGCAGCTGAAAACACTCTCCCGGACACTCCACCTGGGTACTCTCAGGCAGGAGCCGTCAGATACAGGGGCTGGAAGAAGTGATGACCAGAGCAGCTGAAAACACTCTCCTGGACACTCCACCTGGGTACTCTCAGGCAGGAGCCGTCAGATACAGGGGCTGGAAGAAGTGACGACCAGAGCAGCTGAAAACACTCTCCTGGACACTCCACCTGGGTACTCTCAGGCAGGAGCCGTCAGATACAGGGGCTGGAAGAAGTGATGACCAGAGCAGCTGAAAACACTCTCCTGGACACTCCACCTGGGTACTCTCAGGCAGGAGCCGTCAGATACAGGGGCTGGAGGAAGTGATGACCAGAACAGCTGAAAACACTCTCCTGGACACTCCACCTGGGTACTCTCAGGCAGGAGCCGTCAGATACAGGGGCTGGAAGAAGTGATGACCAGAACAGCTGAAAACACTCTCCCGGACACTCCACCTGGGTACTCTCAGGCAGGAGCCGTCAGATACAGGGGCTGGAGGAAGTGATGACCAGAACAGCTGAAAACACTCTCCTGGACACTCCACCTGGGTACTCTAAGGCAGGAGCCGTCGGATACAGGGGCTGGAAGAAGTGATGACCAGAGCAGCTGAAAACACTCTCCTGGACACTCCACCTGGGTACTCTCAGGCAGGAGCCGTCGGATACAGGGGCTGGAAGAAGAGATGACCAGAACAGCTGAAAACACTCCCGGACACTCCACCTGGGTACTCTCAGGCAGGAGCCGTCGGATACAGGGGCTGGAAGAAGTGATGACCAGAACAGCTGAAAACACTCTCCCGGACACTCCACCTGGGTACTCTCAGGCAGGAGCCGTCAGATACAGGGGCTGGAAGAAGTGATGACCAGAACAGCTGAAAACACTCTCCCGGACACTCCACCTGGGTACTCTCAGGCAGGAGCCGTCAGATACAGGGGCTGGAAGAAGTGATGACCAGAACAGCTGAAAACACTCTCCCGGACACTCCACCTGGATACTCTCAGGCAGGAGCCGTCAGATACAGGGGCTGGAAGAAGTGATGACCAGAGCAGCTGAAAACACTCTCCCGGACACTCCACCTGGGTACTCTCAGGCAGGAGCAGTCAGATACAGGGGCTGGAAGAAGTGATGACCAGAGCAGCTGAAAACACTCTGCCGGACACTCCACCTGGGTACTCTCAGGCAGGAGCCGTCAGATACAGGGGCTGGAAGAAGTGATGACCAGAGCAGCTGAAAACACTCTCCTGGACACTCCACCTGGGTACTCTCAGGCAGGAGCCGTCAGATACAGGGGCTGGAAGAAGTGATGACCAGAACAGCTGAAAACACTCTCCCGGACACTCCACCTGGGTACTCTCAGGCAGGAGCCGTCAGATACAGGGGCTGGAAGAAGTGATGACCAGAGCAGCTGAAAACACTCTCCCGGACACTCCACCTGGGTACTCTCAGGCAGGAGCCGTCAGATACAGGGGCTGGAAGAAGTGATGACCAGAACAGCTGAAAACACTCTCCCGGACACTCCACCTGGGTACTCTCAGGCAGGAGCCGTCGGATACAGGGGTTGGAAGAAGTGATGACCAGAACAGCTGAAAACACTCTCCCGGACACTCCACCTGGGTACTCTCAGGCAGGAGCCGTCGGATACAGGGGCTGGAGGAAGTGCTGACCAGAACAGCTGAAAACACTCTCCTGGACACTCCACCTGGGTACTCTCAGGCAGGAGCCATCAGATACAGGGGCTGGAAGAAGTGATGACCAGAGCAGCTGAAAACACTCTCCTGGACACTCCACCTGGGTACTCTCAGGCAGGAGCCGTCGGATACAGGGGCTGGAAGAAGTGATGACCAGAGCAGCTGAAAACACTCTCCTGGACACTCCACCTGGGTACTCTCAGGCAGGAGCCGTCGGATACAGGGGCTGGAAGAAGTGATGACCAGAGCAGCTGAAAACACTCTCCTGGACACTCCACCTGGGTCTCTCAGGCAGGAGCCGTCAGATACAGTGGCTGGAAGAAGTGATGACCAGAGCAGCTGAAAACACTCTCCTGGACACTCCACCTGGGTACTCTCAGGCAGGAGCCGTCAGATACAGGGGCTGGAAGAAGTGATGACCAGAACAGCTGAAAACACTCTCCTGGACACTCCACCTGGGTACTCTCAGGCAGGAGCCGTCAGATACAGGGGCTGGAAGAAGTGATGACCAGAGCAGCTGAAAACACTCTCCTGGACACTCCACCTGGGTACTCTCAGGCAGGAGCCGTCAGATACAGGGGCTGGAAGAAGTGATGACCAGAACAGCTGAAAACACTCTCCCGGACACTCCACCTGGGTACTCTCAGGCAGGAGCCGTCAGATACAGGGGCTGGAAGAAGTGATGACCAGAACAGCTGAAAACACTCTCCCGGACACTCCACCTGGATACTCTCAGGCAGGAGCCGTCAGATACAGGGGCTGGAAGAAGTGATGACCAGAGCAGCTGAAAACACTCTCCCGGACACTCCACCTGGGTACTCTCAGGCAGGAGCAGTCAGATACAGGGGCTGGAAGAAGTGATGACCAGAGCAGCTGAAAACACTCTGCCGGACACTCCACCTGGGTACTCTCAGGCAGGAGCCGTCAGATACAGGGGCTGGAAGAAGTGATGACCAGAGCAGCTGAAAACACTCTCCTGGACACTCCACCTGGGTACTCTCAGGCAGGAGCCGTCAGATACAGGGGCTGGAAGAAGTGATGACCAGAACAGCTGAAAACACTCTCCCGGACACTCCACCTGGGTACTCTCAGGCAGGAGCCGTCAGATACAGGGGCTGGAAGAAGTGATGACCAGAGCAGCTGAAAACACTCTCCCGGACACTCCACCTGGGTACTCTCAGGCAGGAGCCGTCAGATACAGGGGCTGGAAGAAGTGATGACCAGAACAGCTGAAAACACTCTCCTGGACACTCCACCTGGGTACTCTCAGGCAGGAGCCGTCGGATACAGGGGTTGGAAGAAGTGATGACCAGAACAGCTGAAAACACTCTCCCGGACACTCCACCTGGGTACTCTCAGGCAGGAGCCGTCGGATACAGGGGCTGGAGGAAGTGCTGACCAGAACAGCTGAAAACACTCTCCTGGACACTCCACCTGGGTACTCTCAGGCAGGAGCCATCAGATACAGGGGCTGGAAGAAGTGATGACCAGAGCAGCTGAAAACACTCTCCTGGACACTCCACCTGGGTACTCTCAGGCAGGAGCCGTCGGATACAGGGGCTGGAAGAAGTGATGACCAGAGCAGCTGAAAACACTCTCCTGGACACTCCACCTGGGTACTCTCAGGCAGGAGCCGTCGGATACAGGGGCTGGAAGAAGTGATGACCAGAGCAGCTGAAAACACTCTCCTGGACACTCCACCTGGGTCTCTCAGGCAGGAGCCGTCAGATACAGTGGCTGGAAGAAGTGATGACCAGAGCAGCTGAAAACACTCTCCTGGACACTCCACCTGGGTACTCTCAGGCAGGAGCCGTCAGATACAGGGGCTGGAAGAAGTGATGACCAGAACAGCTGAAAACACTCTCCTGGACACTCCACCTGGGTACTCTCAGGCAGGAGCCGTCAGATACAGGGGCTGGAAGAAGTGATGACCAGAGCAGCTGAAAACACTCTCCTGGACACTCCACCTGGGTACTCTCAGGCAGGAGCCGTCAGATACAGGGGCTGGAAGAAGTGATGACCAGAACAGCTGAAAACACTCTCCTGGACACTCCACCTGGGTACTCTCAGGCAGGAGCCGTCAGATACAGGGGCTGGAAGAAGTGATGACCAGAACAGCTGAAAACACTCTCCCGGACACTCCACCTGGGTACTCTCAGGCAGGAGCCGTCGGATACAGAGGCTGGAAGAAGTGATGACCAGAGCAGCTGAAAACGCTCTCCTGGACACTCCACCTGGGTACTCTCAGGCAGGAGCCATCAGATACAGGGGCTGGAAGAAGTGATGACCAGAGCAGCTGAAAACACTCTCCCGGACACTCCACCTGGGTACTCTCAGGCAGGAGCCATCAGATACAGGGGCTGGAAGAAGTGATGACCAGAGCAGCTGAAAACACTCTCCTGGACACTCCACCTGGGTACTCTCAGGCAGGAGCCGTCAGATACAGGGGCTGGAAGAAGTGATGACCAGAACAGCTGAAAACACTCTCCTGGACACTCCACCTGGGTACTCTCAGGCAGGAGCCGTCAGATACAGGGGCTGTAAGAAGTGATGACCAGAGCAGCTGAAAACACTCTCCTGGACACTCCACCTGGGTACTCTCAGGCAGGAGCCGTCAGATACAGGGGCTGGAAGAAGTGATGACCAGAACAGCTGAAAATACTCTCCTGGACACTCCACCTGGGTACTCTCAGGCAGGAGCCGTCAGATACAGGGGCTGGAAGAAGTGATGACCAGAGCAGCTGAAAACACTCTCCCGGACACTCCACCTGGGTACTCTCAGGCAGGAGCCGTCAGATACAGGGGCTGGAAGAAGTGATGACCAGAGCAGCTGAAAACACTCTCCCGGACACTCCACCTGGGTACTCTCAGGCAGGAGCCGTCAGATACAGGGGCTGGAGGAAGTGATGACCAGAACAGCTGAAAACACTCTCCTGGACACTCCACCTGGGTACTCTAAGGCAGGAGCCGTCGGATACAGGGGCTGGAAGAAGTGATGACCAGAGCAGCTGAAAACACTCTCCTGGACACTCCACCTGGGTACTCTCAGGCAGGAGCCGTCGGATACAGGGGCTGGAGGAAGTGATGACCAGAACAGCTGAAAACACTCTCCCGGACACTCCACCTGGGTACTCTCAGGCAGGAGCCGTCGGATATAGGGGCTGGAAAAAGTGATGACCAGAGCAGCTGAAAACACTCTCCTGGACACTCCACCTGGGTACTCTCAGGCAGGAGCAGTCAGATACAGGGGCTGGAAGAAGTGATGACCAGAGCAGCTGAAAACACTCTCCTGGACACTCCACCTGGGTACTCTCAGGCAGGAGCTGTCAGATACAGGGGCTGGAAGAAGTGATGACCAGAGCAGCTGAAAACACTCTCCTGGACACTCCACCTGGGTACTCTCAGGCAGGAGCCGTCAGATACAGGGGCTGGAAGAAGTGATGACCAGAGCAGCTGAAAACACTCTCCCGGACACTCCACCTGGGTACTCTCAGGCAGGAGCCGTCAGATACAGGGGCTGGAAGAAGTGATGACCAGAGCAGCTGAAAACACTCTCCCGGACACTCCACCTGGGTACTCTCAGGCAGGAGCCGTCAGATACAGGGGCTGGAAGAAGTGATGACCAGAGCAGCTGAAAACACTCTCCCGGACACTCCACCTGGGTACTCTCAGACAGGAGCCGTCAGATACAGAGGCTGGAAGAAGTGATGACCAGAGAAGCTGAAAACACTCTCCCGGACACTCCACCTGGGTACTCTCAGGCAGGAGCCGTCAGATACAGGGGCTGGAAGAAGTGATGACCAGAACAGCTGAAAACACTCTCCCGGACACTCCACCTGGGTACTCTCAGGCAGGAGCCATCAGATACAGGGGCTGGAAGAAGTGATGACCAGAGCAGCTGAAAACACTCTCCCGGACACTCCACCTGGGTACTCTCAGGCAGGAGCCGTCAGATACAGGGGCTGGAAGAAGTGATGACCAGAACAGCTGAAAACACTCTCCCGGACACTCCACCTGGGTACTCTCAGGCAGGAGCCGTCAGATACAGGGGTTAGAAGAAGTGATGACCAGAACAGCTGAAAACACTCTCCCGGACACTCCACCTGGGTACTCTCAGGCAGGAGCCGTCGGATACAGGGGCTGGAGGAAGTGCTGACCAGAACAGCTGAAAACACTCTCCCGGACACTCCACCTGGGTACTCTCAGGCAGGAGCCATCAGATACAGGGGCTGGAAGAAGTGATGACCAGAGCAGCTGAAAACACTCTCCTGGACACTCCACCTGGGTACTCTTAGGCAGGAGCCATCAGATACAGGGGCTGGAAGAACTGATGACCAGAGCAGCTGAAAACACTCTCCTGGACACTCCACCTGGGTACTCTCAGGCAGGAGCCGTCGGATACAGGGGCTGGAAGAAGTGATGACCAGAGCAGCTGAAAACACTCTCCTGGACACTCCACCTGGGTACTCTCAGGCAGGAGCCATCAGATACAGGGGCTGGAAGAAGTGATGACCAGAGCAGCTGAAAACACTCTCCTGGACACTCCACCTGGGTACTCCAGGCAGGAGCCGTCAGATACAGGGGCTGGAAGAAGTGATGACCAGAACAGCTGAAAACACTCTCCTGGACACTCCACCTGGGTACTCTCAGGCAGGAGCCGTCAGATACAGGGGCTGGAAGAAGTGATGACCAGAGCAGCTGAAAACACTCTCCCGGACACTCCACCTGGGTACTCTCAGGCAGGAGCCGTCAGATACAGGGGCTGGAGGAAGTGATGACCAGAACAGCTGAAAACACTCTCCCGGACACTCCACCTGGGTACTCTCAGGCAGGAGCCGTCAGATACAGGGGCTGGAGGAAGTGATGACCAGAACAGCTGAAAACACTCTCCCGGACACTCCACCTGGGTACTCTCAGGCAGGAGCCGTCAGATACAGGGGCTGGAGGAAGTGATGACCAGAACAGCTGAAAACACTCTCCTGGACACTCCACCTGGGTACTCTAAGGCAGGAGCCGTCGGATACAGGGGCTGGAAGAAGTGATGACCAGAGCAGCTGAAAACACTCTCCTGGACACTCCACCTGGGTACTCTCAGGCAGGAGCCGTCAGATACAGGGGCTGGAGGAAGTGATGACCAGAACAGCTGAAAACACTCTCCCGGACACTCCACCTGGGTACTCTCAGGCAGGAGCCGTCGGATACAGGGGCTGGAAAAAGTGATGACCAGAGCAGCTGAAAACACTCTCCTGGACACTCCACCTGGGTACTCTCAGGCAGGAGCCGTCAGATACAGGGGCTGGAAGAAGTGATGACCAGAGCAGCTGAAAACACTCTCCTGGACACTCCACCTGGGTACTCTCAGGCAGGAGCCGTCAGATACAGGGGCTGGAAGAAGTGATGACCAGAGCAGCTGAAAACACTCTCCTGGACACTCCACCTGGGTACTCTCAGGCAGGAGCCGTCAGATACAGGGGCTGGAAGAAGTGATGACCAGAGCAGCTGAAAACACTCTCCTGGACACTCCACCTGGGTACTCTCAGGCAGGAGCCGTCAGATACAGGGGCTGGAAGAAGTGATGACCAGAACAGCTGAAAACACTCTCCTGGACACTCCACTTGGGTACTCTCAGGCAGGAGCCGTCAGATACAGGGGCTGGAAGAAGTGATGACCAGAACAGCTGAAAACACTCTCCTGGACACTCCACCTGGGTACTCTCAGGCAGGAGCCGTCGGATACAGGGGCTGGAAGAAGTGATGACCAGAGCAGCTGAAAACACTCTCCTGGACACTCCACCTGGGTACTCTCAGGCAGGAGCCGTCGGATACAGGGGCTGGAAGAAGTGATGACCAGAGCAGCTGAAAACACTCTCCCGGACACTCCACCTGGGTACTCTCAGGCAGGAGCCGTCAGATACAGGGGCTGGAAGAAGTGATGACCAGAGCAGCTGAAAACACTCTCCCGGACACTCCACCTGGGTACTCTCAGGCAGGAGCCGTCAGATACAGGGGCTGGAGGAAGTGATGACCAGAACAGCTGAAAACACTCTCCCGGACACTCCACCTGGGTACTCTCAGGCAGGAGCCGTCAGATACAGGGGCTGGAGGAAGTGATGACCAGAACAGCTGAAAACACTCTCCTGGACACTCCACCTGGGTACTCTAAGGCAGGAGCCGTCGGATACAGGGGCTGGAAGAAGTGATGACCAGAGCAGCTGAAAACACTCTCCTGGACACTCCACCTGGGTACTCTCAGGCAGGAGCCGTCAGATACAGGGGCTGGAGGAAGTGATGACCAGAACAGCTGAAAACACTCCCGGACACTCCACCTGGGTACTCTCAGGCAGGAGCCGTCGGATACAGGGGCTGGAAGAAGTGATGACCAGAGCAGCTGAAAACACTCTCCTGGACACTCCACCTGGGTGCTCTCAGGCAGGAGCCGTCAGATACAGGGGCTGGAAGAAGTGATGACCAGAGCAGCTGAAAACACTCTCCTGGACACTCCACCTGGGTACTCTCAGGCAGGAGCCGTCAGATACAGGGGCTGGAAGAAGTGATGACCAGAGCAGCTGAAAACACTCTCCTGGACACTCCACCTGGGTACTCTCAGGCAGGAGCCGTCAGATACAGGGGCTGGAGGAAGTGATGACCAGAACAGCTGAAAACACTCTCCCGGACACTCCACCTGGGTACTCTCAGGCAGGAGCCGTCGGATACAGGGGCTGGAAGAAGTGATGACCAGAGCAGCTGAAAACACTCTCCTGGACACTCCACCTGGGTACTCTCAGGCAGGAGCCGTCAGATACAGGGGCTGGAAGAAGTGATGACCAGAGCAGCTGAAAACACTCTCCTGGACACTCCACCTGGGTACTCTCAGGCAGGAGCCGTCAGATACAGGGGCTGGAAGAAGTGATGACCAGAGCAGCTGAAAACACTCTCCCGGACACTCCACCTGGGTACTCTCAGGCAGGAGCCGTCAGATACAGGGGCTGGAAGAAGTGATGACCAGAGCAGCTGAAAACACTCTCCTGGACACTCCACCTGGGTACTCTCAGGCAGGAGCCGTCGGATACAGGGGCTGGAAGAAGTGATGACCAGAGCAGCTGAAAACACTCTCCCGGACACTCCACCTGGGTACTCTCAGGCAGGAGCCGTCAGATACAGGGGCTGGAAGAAGTGATGACCAGAGCAGCTGAAAACACTCTCCTGGACACTCCACCTGGGTACTCTCAGGCAGGAGCCGTCAGATACAGGGGCTGGAAGAAGTGATGACCAGAGCAGCTGAAAACACTCTCCCGGACCCTCCACCTGGGTACTCTCAGGCAGGAGCCGTCAGATACAGGGGCTGGAAGAAGTGATGACCAGAGCAGCTGAAAACACTCTCCCGGACACTCCACCTGGGTACTCTCAGGCAGGAGCCGTCAGATACAGAGGCTGGAAGAAGTGATGACCAGAGCAGCTGAAAACACTCTCCCGGACACTCCACCTGGGTACTCTCAGGCAGGAGCCGTCAGATACAGGGGCTGGAAGAAGTGATGACCAGAACAGCTGAAAACACTCTCCCGGACACTCCACCTGGGTACTCTCAGGCAGGAGCCATCAGATACAGGGGCTGGAAGAAGTGATGACCAGAGCAGCTGAAAACACTCTCCTGGACACTCCACCTGGGTACTCTCAGGCAGGAGCCGTCAGATACAGGGGCTGGAAGAAGTGATGACCAGAACCGCTGAAAACACTCTCCTGGACACTCCACCTGGGTACTCTCAGGCAGGAGCCGTCAGATACAGGGGCTGGAAGAAGTGATGACCAGAGCAGCTGAAAACACTCTCCTGGACACTCCACCTGGGTACTCTCAGGCAAGAGCCGTCAGATACAGGGGCTGGAAGAAGTGATGACCAGAACAGCTGAAAACACTCTCCTGGACACTCCACCTGGGTACTCTCAGGCAGGAGCCGTCAGATACAGGGGCTGGAAGAAGTGATGACCAGAGCAGCTGAAAACACTCTCCTGGACACTCCACCTGGGTACTCTCAGGCAGGAGCCGTCAGATACAGGGGCTGGAAGAAGTGATGACCAGAACAGCTGAAAACACTCTCCTGGACACTCCACCTGGGTACTCTCAGGCAGGAGCCGTCGGATACAGGGGCTGGAAGAAGTGATGACCAGAGAAGCTGAAAACACTCTCCTGGACACTCCACCTGGGTACTCTCAGGCAGGAGCCGTCGGATACAGGGGCTGGAAGAAGTGATGACCAGAGCAGCTGAAAACACTCTCCCGGACACTCCACCTGGGTACTCTCAGGCAGGAGCCGTCAGATACAGGGGCTGGAAGAAGTGATGACCAGAGCAGCTGAAAACACTCTCCCGGACACTCCACCTGGGTACTCTCAGGCAGGAGCCGTCAGATACAGGGGCTGGAGGAAGTGATGACCAGAGCAGCTGAAAACACTCTCCCGGACACTCCACCTGGGTACTCTCAGGCAGGAGCCGTCAGATACAGGGGCTGGAGGAAGTGATGACCAGAACAGCTGAAAACATTCTCCTGGACACTCCACCTGGGTACTCTAAGGCAGGAGCCGTCGGATACAGGGGCTGGAAGAAGTGATGACCAGAGCAGCTGAAAACACTCTCCTGGACACTCCACCTGGGTACTCTCAGGCAGGAGCCGTCAGATACAGGGGCTGGAGGAAGTGATGACCAGAACAGCTGAAAACACTCCCGGACACTCCACCTGGGTACTCTCAGGCAGGAGCCGTCGGATACAGGGGCTGGAAGAAGTGATGACCAGAGCAGCTGAAAACACTCTCCTGGACACTCCACCTGGGTGCTCTCAGGCAGGAGCCGTCAGATACAGGGGCTGGAAGAAGTGATGACCAGAGCAGCTGAAAACACTCTCCTGGACACTCCACCTGGGTACTCTCAGGCAGGAGCCGTCAGATACAGGTGCTGGAAGAAGTGATGACCAGAGCAGCTGAAAACACTCTCCTGGACACTCCACCTGGGTACTCTCAGGCAGGATCCGTCAGATTCAGGGGCTGGAGGAAGTGATGACCAGAACAGCTGAAAACACTCTCCCGGACACTCCACCTGGGTACTCTCAGGCAGGAGCCGTCGGATACAGGGGCTGGAAGAAGTGATGACCAGGGCAGCTGAAAACACTCTCCTGGACACTCCACCTGGGTACTCTCAGGCAGGAGCCGTCAGATACAGGGGCTGGAAGAAGTGATGACCAGAGCAGCTGAAAACACTCTCCTGGACACTCCACCTGGGTACTCTCAGGCAGGAGCCGTCAGATACAGGGGCTGGAAGAAGTGATGACCAGAGCAGCTGAAAACACTCTCCCGGACACTCCACCTGGGTACTCTCAGGCAGGAGCCGTCAGATACAGGGGCTGGAAGAAGTGATGACCAGAGCAGCTGAAAACACTCTCCCGGACACTCCACCTGGGTACTCTCAGGCAGGAGCCGTCAGATACAGGGGCTGGATGAAGTGATGACCAGAACAGCTGAAAACACTCTCCTGGACACTCCACCTGGGTACTCTCAGGCAGGAGCCGTCAGATACAGGGGCTGGAGGAAGTGATGACCAGAACAGCTGAAAACACTCTCCCGGACACTCCACCTGGGTACTCTCAGGCAGGAGCCGTCAGATACAGGGGCTGGAGGAAGTGATGACCAGAACAGCTGAAAACACTCTCCTGGACACTCCACCTGGGTACTCTCAGGCAGGAGCCGTCAGATACAGGGGCTGGAAGAAGTGATGACCAGAACAGCTGAAAACACTCTCCTGGACACTCCACCTGGGTACTCTCAGGCAGGAGCCGTCAGATACAGGGGCTGGAAGAAGTGATGACCAGAGCAGCTGAAAACACTCTCCTGGACACTCCACCTGGGTACTCTCAGGCAGGAGCCGTCAGATACAGGGGCTGGAGGAAGTGATGACCAGAACAGCTGAAAACACTCTCCCGGACACTCCACCTGGGTACTCTCAGGCAGGAGCCGTCGGATACAGGGGCTGGAAGAAGTGATGACCAGAGCAGCTGAAAACACTCTCCCGGACACTCCACCTGGGTACTCTCAGGCAGGAGCCGTCAGATACAGGGGCTGGAAGAAGTGATGACCAGAGCAGCTGAAAACACTCTCCTGGACACTCCACCTGGGTACTCTCAGGCAGGAGCCGTCAGATACAGGGGCTGGAGGAAGTGATGACCAGAGCAGCTGAAAACACTCTCCTGGACACTCCACCTGGGTACTCTCAGGTAGGAGCCGTCAGATACAGGGGCTGGAGGAAGTGATGACCAGAACAGCTGAAAACACTCTCCTGGACACTCCACCTGGGTACTCTCAGGCAGGAGCCGTCAGATACAGGGGCTGGAAGAAGTGATGACCAGAACAGCTGAAAACACTCTCCCGGACACTCCACCTGGGTACTCTCAGCCAGGAGCCGTCAGATACAGGGGCTGGAAGAAGTGATGACCAGAGCAGCTGAAAACACTCTCCTGGACACTCCACCTGGGTACTCTCAGGCAGGAGCCGTCAGATACAGGGGCTGGAAGAAGTGATGACCAGAGCAGCTGAAAACACTCTCCTGGACACTCCACCTGGGTACTCTCAGGCAGGAGCCGTCAGATACAGGGGCTGGAGGAAGTGATGACCAGAACAGCTGAAAACACTCTCCCGGACACTCCACCTGGGTACTCTCAGGCAGGAGCCGTCGGATACAGGGGCTGGAAAAAGTGATGACCAGAGCAGCTGAAAACACTCTCCTGGACACTCCACCTGGGTACTCTCAGGCAGGAGCCGTCAGATACAGGGGCTGGAAGAAGTGATGACCAGAGCAGCTGAAAACACTCTCCTGGACACTCCACCTGGGTACTCTCAGGCAGGAGCCGTCAGATACAGGGGCTGGAAGAAGTGATGACCAGAGCAGCTGAAAACACTCTCCTGGACACTCCACCTGGGTACTCTCAGGCAGGAGCCGTCGGATACAGGGGCTGGAAGAAGTGATGACCAGAGCAGCTGAAAACACTCTCCCGGACACTCCACCTGGGTACTCTCAGGCAGGAGCCGTCAGATACAGGGGCTGGAAGAAGTGATGACCAGAGCAGCTGAAAACACTCTCCTGGACACTCCACCTGGGTACTCTCAGGCAGGAGCCGTCAGATACAGGGGCTGGAAGAAGTGATGACCAGAGCAGCTGAAAACACTCTCCCGGACCCTCCACCTGGGTACTCTCAGGCAGGAGCCGTCAGATACAGGGGCTGGAAGAAGTGATGACCAGAGCAGCTGAAAACACTCTCCCGGACACTCTACCTGGGTACTCTCAGGCAGGAGCCGTCAGATACAGAGGCTGGAAGAAGTGATGACCAGAGCAGCTGAAAACACTCTCCCGGACACTCCACCTGGGTACTCTCAGGCAGGAGCCGTCAGATACAGGGGCTGGAAGAAGTGATGACCAGAACAGCTGAAAACACTCTCCGGGACACTCCACCTGGGTACTCTCAGGCAGGAGCCATCAGATACAGGGGCTGGAAGAAGTGATGACCAGAGCAGCTGAAAACACTCTCCTGGACACTCCACCTGGGTACTCTCAGGCAGGAGCCGTCAGATACAGGGGCTGTAAGAAGTGATGACCAGAAAAGCTGAAAACACTCTCCCGGACACTCCACCTGGGTACTCTCAGGCAGGAGCCGTCAGATACAGGGGTTAGAAGAAGTGATGACCAGAACAGCTGAAAACACTCTCCCGGACACTCCACCTGGGTACTCTCAGGCAGGAGCCGTCGGATACAGGGGCTGGAGGAAGTGCTGACCAGAACAGCTGAAAACACTCTCCGGGACACTCCACCTGGGTACTCTCAGGCAGGAGCCATCAGATACAGGGGCTGGAAGAAGTGATGACCAGAGCAGCTGAAAACACTCTCCCGGACCCTCCACCTGGGTACTCTCAGGCAGGAGCCGTCAGATACAGGGGCTGGAAGAAGTGATGACCAGAGCAGCTGAAAACACTCTCCCGGACACTCCACCTGGGTACTCTCAGGCAGGAGCCGTCAGATACAGGGGCTGGAAGAAGTGATGACCAGAGCAGCTGAAAACACTCTCCCGGACACTCCACCTGGGTACTCTCAGGCAGGAGCCGTCAGATACAGAGGCTGGAAGAAGTGATGACCAGAGCAGCTGAAAACACTCTCCCGGACACTCCACCTGGGTACTCTCAGGCAGGAGCCGTCAGATACAGGGGCTGGAAGAAGTGATGACCAGAACAGCTGAAAACACTCTCCGGGACACTCCACCTGGGTACTCTCAGGCAGGAGCCATCAGATACAGGGGCTGGAAGAAGTGATGACCAGAGCAGCTGAAAACACTCTCCTGGACACTCCACCTGGGTACTCTCAGGCAGGAGCCGTCAGATACAGGGGCTGGAAGAAGTGATGACCAGAACAGCTGAAAACACTCTCCCGGACACTCCACCTGGGTACTCTCAGGCAGGAGCCGTCAGATACAGGGGTTAGAAGAAGTGATGACCAGAACAGCTGAAAACACTCTCCCGGACACTCCACCTGGGTACTCTCAGGCAGGAGCCGTCGGATACAGGGGCTGGAGGAAGTGCTGACCAGAACAGCTGAAAACACTCTCCGGGACACTCCACCTGGGTACTCTCAGGCAGGAGCCATCAGATACAGGGGCTGGAAGAAGTGATGACCAGAGCAGCTGAAAACACTCTCCTGGACACTCCACCTGGGTACTCTCAGGCAGGAGCCGTCAGATACAGGGGCTGGAAGAACTGATGACCAGAGCAGCTGAAAACACTCTCCTGGACACTCCACCTGGGTAGTCTCAGGCAGGAGCCGTCGGATACAGGGGCTGGAAGAAGTGATGACCAGAGCAGCTGAAAACACTCTCCTGGACACTCCACCTGGGTACTCTCAGGCAGGAGCCATCAGATACAGGGGCTGGAAGAAGTGATGACCAGAGCAGCTGAAAACACTCTCCTGGACACTCCACCTGGGTACTCTCAGGCAGGAGCCGTCAGATACAGGGGCTGGAAGAAGTGATGACCAGAACAGCTGAAAACACTCTCCTGGACACTCCACCTGGGTACTCTCAGGCAGGAGCCGTCAGATACAGGGGCTGGAAGAAGTGATGACCAGAGCAGCTGAAAACACTCTCCTGGACACTCCACCTGGGTACTCTCAGGCAGGAGCCGTCAGATACAGGGGCTGGAAGAAGTGATGACCAGAACAGCTGAAAACACTCTCCTGGACACTCCACTTGGGTACTCTCAGGCAGGAGCCGTCAGATACAGGGGCTGGAAGAAGTGATGACCAGAACAGCTGAAAACACTCTCCTGGACACTCCACCTGGGTACTCTCAGGCAGGAGCCGTCGGATACAGGGGCTGGAAGAAGTGATGACCAGAGCAGCTGAAAACACTCTCCTGGACACTCCACCTGGGTACTCTCAGGCAGGAGCCGTCGGATACAGGGGCTGGAAGAAGTGATGACCAGAGCAGCTGAAAACACTCTCCCGGACACTCCACCTGGGTACTCTCAGGCAGGAGCCGTCAGATACAGGGGCTGGAAGAAGTGATGACCAGAGCAGCTGAAAACACTCTCCCGGACACTCCACCTGGGTACTCTCAGGCAGGAGCCGTCAGATACAGGGGCTGGAGGAAGTGATGACCAGAGCAGCTGAAAACACTCTCCCGGACACTCCACCTGGGTACTCTCAGGCAGGAGCCGTCAGATACAGGGGCTGGAGGAAGTGATGACCAGAACAGCTGAAAACACTCTCCTGGACACTCCACCTGGGTACTCTAAGGCAGGAGCCGTCGGATACAGGGGCTGGAAGAAGTGATGACCAGAGCAGCTGAAAACACTCTCCTGGACACTCCACCTGGGTACTCTCAGGCAGGAGCCGTCAGATACAGGGGCTGGAGGAAGTGATGACCAGAACAGCTGAAAACACTCCCGGACACTCCACCTGGGTGCTCTCAGGCAGGAGCCGTCGGATACAGGGGCTGGAAGAAGTGATGACCAGAGCAGCTGAAAACATTCTCCTGGACACTCCACCTGGGTGCTCTCAGGCAGGAGCCGTCAGATACAGGGGCTGGAAGAAGTGATGACCAGAGCAGCTGAAAACACTCTCCTGGACACTCCACCTGGGTACTCTCAGGCAGGAGCCGTCAGATACAGGGGCTGGAAGAAGTGATGACCAGAGCAGCTGAAAACACTCTCCTGGACACTCCACCTGGGTACTCTCAGGCAGGAGCCGTCAGATACAGGGGCTGGAGGAAGTGATGACCAGAACAGCTGAAAACACTCTCCCGGACACTCCACCTGGGTACTCTCAGGCAGGAGCCGTCGGATACAGGGGCTGGAAGAAGTGATGACCAGAGCAGCTGAAAACACTCTCCTGGACACTCCACCTGGGTACTCTCAGGCAGGAGCCGTCAGATACAGGGGCTGGAAGAAGTGATGACCAGAGCAGCTGAAAACACTCTCCTGGACACTCCACCTGGGTACTCTCAGGCAGGAGCCGTCAGATACAGGGGCTGGAAGAAGTGATGACCAGTGCAGCTGAAAACACTCTCCCGGACACTCCACCTGGGTACTCTCAGGCAGGAGCCGTCAGATACAGGGGCTGGAAGAAGTGATGACCAGAGCAGCTGAAAACACTCTCCTGGACACTCCACCTGGGTACTCTCAGGCAGGAGCCGTCGGATACAGGGGCTGGAAGAAGTGATGACCAGAGCAGCTGAAAACACTCTCCCGGACACTCCACCTGGGTACTCTCAGGCAGGAGCCGTCAGATACAGGGGCTGGAAGAAGTGATGACCAGAGCAGCTGAAAACACTCTCCTGGACACTCCACCTGGGTACTCTCAGGCAGGAGCCGTCAGATACAGGGGCTGGAAGAAGTGATGACCAGAGCAGCTGAAAACACTCTCCCGGACCCTCCACCTGGGTACTCTCAGGCAGGAGCCGTCAGATACAGGGGCTGGAAGAAGTGATGACCAGAGCAGCTGAAAACACTCTCCCGGACACTCCACCTGGGTACTCTCAGGCAGGAGCCGTCAGATACAGAGGCTGGAAGAAGTGATGACCAGAGCAGCTGAAAACACTCTCCCGGACACTCCACCTGGGTACTCTCAGGCAGGAGCCGTCAGATACAGGGGCTGGAAGAAGTGATGACCAGAACAGCTGAAAACACTCTCCCGGACACTCCACCTGGGTACTCTCAGGCAGGAGCCATCAGATACAGGGGCTGGAAGAAGTGATGACCAGAGCAGCTGAAAACACTCTCCTGGACACTCCACCTGGGTACTCTCAGGCAGGAGCCGTCAGATACAGGGGCTGGAAGAAGTGATGACCAGAACAGCTGAAAACACTCTCCCGGACACTCCACCTGGGTACTCTCAGGCAGGAGCCGTCAGATACAGGGGTTAGAAGAAGTGATGACCAGAACAGCTGAAAACACTCTCCCGGACACTCCACCTGGGTACTCTCAGGCAGGAGCCGTCGGATACAGGGGCTGGAGGAAGTGCTGACCAGAACAGCTGAAAACACTCTCCCGGACACTCCACCTGGGTACTCTCAGGCAGGAGCCATCAGATACAGGGGCTGGAAGAAGTGATGACCAGAGCAGCTGAAAACACTCTCCTGGACACTCCACCTGGGTACTGTCAGGCAGGAGCCGTCAGATACATGGGCTGGAAGAACTGATGACCAGAGCAGCTGAAAACACTCTCCTGGACACTCCACCTGGGTACTCTCAGGCAGGAGCCGTCGGATACAGGGGCTGGAAGAAGTGATGACCAGAGCAGCTGAAAACACTCTCCTGGACACTCCACCTGGGTACTCTCAGGCAGGAGCCATCAGATACAGGGGCTGGAAGAAGTGATGACCAGAGCAGCTGAAAACACTCTCCTGGACACTCCACCTGGGTACTCTCAGGCAGGAGCCGTCAGATACAGGGGCTGGAAGAAGTGATGACCAGAACCGCTGAAAACACTCTCCTGGACACTCCACCTGGGTACTCTCAGGCAGGAGCCGTCAGATACAGGGGCTGGAAGAAGTGATGACCAGAGCAGCTGTAAACACTCTCCTGGACACTCCACCTGGGTACTCTCAGGCAAGAGCCGTCAGATACAGGGGCTGGAAGAAGTGATGACCAGAACAGCTGAAAACACTCTCCTGGACACTCCACCTGGGTACTCTCAGGCAGGAGCCGTCAGATACAGGGGCTGGAAGAAGTGATGACCAGAGCAGCTGAAAACACTCTCCTGGACACTACACCTGGGTACTCTCAGGCAGGAGCCGTCAGATACAGGGGCTGGAAGAAGTGATGACCAGAACAGCTGAAAACACTCTCCTGGACACTCCACCTGGGTACTCTCAGGCAGGAGCCGTCGGATACAGGGGCTGGAAGAAGTGATGACCAGAGAAGCTGAAAACACTCTCCTGGACACTCCACCTGGGTACTCTCAGGCAGGAGCCGTCGGATACAGGGGCTGGAAGAAGTGATGACCAGAGCAGCTGAAAACACTCTCCCGGACACTCCACCTGGGTACTCTCAGGCAGGAGCCGTCAGATACAGGGGCTGGAAGAAGTGATGACCAGAGCAGCTGAAAACACTCTCCCGGACACTCCACCTGGGTACTCTCAGGCAGGAGCCGTCAGATACAGGGGCTGGAGGAAGTGATGACCAGAGCAGCTGAAAACACTCTCCCGGACACTCCACCTGGGTACTCTCAGGCAGGAGCCGTCAGATACAGGGGCTGGAGGAAGTGATGACCAGAACAGCTGAAAACACTCTCCTGGACACTCCACCTGGGTACTCTAAGGCAGGAGCCGTCGGATACAGGGGCTGGAAGAAGTGATGACCAGAGCAGCTGAAAACACTCTCCTGGACACTCCACCTGGGTACTCTCAGGCAGGAGCCGTCAGATACAGGGGCTGGAGGAAGTGATGACCAGAACAGCTGAAAACACTCCCGGACACTCCACCTGGGTACTCTCAGGCAGGAGCCGTCGGATACAGGGGCTGGAAGAAGTGATGACCAGAGCAGCTGAAAACACTCTCCTGGACACTCCACCTGGGTGCTCTCAGGCAGGAGCCGTCAGATACAGGGGCTGGAAGAAGTGATGACCAGAGCAGCTGAAAACACTCTCCTGGACACTCCACCTGGGTACTCTCAGCAAGGAGCCGTCAGATACAGGTGCTGGAAGAAGTGATGACCAGAGCAGCTGAAAACACTCTCCTGGACACTCCACCTGGGTACTCTCAGGCAGGAGCCGTCAGATTCAGGGGCTGGAGGAAGTGATGACCAGAACAGCTGAAAACACTCTCCCGGACACTCCACCTGGGTACTCTCAGGCAGGAGCCGTCGGATACAGGGGCTGGAAGAAGTGATGACCAGAGCAGCTGAAAACACTCTCCTGGACACTCCACCTGGGTACTCTCAGGCAGGAGCCGTCAGATACAGGGGCTGGAAGAAGTGATGACCAGAGCAGCTGAAAACACTCTCCTGGACACTCCACCTGGGTACTCTCAGGCAGGAGCCGTCAGATACAGGGGCTGGAAGAAGTGATGACCAGAGCAGCTGAAAACACTCTCCCGGACACTCCACCTGGGTACTCTCAGGTAGGAGCCGTCAGATACAGGGGCTGGAAGAAGTGATGACCAGAGCAGCTGAAAACACTCTCCCGGACACTCCACCTGGGTACTCTCAGGCAGGAGCCGTCAGATACAGGGGCTGGAGGAAGTGATGACCAGAACAGCTGAAAACACTCTCCTGGACACTCCACCTGGGTACTCTCAGGGAGGAGCCGTCAGATACAGGGGCTGGAGGAAGTGATGACCAGAACAGCTGAAAACACTCTCCCGGACACTCCACCTGGGTACTCTCAGGCAGGAGCCGTCAGATACAGGGGCTGGAGGAAGTGATGACCAGAACAGCTGAAAACACTCTCCTGGACACTCCACCTGGGTACTCTCAGGCAGGAGCCGTCAGATACAGGGGCTGGAAGAAGTGATGACCAGAACAGCTGAAAACACTCTCCTGGACACTCCACCTGGGTACTCTCAGGCAGGAG
Source organism: Lissotriton vulgaris (assembly GCF_964263255.1). Classification (NCBI taxonomy): domain Eukaryota; kingdom Metazoa; phylum Chordata; class Amphibia; order Caudata; family Salamandridae; genus Lissotriton; species Lissotriton vulgaris. The sequence goes on along the minus strand of NW_028247323.1, from coordinate 121,941 downwards.
CCGTCAGATACAGGGGCTGGAAGAAGTGATGACCAGAGCAGCTGAAAACACTCTCCTGGACACTCCACCTGGGTACTCTCAGGCAGGAGCCGTCGGATACAGGGGCTGGAGGAAGTGATGACCAGAACAGCTGAAAACACTCTCCCGGACACTCCACCTGGGTACTCTCAGGCAGGAGCCGTCGGATACAGGGGCTGGAAGAAGTGATGACCAGAGCAGCTGAAAACACTCTCCTGGACACTCCACCTGGGTACTCTCAGGCAGGAGCCGTCAGATACAGGGGCTGGAAGAAGTGATGACCAGAGCAGCTGAAAACACTCTCCTGGACACTCCACCTGGGTACTCTCAGGCAGGAGCCGTCAGATACAGGGGCTGGAAGAAGTGATGACCAGAGCAGCTGAAAACACTCTCCTGGACACTCCACCTGGGTACTCTCAGGCAGGAGCCGTCAGATACAGGGGCTGGAGGAAGTGATGACCAGAGCAGCTGAAAACACTCTCCTGGACACTCCACCTGGGTACTCTCAGGTAGGAGCCGTCAGATACAGGGGCTGGAGGAAGTGATGACCAGAACAGCTGAAAACACTCTCCTGGACACTCCACCTGGGTACTCTCAGGCAGGAGCCGTCAGATACAGGGGCTGGAAGAAGTGATGACCAGAACAGCTGAAAACACTCTCCCGGACACTCCACCTGGGTACTCTCAGCCAGGAGCCGTCAGATACAGGGGCTGGAAGAAGTGATGACCAGAGCAGCTGAAAACACTCTCCTGGACACTCCACCTGGGTACTCTCAGGCAGGAGCCGTCAGATACAGGGGCTGGAAGAAGTGATGACCAGAGCAGCTGAAAACACTCTCCCGGACACTCCACCTGGGTACTCTCAGGCAGGAGCCGTCGGATACAGGGGCTGGAAGAAGTGATGAGCAGAGCAGCTGAAAACCCTCTCCCGGACACTCCACCTGGGTACTCTCAGGCAGGAGCCGTCAGATACAGGGGCTGGAAGAAGTGATGACCAGAGCAGCTGAAAACCCTCTCCTGGACACTCCACCTGGGTACTCTCAGGCAGGAGGCGTCGGATACAGGGGCTGGAAGAAGTGATGACCAGAGCAGCTGAAAACACTCTCCCGGACACTCCACCTGGGTACTCTCAGGCAGGAGCCGTCGGATACAGGGGCTGGAGGAAGTGCTGACCAGAACAGCTGAAAACACTCTCCTGGACACTCCACCTGGATACTCTCAGGCAGGAGCCGTCAGATACAGGGGCTGGAAGAAGTGATCACCAGAACAGCTGAAAACACTCTCCCGGACACTCCACCTGGGTACTCTCAGGCAGGAGCCGTCGGATACAGGGGCTGGAGGAAGTGCTGACCAGAACAGCTGAAAACACTCTCCCGGACACTCCACCTGGATACTCTCAGGCAGGAGCCGTCAGATACAGGGGCTGGAAGAAGTGATCACCAGAACAGCTGAAAACACTCTCCCGGACACTCCACCTGGGTACTCTCAGGCAGGAGCCGTCAGATACAGGGGCTGGAAGAAGTGATGACCAGAGCAGCTGAAAACACTCTCCCGGACACTCCACCTGGGTACTCTCAGGCAGGAGCCGTCAGATACAGGGGTTGGAAGAAGTGATGACCAGAACAGCTGAAAACACTCTCCTGGACACTCCACCTGGGTACTCTCAGGCAGGAGCCGTCAGATACAGGGGCTGGAAGAAGTGATGACCAGAGCAGCTGAAAACACTCTCCTGGACACTCCACCTGGGTACTCTCAGGCAGGAGCCGTCGGATACAGGGGCTGGAAGAAGTGATGACCAGAGCAGCTGAAAACACTCTCCTGGACACTCCACCTGGGTACTCTCAGGCAGGAGCCGTCAGATACAGGGGCTGGAAGAAGTGATGACCAGAGCAGCTGAAAACACTCTCCTGGACACTCCACCTGGGTACTCTCAGGCAGGAGCCGTCAGATACAGGGGCTGGAAGAAGTGATGACCAGAACAGCTGAAAACACTCTCCTGGACACTCCACCTGGGTACTCTCAGGCAGGAGCCGTCAGATACAGGGGCTGGAAGAAGTGATGACCAGAGCAGCTGAACACACTCTCCTGGACACTCCACCTGGGTACTCTCAGGCAGGAGCCGTCAGATACAGGGGCTGGAAGAAGTGATGACCAGAGCAGCTGAAAACACTCTCCCGGACACTCCACCTGGGTACTCTCAGGCAGGAGCCGTCAGATACAGGGGCTGGAAGAAGTGATGACCAGAGCAGCTGAAAACACTCTCCCGGACACTCCACCTGGGTACTCTCAGGCAGGAGCCGTCAGATACAGGGGCTGGAAGAAGTGATGACCAGAGCAGCTGAAAACACTCTCCCGGACACTCCACCTGGGTACTCTCAGGCAGGAGCCGTCAGATACAGGGGCTGGAGGAAGTGATGACCAGAACAGCTGAAAACACTCTCCCGGACACTCCACCTGGGTACTCTAAGGCAGGAGCCGTCGGATACAGGGGCTGGAAGAAGTGATGACCAGAGCAGCTGAAAACACTCTCCCGGACACTCCACCTGGGTACTCTCAGGCAGGAGCCGTCAGATACAGGGGCTGGAGGAAGTGATGACCAGAACAGCTGAAAACACTCCCGGACACTCCACCTGGGTACTCTCAGGCAGGAGCCGTCGGATACAGGGGCTGGAAGAAGTGATGACCAGAGCAGCTGAAAACACTCTCCTGGACACTCCACCTGGGTACTCTCAGGCAGGAGCCGTCAGATACAGGGGCTGGAAGAAGTGATGACCAGAGCAGCTGAAAACACTCTCCTGGACACTCCACCTGGGTACTCTCAGGCAGGAGCCGTCAGATACAGGGGCTGGAAGAAGTGATGACCAGAGCAGCTGAAAACACTCTCCCGGACACTCCACCTGGGTACTCTCAGGCAGGAGCCGTCAGATACAGGGGCTGGAAGAAGTGATGACCAGAGCAGCTGAAAACACTCTCCCGGACACTCCACCTGGGTACTCTCAGGCAGGAGCCGTCAGATACAGGGGCTGGAAGAAGTGATGACCAGAGCAGCTGAAAACACTCTCCCGGACACTCCACCTGGGTACTCTCAGGCAGGAGCCGTCAGATACAGGGGCTGGAGGAAGTGATGACCAGAACAGCTGAAAACACTCTCCCGGACACTCCACCTGGGTACTCTAAGGCAGGAGCCGTCGGATACAGGGGCTGGAAGAAGTGATGACCAGAGCAGCTGAAAACACTCTCCCGGACACTCCACCTGGGTACTCTCAGGCAGGAGCCGTCAGATACAGGGGCTGGAGGAAGTGATGACCAGAACAGCTGAAAACACTCCCGGACACTCCACCTGGGTACTCTCAGGCAGGAGCCGTCGGATACAGGGGCTGGAAGAAGTGATGACCAGAGCAGCTGAAAACACTCTCCTGGACACTCCACCTGGGTACTCTCAGGCAGGAGCCGTCAGATACAGGGGCTGGAAGAAGTGATGACCAGAGCAGCTGAAAACACTCTCCTGGACACTCCACCTGGGTACTCTCAGGCATGAGCCGTCAGATACAGGGGCTGGAAGAAGTGATGACCAGAGCAGCTGAAAACACTCTCCTGGACACTCCACCTGGGTACTCTCAGGCAGGAGCCGTCGGATACAGGGGCTGGAGGAAGTGATGACCAGAACAGCTGAAAACACTCTCCCGGACACTCCACCTGGGTACTCTCAGGCAGGAGCCGTCGGATACAGGGGCTGGAAGAAGTGATGACCAGAGCAGCTGAAAACACTCTCCTGGACACTCCACCTGGGTACTCTCAGGCAGGAGCCGTCAGATACAGGGGCTGGAAGAAGTGATGACCAGAGCAGCTGAAAACACTCTCCTGGACACTCCACCTGGGTACTCTCAGGCAGGAGCCGTCAGATACAGGGGCTGGAAGAAGTGATGACCAGAGCAGCTGAAAACACTCTCCCGGACACTCCACCTGGGTACTCTCAGGCAGGAGCCGTCAGATACAGGGGCTGGAAGAAGTGATGACCAGAGCAGCTGAAAACACTCTCCCGGACACTCCACCTGGGTACACTCAGGCAGGAGCCGTCAGATACAGGGGCTGGAAGAAGTGATGACCAGAGCAGCTGAAAACACTCTCCCGGACACTCCACCTGGGTACTCTCAGGCAGGAGCCGTCAGATACAGGGGCTGGAGGAAGTGATGACCAGAACAGCTGAAAACACTCTCCTGGACACTCCACCTGGGTACTCTCAGGCAGGAGCCGTCGGATACAGGGGCTGGAAGAAGTGATGACCAGAGCAGCTGAAAACACTCTCCCGGACACTCCACCTGGGTACTCTCAGGCAGGAGCCGTCAGATACAGGGGCTGGAAGAAGTGATGACCAGAGCAGCTGAAAACACTCTCCTGGACACTCCACCTGGGTACTCTCAGGCAGGAGCCATCAGATACAGGGGCTGGAAGAAGTGATGACCAGAGCAGCTGAAAACACTCTCCTGGACACTCCACCTGGATACTCTCAGGCAGGAGCCGTCAGATACAGGGGCTGGAAGAAGTGATGACCAGAGCAGCTGAAAACACTCTCCCGGACACTACACCTGGGTACTCTCAGGCAGGAGCCGTCGGATACAGGGGCTGGAAGAAGTGATGACCAGAGCAGCTGAAAACACTCTCCCGGACACTCCACCTGGGTACTCTCAGGCAGGAGCCGTCGGATACAGGGGCTGGAAGAAGTGATGACCAGAGCAGCTGAAAACACTCTCCCGGACACTCCACCTGGGTACTCTCAGGCAGGAGCCGTCGGATAAAGGGGCTGGAAGAAGTGATGACCAGAACAGCTGAAAACACTCTCCCGGACACTCCACCTGGGTACTCTCAGGAAGGAGCCGTCGGATACAGGGGCTGGAGGAAGTGATGACCAGAGCAGCTGAAAACACTCTCCTGGACACTCCACCTGGGTACTCTCAGGCAGGAGCCGTCGGATACAGGGGCTGGAGGAAGTGCTGACCAGAACAGCTGAAAACACTCTCCTGGACACTCCACCTAGGTACTCTCAGGCAGGAGCCGTCAGATACAGGGGCTGGAAGAAGTGATGACCAGAGCAGCTGAAAACACTCTCCTGGACACTCCACCAGGGTACTCTCAGGCAGGAGCCGTCAGATACAGGGGCTGGAAGAAGTGATGACCAGAACAGCTGAAAACACTCTCCTGGACACTCCACCTGGGTACTCTCAGGCAGGAGCCGTCAGATACAGGGGCTGGAAGAAGTGATGACCAGAGCAGCTGAAAACACTCTCCTGGACACTCCACCTGGGTACTCTCAGGCAGGAGCCGTCAGATACAGGGGCTGGAAGAAGTGATGACCAGAGCAGCTGAAAACACTCTCCTGGACACTCCACCTGGGTACTCTCAGGCAGGAGCCATCAGATACAGGGGCTGGAGGAAGTGATGACCAGAACAGCTGAAAACACTCTCCTGGACACTCCACCTGGGTACTCTCAGGCAGGAGCCGTCAGATACAGGGGCTGGAGGAAGTGATGACCAGAACAGCTGAAAACACTCTCCTGGACACTCCACCTGGGTACTCTCAGGCAGGAGCCGTCAGATACAGGGGCTGGAGGAAGTGATGACCAGAACAGCTGAAAACACTCTCCTGGACACTCCACCTGGGTACTCTCAGGCAGGAGCCGTCAGATACAGGGGCTGGAGGAAGTGATGACCAGAACAGCTGAAAACACTCTCCTGGACACTCCACCTGGGTACTCTCAGGCAGGAGCCGTCAGATACAGGGGCTGGGGGAAGTGATGACCAGAGCAGCTGAAAACACTCTCCTGGACACTCCACCTGGGCACTCTCAGGCAGGAGCCGTCAGATACAGGGGCTGGAAGAAGTGATGACCAGAGCAGCTGGAAACACTCTCCTGGACACTCCACCTGGGTACTCTCAGGCAGGAGCCGTCAGATACAGGGGCTGGAAAAGTGATGAACAGAGCAGCTGAAAACACTCTCCTGGACACTCCACCTGGGTACTCTCAGGCAGGAGCCGTCAGATACAGGGGCTGGAAGAAGTGATGACCAGAGCAGCTGAAAACACTCTCCTGGACACTCCACCTGGGTACTCTCAGGCAGGAGCCGTCAGATACAGGGGCTGGAAGAAGTGATGACCAGAGCAGCTGAAAACACTCTCCTGGACACTCCACCTGGGTACTCTCAGGCAGGAGCCGTCAGATACAGGGGCTGGAAGAAGTGATGACCAGAGCAGCTGAAAACACTCTCCTGGACACTCCACCTGGGTACTCTCAGGCAGGAGCCGTCAGATACAGGGGCTGGAGGAAGTGATGACCAGAGCAGCTGAAAACACTCTCCCGGACACTCCACCTGGGTACTCTCAGGCAGGAGCCGTCAGATACAGGGGCTGGAAGAAGTGATGACCAGAGCAGCTGAAAACACTCTCCTGGACACTCCACCTGGGTACTCTCAGGCAGGAGCCGTCAGATACAGGGGCTGGAAGAAGTGATGACCAGAGCAGCTGAAAACACTCTCCCGGACACTCCACCTGGGTACTCTCAGGCAGGAGCCGTCGGATACAGGGGCTGGAAGAAGTGATGACCAGAACAGCTGAAAACACTCTCCTGGACACTCCACCTGGGTACTCTCAGGCAGGAGCCATCGGACACAGGGGCTGGAAGAAGTGATGGCCAGAGCAGCTGAAAACACTCTCCCGGACACTCCACCTGGGTACTCTCAGGCAGGAGCCGTCAGATACAGGGGCTGGAAGAAGTGATGACCAGAGCAGCTGAAAACACTCTCCCGGACACTCCACCTGGGTACTCTCAGGCAGGAGCCGTCAGATACAGGGGCTGGAAGAAGTGATGACCAGAGCAGCTGAAAACACTCTCCTGGACACTCCACCTGGGTACTCTCAGGCAGGAGCCGTCAGATACAGGGGCTGGAAGAAGTGATGACCAGAACAGCTGAAAACACTCTCCTGGACACTCCACCTGGGTACTTTCAGGCAGGAGCCGTCAGATACAGGGGCTGGAGGAAGTGATGACCAGAGCTCACTCTCCTGGACACTCCACCTGGGTACTCTCAGGCAGGAGCCGTCAGATACAGGGGCTGGAAGAAGTGATGACCAGAACAGCTGAAAACACTCTCCTGGACACTCCACCTGGGTACTTTCAGGCAGGAGCCGTCAGATACAGGGGCTGGAGGAAGTGATGACCAGAGCAGCTGAAAACACTCTCCTGGACACTCCACCTGGGTACTCTCAGGCAGGAGCCGTCAGATACAGGGGCTGGAAGAAGTGATGACCAGAGCAGCTGAAAACACTCTCCCGGACACTCCACCTGGGTACTCTCAGGCAGGAGCCGTCGGATACAGGGGCTGGAAGAAGTGATGACCAGAACAGCTGAAAACACTCTCCTGGACACTCCACCTGGGTACTCTCAGGCAGGAGCCATCGGACACAGGGGCTGGAAGAAGTGATGGCCAGAGCAGCTGAAAACACTCTCCCGGACACTCCACCTGGGTACTCTCAGGCAGGAGCCGTCAGATACAGGGGCTGGAAGAAGTGATGACCAGAGCAGCTGAAAACACTCTCCCGGACACTCCACCTGGGTACTCTCAGGCAGGAGCCGTCAGATACAGGGGCTGGAAGAAGTGATGACCAGAGCAGCTGAAAACACTCTCCTGGACACTCCACCTGGGTACTCTCAGGCAGGAGCCGTCAGATACAGGGGCTGGAAGAAGTGATGACCAGAACAGCTGAAAACACTCTCCTGGACACTCCACCTGGGTACTTTCAGGCAGGAGCCGTCAGATACAGGGGCTGGAGGAAGTGATGACCAGAGCAGCTGAAAACACTCTCCTGGACACTCCACCTGGGTACTCTCAGGCAGGAGCCGTCAGATACAGGGGCTGGAAGAAGTGATGACCAGAGCAGCTGAAAACACTCTCCCGGACACTCCACCTGGGTACTCTCAGGCAGGAGCCGTCGGATACAGGGGCTGGAAGAAGTGATGACCAGAACAGCTGAAAACACTCTCCTGGACACTCCACCTGGGTACTCTCAGGCAGGAGCCATCGGACACAGGGGCTGGAAGAAGTGATGGCCAGAGCAGCTGAAAACACTCTCCCGGACACTCCACCTGGGTACTCTCAGGCAGGAGCCGTCAGATACAGGGGCTGGAAGAAGTGATGACCAGAGCAGCTGAAAACACTCTTCCGGACACTTCACCTGGGTACTCTCAGGCAGGAGCCGTCAGATACAGGGGCTGGAAGAAGTGATGACCAGAGCAGCTGAAAACACTCTCCTGGACACTCCACCTGGGTACTCTCAGGCAGGAGCCGTCAGATACAGGGGCTGGAAGAAGTGATGACCAGAACAGCTGAAAACACTCTCCTGGACACTCCACCTGGGTACTTTCAGGCAGGAGCCGTCAGATACAGGGGCTGGAGGAAGTGATGACCAGAGCTCACTCTCCTGGACACTCCACCTGGGTACTCTCAGGCAGGAGCCGTCAGATACAGGGGCTGGAAGAAGTGATGACCAGAACAGCTGAAAACACTCTCCTGGACACTCCACCTGGGTACTTTCAGGCAGGAGCCGTCAGATACAGGGGCTGGAGGAAGTGATGACCAGAGCAGCTGAAAACACTCTCCTGGACACTCCACCTGGGTACTCTCAGGCAGGAGCCGTCAGATACAGGGGCTGGAAGAAGTGATGACCAGAGCAGCTGAAAACACTCTCCCGGACACTCCACCTGGGTACTCTCAGGCAGGAGCCGTCGGATACAGGGGCTGGAAGAAGTGATGACCAGAACAGCTGAAAACACTCTCCTGGACACTCCACCTGGGTACTCTCAGGCAGGAGCCATCGGACACAGGGGCTGGAAGAAGTGATGGCCAGAGCAGCTGAAAACACTCTCCCGGACACTCCACCTGGGTACTCTCAGGCAGGAGCCGTCAGATACAGGGGCTGGAAGAAGTGATGACCAGAGCAGCTGAAAACACTCTCCCGGACACTCCACCTGGGTACTCTCAGGCAGGAGCCGTCAGATACAGGGGCTGGAAGAAGTGATGACCAGAGCAGCTGAAAACACTCTCCTGGACACTCCACCTGGGTACTCTCAGGCAGGAGCCGTCAGATACAGGGGCTGGAAGAAGTGATGACCAGAACAGCTGAAAACACTCTCCTGGACACTCCACCTGGGTACTTTCAGGCAGGAGCCGTCAGATACAGGGGCTGGAGGAAGTGATGACCAGAGCAGCTGAAAACACTCTCCTGGACACTCCACCTGGGTACTCTCAGGCAGGAGCCGTCAGATACAGGGGCTGGAAGAAGTGATGACCAGAGCAGCTGAAAACACTCTCCCGGACACTCCACCTGGGTACTCTCAGGCAGGAGCCGTCGGATACAGGGGCTGGAAGAAGTGATGACCAGAACAGCTGAAAACACTCTCCTGGACACTCCACCTGGGTACTCTCAGGCAGGAGCCATCGGACACAGGGGCTGGAAGAAGTGATGGCCAGAGCAGCTGAAAACACTCTCCCGGACACTCCACCTGGGTACTCTCAGGCAGGAGCCGTCAGATACAGGGGCTGGAAGAAGTGATGACCAGAGCAGCTGAAAACACTCTCCCGGACACTCCACCTGGGTACTCTCAGGCAGGAGCCGTCAGATACAGGGGCTGGAAGAAGTGATGACCAGAGCAGCTGAAAACACTCTCCTGGACACTCCACCTGGGTACTCTCAGGCAGGAGCCGTCAGATACAGGGGCTGGAAGAAGTGATGACCAGAACAGCTGAAAACACTCTCCTGGACACTCCACCTGGGTACTTTCAGGCAGGAGCCGTCAGATACAGGGGCTGGAGGAAGTGATGACCAGAGCACACTCTCCTGGACACTCCACCTGGGTACTCTCAGGCAGGAGCCGTCAGATACAGGGGCTGGAAGAAGTGATGACCAGAACAGCTGAAAACACTCTCCTGGACACTCCACCTGGGTACTTTCAGGCAGGAGCCGTCAGATACAGGGGATGGAGGAAGTGATGACCAGAGCAGCTGAAAACACTCTCCTGGACACTCCACCTGGGTACTCTCAGGCAGGAGCCGTCAGATACAGGGGTTGGAGACGGCTTTCCTTGGGGTCTTGTGATCAGTCAGTGGTGATGGGGCAGTATCACTGGCAGGCACAGTGTACAGCAGGGACACCAATGCTACAGCACTTCAACTGAATGGCCAGACTGCTTCCTTTGAGTAAATGACTCTTGAAGTAGTAAGGCCAAGCAGCCAAGGCATGTGCTGGATCAGGTTAGAAATCAGACACAGCACAACACAGTACAAGACACAATAAGGCCAATGTCCAACCAGAGATACAACGATAAATTGGAATTGGACTTTCACCAAGAGTACAAAAAGGAGCAGCTAAAATGAACAGAAGATGCTGATACCCTCTTAGGGAGAGATACAAAGCCAAAAACATTTATTGCGTTTTGGCGCACAAGCTGAGGTCTCAAACCACATTGAATCCCATGTCCATTGTTAACCTTGGGAATAGCGCATGGGTGTTCTCAGAAGGGTCTAGGACTCAGTAGCTTTGCCTACGTTTGCAAACAAAACTACTCAATTGGAAAGTGGTGCCACATATACACCGGACAACACATTGAGTCTGCGTCCCTGCTACTGTGTTTCAAGTTATAAACATTAAAAAAAATCCCTCCTTGACACCAAAAAACATTTAACCAACAAAAGGATCCACCAAAGTGATCTGAGTGAGGTTTATGGCACCAAGCGTCTCAGTGTCCAGCCAGAAAGCCGTTGATGGTCCCTCTGATGTCTGGCATTGACCCACACAAGAATACCTGTTAGGTGTGAATACTTTGTCACTCTATAATTTTCGGCCACATCTGCGTAGAATACACAGGTATGGTTTGCTTTGTCAGTTTGTAAGTATACAAACTCCAATTTTAACCTTTCACAACTTGGAGAAGATTAAATTTCTCTTCAGCAGGATGCCGGGGTAGCTCTCCTACTAGAGGGGCAAAAGGAAATGGATCACCCACCAAACTTGGTGGCGTGTACAAGGGTTTCTCTAAGGAAAACTGGCGAAATGGCAAAAAATCCTGAAAAATGTATGTTGATAAAATGTGACAACATTTCCACTACAAATAAGTTTTCATTTGATTTTTTTTTACAGTTAGGGCACTCTGTGTTTAGTTTATCGAGGCCCTGTTTTTGGTATCAAGTCAACACATGCTGAAGGGTTAGACTAATTAATACCCTAATTGATCTCATGGTTGCAAGGTACTCAATAGGGGTCAGTGCCCTGTATGGAGTCCACTGGGATAGGATTTCACTGCCGTGTCATGAAAGCTTCCAGTTTCAGACACTGCTTTTGGTGGTGGAGGAAGTTTAAGGACTGAGTTCAGTCCCTAGTCTGAACAGTTTTTGAGTCTGTTAAAACACTTCTGGTCGCCTATCCCTTGATAGAAGGCTTTGGAGGCAGACTCTCCAATCATTCTGCCCTTGTGTGGGGGTTCTCAGAATGCCGCTCTTCCGCTAAGCAATATAACTGAGCAACTCAAAGGCTATGCCATCTCACCCTTAATCTGTATGTGGCATCCCTGAGGGGTTTGTCCACGCCTTTGGCGTGAACGTATTGTCCTATGGGGATGAAACACAGCTGTTCCTCACACTGGACCAGTATTCTGACTATTGCCTCAGTCCTCTGGGGGGGCCTGTTTGACAGCCACTTATGTCCCGATGACTACTAAATATATTCAGATGAACAGAGATAAAATAGAATTTCTCGTCGTTGGTGGAACAGCGTTACCTGGGAAGTTGGGGCATTGGTTAACACCGGTTGTAGCTGAAAGGATTATGGTTTTTACTATGTCTTTGTAGGTTAAAGACAACCTAACTTACCAGAAGCCAGCAGTCCCAAAGTAAAATGCAGAAGAAAGATGGGAAAAGGCTTCTCTTGACTTTGGTAATATAGAGATATAGGTCTTTGTGACACAAAGACTGGAAATCGGAATTAATCTGGATATGAGATTATCAGAGCGAACCCTTTTCAGCCAGCGACCCTAAACATATCTGTACAGAGAAGAGAGGCCAGTAAGAGTGACTGACAGCCCACCAACATCTGCGACGACAGACACCCTGCAAAGAGATGGACACACTACAGACACACCACACACACACACACTGCAGTGTGTACAAAGTGACACACTGCAGACACGCCTCATACACACACACAGCCTGCAAGACAACCCTACCCTGTTCACATGCAGACGCGTCCAACTTACAGACACACACATCCCCTTGGAGAGATGCATTAAAAACACAGACATATACCTTCCACTGCTTGACAGGCCTCCTACATGGCACGCCCAAAGTCTGTGCACACACACAATCTCTGCAGCAGGCACACAACCTCTGTAGCAGATAATGCCATAAGCCAACCTATGGCACAGTAAACTATTGCAATGACTGAAGCTTCTGCCTAGACTGAGAGATGGAAACAGGACAAAGGGAGAAAAGGGGCCCGGGGCAAGCTTGACGTCAACTGCCTGGGGACATGCTTCCAACATGGGGTAGAGGTGGGCAAGTCAATAAAATTAACAGCAAGAGCTGAGCAAACGATGTGTACACATTCCTCACAGTGCAATAAGATACAGAGCAGCATGCACAGATACCTCACAGTGCAGTGGCACAAAAGTCTCAAAGTATATTAAGATATAGTGCAATGCACAGATTTATCATAGTGCAGTAGGATGTAGTACAGTGGCAGAGATTCCTCATAGTGCATTAAGATGCAATGCAGCATGAACAGATTCATCATAGAGCATTAAGATGCAAGGCAGTGCACAGATCCCCTCTTTAACACAAATGAAGCCCACAAACACCCCCAGGGCGGTAGGAAAGCCCCCCAGGGGCCCCCGGATAGAAGAGCCCAGCTCCGCCCCAGGGTCCCTCGGATAGAAGAGCCCAGCTCAGCCCCAGGGGGCCCCATATAGAAGAGCCCAGCTCAGCCCGAGAGACCCCGGATAGAAGAGCCCAGCTCAGCCCTCCGGGCCCCGGATAGAAGAGCCCAGCTCAGCCCCAGAGGCCCCGGATAGAAGAGCCCAGCTCACCCCCCAGGGCCCCCGGATAGAAGAGCCCAGCTCCGCCCCAGGGGCCCTCGGATAGAAGAGCCCAGCTCACCCCCCAGGGGCCCCCGGATAGAAGAGCCCAGCTCCGCCCCAGAGGCCCTCGGATAGAAGAGCCCAGCTCAGCCCCAGGGGCCCTCGGATAGAAGAGCCCAGCTCAGCCCGAGAGACCCCGGATAGAAGAGCCCAGCTCAGCCCTCCGGGCCCCGGATAGAAGAGCCCAGCTCAGCCCAGGGCCCCCGGATAGAAGAGCCCAGCTCAACCATGGGCCCCGGATAGAAGAGCCCAGCTCAGCCCCAGGGGCCCCCAGATAGAAGGGCCCTGCTCAGCCCGGCTCCTGTAGAGATTCCCTCCAGGATTATTCAGTCTATTTCTACAAACACTACAGAAGATGCTGACAATCTCCTACCTGAGCAGAGACCTGTGCAGACATGTCCAACTCTCTCGTCCTCTTGGGGCTAGGGGAGGGGGCAGATCTGGGGTAGGAGGGGGGGCAGATCTGAGGTCTGTGAGGGTCTGAAGATAGAGGTAACTGCACACCAGACAGGGTCCCTTCCTCCTCTGCAGCAGGCTGGACACACCAAGGGAGGCCGGAAGTGATGTCACCACCACTGCTGGTTCTGTCTCTGCCACTGCTGACCCGGAAGAGGAAACCCTACTCCCTTTCATACAATGTGCAGCTCAGTGGGATCCATCAGCAGGCAAGGACCGCCATCTGGTGGCTGCTGACGGAACCGCTGCCTCCAGGCTCCAGCAGTGAATACATTTCATACAAACAAGCACTTTTACCTGTAAAGACCTGGGATTTCAGATGTCACAGACATGAATGTTTTTAGGGCTCAGACAGTTCAAGTACAGGGCCTCACACTTGATTGCTGCTGTAAAAAAGTTTTTAAAGCTTCACTTCAGATGAGCATCTTCCAAACACTGATGTAAAGGACTAAAGAGTATTTACAGAAAGGTGACAACTGGAAGTGGCAGTCTGTATATCAATGAATATATGAGCATATTGGTCAGTTTTGCAATTAAACTGGGCAGCTTACTTAAAAAAAAAAATTATTTGCAGTTTCTCAAATCCACAGTGTGGTACATAGGAAAGTAAACAGTGGAAAATACCAGGGAGTTTTAAACACCAGATCAGTGACAATGTGGCATAGGTCATGTATCAAAGTGAAAATTAAAGGAACAGCTTATTTCTAATTTTACTGTGTGCCTGATTGATGATATTTGATATGGTTTTATATCCTCGATCAAGATTGAAATTTAGGCCCTAATTAGGTTTTGAGTTTTTGATTTTAGAGCACAACTGTCTCCTACAATATCAAAATAGCGGCCTCTTCTAGGCTTTGTTGTTTTGTTTACAGTAACCACGTCCCTCTCTCAACAAAGATTGACTGACAACAAATAAAGCAATACATCTTTGAAATAATTAACTCCTAAGATCACAGAGCAATCAATGATAATGCCAAAATGTCTCCCAGTGTGCATTGAAACATAAATGGATGAATGAATGGATGTTTCTGCTCTGAAGAAGAGGGGAGGGGCGTTTCACTAATAGAAAATATTGTTTGACTTCACATAGGTCCCTATATCACAGTACGCTCATCAGTACACTGTTGCAGATGGGGCACGGATCGGGGGTCCACGCGGGTGGACAGCGTCCCACCACTTCTTTCACAGGGTGGATGCCGTCCACCCTGCCAAGAAGTTGGGCTGCACTAAAAAAGATGCTAAATTCGTCCCGTTGTAATTTCCAAACAGGGGGACACATTCAGCCACGCTGCACATTGTTGTCTGCATTCGATCACAACAACGTGCAGGCGGGGACGGAGCTTTCTTATTTCTGACTCCTGCTGGCCCTTAACAAAGGCCAAGTCTGAAGGGTCAACAGGCCTCCTTTTGTTGGAGTTTCCTGGCTGGCAGCAGTCAGGAGCCTCACACCTAATGGAAATGCAGCAGAGGGGAAACAAAGGCTCGCACCTTGTTAGCACTTCACACATACTTAAGAAAGGCAGCTTTTCACTTTGTTCAGGCTCTGTTTAGGAGATATGCATGCACTGTTAGAACGTCAGATGTGTTGATCTTTCCCAGTATTTGCACAAAATAAATAGCATTTATATGCGCTTACTACCCTTGAGGAGGCGTTGCAATAATTTAAGTATCACTATTTCTTTTAAAGAACTATGGCTATAGAAAGCTTAAGGCTGACAAAAGGTAACATTGTTTTATGTGTAGCCTGCAAAAGTGTGAATCTTCTGCCTCAATCAGGAGGGTTTGCTAGTATGCTCGAAATGTGCTCAAACGTACTCATGATACACCTGCTAAACATATATGTGAGGGCTTAAGATCTGATATCACGTCTTGTCAGGCCAGTTCCTGTGATTTCACACACTGTGATGTCACACGCGGCGATGCCGCGCGGTGTGATGCCACGCGCTGCGATGCCATGCACTGCAATGTCACACGCTGCGATCCCACTTGCATACTGATTTACTAGTTTAGTCCCCCCACTTCCTTTTTTAGGACTTGTGCCCAGGTTGCAGACATGCCAACGCTCCCGATTCAGACAGGAGACTACCGATTTCAAGGCTAGTCTCCCGATTCCTGCAATCAAACCCCGATTCTGATTTCTCTGGTTTTCAGCGGACAGGCTTGATATTGTGTAATGTGCTAATTCTCCCACCAATAGTCAGAGTGGCGATGCAGGGGCTCTAGATGGGGGGAAAACCCTCAAAGCCTCATTAACAAGCGAATGGTCTTTTAAAGACCTGTGAAGTATTCGGAGGCGGCTGTGTGTGTGCCTGGGAAGCTCTTTCAGCTCGGACTGCCATATGGGAGGGGTGAGGGGGGGTGGTGGGCGGTATATGCACTGCCAACAACATGCCAGGCCAGTGCACAACACTTACATCACTCTCTCTCTGCCTGCTACTGCGCTTCATGCTTCTGAAAGGAAAGAAAAAACGTGCATTTGCGTTTCAAAAGTCCGATCCTGCAGCAGCACTCTTCCAAAGCCCATTCATGAGAGTAACCCGATTCAAGGCCCCATTATCCCGATTTAGTTTTTTAAATCTCCCACTTTGCTCTTCTGAAATGTTGGCATGTATGCTGTTGTTTAGTGACTGTGTCAACTCTTTGTATCATTGTCATGCAAGCAGCCTTGAGTGCCAGTGACATCAGTTCAAACGTGCACACATTTGAGCCCTCAAGCCTCACTCATCACGAGTGACACTCACACATTTAGAGGTCGTGATGAAGTCTCACTCAAACCTGGCTCATTCTTCTAAATTATGGGGATTTACTAGAACTTCACACATGCTGTGTGCTGAGTAGGGGCGTGGCTTGGACGCCGAAGGAAATGGCAGCGTGAGCCCGGAGCTCCGCACCTATTCCCCACGACTAACGGAGCAAGGAGCCCAGGAAAGCCCCGGAGACGAGGGGTCATAGCAAGGGGGCTCGAGGAGTGTACGGGGAACTGCCGATGGGGCTGACTGCCTGAGTGCAGCCGCCAAAGGCCGGAGTCGCCGGAGCACAGAGGAATCCGAAATGGCGGCCGCGAGGAGAGGCCGATTGCACTGAGGCTAGCCCGGCCGTCTGCCGGGGCGCGGCCCTGTACTGCCGCCGGCGGAGGAGTGATCACCAAGCGGTGTCCCCCGGGAGCTGGGGGCCCAACGGGAATCTCGCTCACTGCTTCGGGAGACGGCTGAACCGCATTGCGGAGTGCCCAGGCGGCTGCGCCGCGAAGAGGGAGCCACCCGAGTGCGCCCGACACTGAAGCCGGTGTGGAGATCGGACCGGCGAGGCCGGGACTCGTGAGACGGAGTCTGCGCCAAGCCCTCCCCCACAGGAGAAACGGTGAGAGGAGGGACTGAGCATTGGGCCGGCGGCGGGAAGGGACAGTCGAGAGCTGCCTGAGGCCCGGTGGAGCCCGGGTGTTTCCCAGCGCTAAGCGGTCGACTGAAAGGGGAGAGAGCCGATATGGAGGCAGGGACTGCTGCCAATAGACGCAACGAGAAGCGACATCGGCCTGCCTGAGAGTTGCGGGGGAGCCCAAAAACTACACAGGGGCAGTTATCTGAGGCCGGATTGCTCACGCCGAGCGGCCTATGAAGAACGGCGGACAGTGAACGATCGCCGGAGTTCGGGGGTCGGAAGGGATAGGCGGGATTCCCCCGATAACCCCAGTTGAGAGCAGTAGAGACCGCGGCTGACACCGCGGCGTTCATACAGCGGGACCTCACCGGCTGCTGGGGGGCCCACGGGACGGCAGGAGGCCTGCGGTGTTGCGTGCTTATCTAGGTTCCTGATCGATACTGTGACCTTATGCCCCTATTCGGCTATAAATCCATTTATTCCCTATATTGGCATAACCGTTCAAGTGCGATTTTCTGAAAAGTCATCTCTGGCCTCACACGAACAGAGCCACATTCCAGCATGACTCTCTGCTACTTCCTTTGCGACCAATTAGTGCAATGACAGAGCAGCAGTCACTATCTGATATTCCTAGATAACACTCCGAGTTCTTCAACAAGATAAAAACTTAGCAAACCTGGAAATCCCCGCTTGCTATGTTTTGATTAGTAATGGAACTCTAATGAGCAACTGATAACTGTCACTTCCTAGTGACATCTTTAATTGACGTCTTATGTCCAGCAAACTTGCGTCAAACCCGGCACCTGTCAGGTATAAATATTACCAACATTGCCTTAAGCAAGAGAGATACGAGCTGTGAGTTCGTTGCCTGTTGCTGATGCCAGCTGCCTGCATGACCCTGTGTTGGTAAAAACTAGCACTCTGTCGCTGCAGCCTGCTATCCTGTGGTGGTGAAGCTGCTGATTACCATTATCGCCGCTACAGCGCGACCTATGGTGCAGTACGCTTGAGGAGCCGAGCAGCCGTCCTCTGCGAAGACATCCAGCCGATTCCAGCTGCCCGCGGACGCTGTCCCCCCTCCTTCCTCGACGCGCTGAGAGAAGCCGCTGCATTTCTCGTGCAGAGAAATCCAGTCCCGGCGCTTCCGGTTTACCCTCGCGGGTGACTGGGATATCGAGAGAGACCCCTGAAGGAGATACCAATCCTCCATCATTCTATTCAGAGGTATGGTGTTGACTAAACCCTTAGACGAGAATTCTTGAAACAAACCTTGGCAAAACCAACTTAACTTAAAGCTACTTACTTGCTCCCCTTTCACGTGTTAGGCTTAGGTCAGGCACACTGGGGTAGGCTTAGTTAGAAGCACCAGTTGAGTATGTTAGCCTAATGTATATATGACTGTATATATGTGTTATTACTTTTAAACCAGTGTATGGCTAAGAAACCATATCAATGCTTTTACAGTTCTATTTCGCAATACTTATCTTACTGTACGTACTTTTTACAATAACAGTTATTGTTACGAGAAGAAAGACTGTTCAATAAATGTTAACCCTTTATTGATAAACGCCCGTCTCTCTATTCTCTACATACTGTGAAAGTAAACTGCACTAGACTGACTGAGTGAAATCTGTGTCTATTGTTTCACACGACCCTAGAGATCGACTCTTGATCTGAGGAGCAAAGTTGTCATGTTGCACGGTTGTTGGAAAACTGAATCCCTTCTTGTCTGTGCCAAGGAAGCTGATCACTTCCTATGCAGAGAAGAAAGTTTCCAGTGACCTCTGAGCTAGTTGGTAACACAACCCAATTAAGTTTAGCATAGTCAGTGGAGGCCTGGAATATAAGCAGTTCCACGTCGATACTACTGTTTATGTTATTCCAATGCGCAGGGCCTAGTGGGAAACTAGGAACTACACTACATGGCGCCCAACCGTTTGGTAAGGCGATAAACTAACGCAAGACTTGTAGAGTAACTCAGTCGTGCATATTTCACACCCCTTTCTCCCTTAAATACTCCAATAGACGTCTGGAGTGGGTGAAAGGTTAAAATCCGCCCGACCTTAGTAGGAAGAGATTCCTATGTAAAGCTCTGGTTTATTCAACGTTGAAGGATACAGTGTTCCAAAATATTGTGCATCTAATCTTTGTCTCCTTGGAGACCTACTCTGCAAAAACTGCATTTATACAATGTCAGTAGAAAACAACGGCACCGCTGGGGCCACAGCAGATGCGACTCAGCAAGGTCCCGAATACACAGACCCGGGTGCTATTATCATCCCGGTCCAGTTAAGAAGATCTATAACTTTAAAACTTATAGAACACGGACTGACACCTCAAGGTGGTACAGTAATTTTCGTGATAGAGGCTCACGAATATCGGCAGACAGAGGTATTCTATTCATGGATAAACTTTCCAGCGGTAAACGCTATAACACAAGAGTTTCACTATTACAAAATAGAGGAACCTCCGGGAGAGTACGCTCCTTTCGAGGAGATTGAAATCCCACTTAAATTTCAAGAGCACCTGCTCTGGTTTAATGGCGCCCTAAAACACAATGATCACATAACCAGGCTCGGTCCACTAGGTAGACCAGGAGCCACGTGGCCGGTTCTAGCCAGCTACACACCACATCCTGACATTGCAAAAATGTCTAAAGAAGAACTCTTAGTTAACATAGGAGAATTAACAAAAGCATATAGAGAGTTAGTAAAATAATTTAAAAATAATTTAAACACTCCTAAAAAGAGCTGGGATGGAAATAAACAATCCACTCCCAAGGAAAAAGTTTTCCAGTCCAGAGGAAGGTCTCCTCGACGGAGGGAAAGAACTCCGACTCGAGAACGCCAGTCTCCCCAGCGGGAGCCCTCTGAGAAAAGATATAACCTTAGAAATAGGGATAATATAAAAAAACCTGATAGATATCAAAGTATTGATACACGTCCCTCTCGATCTTTTCCACAGAATTTGGAAAGAAGAGGACGGTCAGACCCAGGAGAGAACACCAAGTCCAAAGACAAGGAACCTGCTCAAAATAAGAAATCTCAATTTCAGAAAAAGAAGGTAGCCAGTATTAGAGTAATCAACCAAGCCGAGAATACTGAGGACACAGTTGAAAAACGGGGAGTGGGCATTGACAATGTTGGACAGTGCAGCAGAAATCAGTATAGCGCGCAAGATCTTGATGAGTCATCTGGAGACAGTGGACACGAATGAATACATTCAGGTTGAAACTGCCGACGCCAGACTTAGCGAGCCCCATAAAATATACGAAATAACATTGCGTATAGAGGGTGATAAGACTAGGAAAATTAAGGGTCTATTTTGGGATAAGCTCTCAAAAGGCTATAATATTCTGTTAGCTGAAAAAGATTGGCCCCCGGAGTTTGTCAGGGAGTGCCCTCGTGGCGAAGAAGTGATTATGCCTGCCTTCTCGAATCACATTCCGATTCACAAAAAATACACATATGCAAGGAAATGGGCAGTAGCCCAGGCACCTGCATTGTATAAAAATCATGTAGGATGGGATGAGGATTCACCGCCTCACAAAATCCAACTAAAAAGTGAACCAACTGCCCAACGGCAGTATCCCATAAAGCAAGAAGCTAAAAAACAAGTCAGGGAGATCTTAGATCAACTTGAGTACCAGGGGGTGATTGAAACATGCACCTCTCAAATGAACAATCCTTTGTTTCCTGTCTCCAAGCCAGACAATTCATATCGTCTAGTTTTGGACTACAGACATCTTAATACATGTTGCAAAACTTTTGCGGTAGAAAACTCGCATAGTGCAGCCCTAATGAATAACATAGTTAGGAAAAAATATAAAACGACATTAGACATTTCTAATGGTTTCTTTTGTCAAAACATTGCACCAGAAAGCAGATATTTGACCGCTTTCTCCGCATTTGGGTCACAGAAAAAATTCTGTCGACTCCCACAGGGGTTCAAGAACAGCCCAGGACTATTCTCAGCTAGGGTAACAGAGTTACTACAAATCTATGATGATGAAGCATTATCTTACGTAGATGATATTTATCTCACAGACGACGACTTGGATACTCACTTGAAAAGAGTGAACACCATTATACTTGGGTTCGCAGCAGAGGGTTACAAATTCAACTTTAAAAAGTCTCGAATTGCCCATCTGACAGTACTGTTCTTAGGGTACGAATTATCAAGTGAAGGGAAAAGCCTAGCGGACAACTTCTTAGAGAAGTGCGCTGTACTCCAAGCTCCAAAAACGCTGAAGAATTTACAATCCATACTAGGTTTTCTGAATTTCGGAAGAACTTACATTCTAAATTACGCAGAGAGGGTTAAACCTCTCTACGAATTAATAAAACCTGATTTAAAACAAATCAATTGGACTCAAAAACACACAGAAATTTTGAGATCACTGCAAACAGACATGTTAGCAAAAACTAAATTAGATACACGTGACAACACGATCGATCTTGTAATCCGAGTCATCCCAGGAAGATGCGGATTCACGTACCTGACCTCTAATGAGGGAGAAAAGGTACCAATTTCAATTAAATCTCACTTGTACACACAAGCAGAAAAAACATTCAGTCACACAGAAAGAACTGTGAAAGCAGTGCAAATCGCATTAGCAAATGAACGAGAACTAGCACACGGCAAACGGATTAATATCCTTACAGCGGAATCCGCCTTCGAGGCGCTATTCAGCCCAGTAAACCTGCCTACAGTGTCACTGGATCCGAAATGGATACAGTGCATAGATTCTCTAGGAGCGGAAGACGTGAAATACTATTTCGCCCCGCAATTTGAAGAACTGAATGATTTAGAATATGAAGAAGAATATCCTCTGCCAATCGAAATTCTGCCTCTCCCACAATACGCCTGTATAATCTATACAGATAGCTTTGTACAGCATTTTAATGTAGAGAGTAAATCCTACAATGCAGCATGTGCGATCATTAAAGGTCATTGGCTGTGCGGTAAATTCAGACCGAAAGTAACAAAAACTGAATCTGTAAGAAACTGTTCGGTTCAAAGAACTGAAATCAGATCTTTAAAGATGGCGCTCGAAAATGCAGAACGCGAATTCCCCACACTTATAGTGTGCGATTCTCATTTTTGCGTCAACTCTTACAACAATAAACTGCAGAGTTGGATCGAAAACGACTACAAAGATGACACAGGTGCCACAATAAAGCATAAATTGTTCTGGAACAAGGTAGCTCTTTTAAGTAAAGAACTACAAAAGACTCACGTGATTCACGCACAGAGTCTTCAACGTGATGGCGTTCACGTTGCAGGGAATTCATTGGCTAATACAGCCACCGCGGAAGCAACTAAACCGGCTTCCGTAGCCACAAAAAAGCGTACAGATAAGTACATAGACGGGGAAACCATGCTGGCAGTAAAAACGACCGTAAAAGGCGACTGTGCAGCACTACCCGTAAACTATCCACTCAATTATGCATACATAATCGATGCAAACTCCGTTCCTTTTGCTCGAATCCCTGGAGTGGGGGACAGAGTAATTCCAAACACGAACAGGAGAATATTTTTAATAGCAGACGCACACATGGGTTTGGGTCTAAGGCACAGAGAGATCAAGGAATCACTGACTGAATTACAATCAGTATTCTGGTGGCCGGGAATGAGTGTAGAACACCAAATATATGCAAACAACTGTGAAAACTGTAATAGGGATCGCAGTAGCGAACCTTGCTACCGGCTACCAGTCAGAAAGAGCGTAACGCTGCCTACACCCCATCCTGCGTCCTATTAATAGTTAAGACGAAAAGCACTTAAAAAATGAGGTCCCCAGCGCTCGGCTGACGCTAGAACGGTTATAAAAGATTTGCGAGTCAATATCGACACATACGCAATTACCACGTTCCATTCTGACCAGGGTCCTGCTTTCAACTCGAGCCTATGAGGAGGCCATGGCCAGCATGGGAATTGGGTTGCGGTATTCTTGTCCGTCGCACCCCGAAGGGAATAGTGTGGTAGAAAGAAAAAACCGTGACATAAAGCAATCTATAACAGCGAAGGTATTAGGTTCAGGCGCTGGGTGGGTCAAACATTTAATAAGTGTCCAGACTAGTCTTAACAACATGCCAAGAAATTCTCTAAAAGGTTTCAGCCCATACGAACTATTGTTCGGAATTAGAATGAACGTTCAGGACCTCGATAGTCAGATGTCAGTGGTACAAGAAGAAAAAACGCACTTTGATGTAAAAGACCGTTTGGCTGTTTTACAGGAACTGAATGAAACAAGAAAATCATTAAGCAACATAAAGTTAAAGCAACAGCCAAGTACCACTGACGAGGCACCACCCGCAACAGCCCCAGCAAGGCCTGTCTGGATTCCAAAGATTGGGGATCTAGTCAGAGAAAAGATCGCGGTTAAGAAGGAATTTGGGCCTTCTTACAGAAAAGCAGTACCTGTCTTGGCAGTCACCGGAACAAGATCAGTTGTGCTACCGCCCCTTTCTGGTAAAAAGGAGAACAGAGTCGTGTATATCGATCTGGTAAAACCACAAGCATGTGGCCTATAATCAACAGTAGGCCCAGTGGACTCCCGAGAAACAACAGAATACCCAAACTTGCAACAATCCAAGAGGTTCAAACTGAAAGACTAATCACATTCGATCAGCCTGCAGTGCACAATGAAGGACTATGCAATAATGCCATGGAACTCGTGCCTCTTGAAACACAGATTGAAACAGTTCGTCAAGAAACAACACCAGTCTACAATGATGTGGCATCAGAAAGTGCTACCGAGAGACAGATTGAAAGAACAATCCCATCAATTGACAGAACTGCCTCTGGTTATTTCATCAACTTCGACAACTTCTCTGAAGATTTAAATGACCCCGAAGTGATGCCAGAAACAAAAAAGTATTCTAAAGAAAATACAACAGGACTCCTTCAACAAATCAAAGAACTATATCTGGATTCACCGTTGATTGAGCATTGGATTATCTCAGGGGTATTCATACTCCTACTCTGCCTAATTTTAGTTTTAATTTTAGGAAAGTTCATTACAATTGAATCGACACAGCAAGTCAGAACATCAACCTAGTCCTGAAACCACACAGATCATCCCACGTGAAGAAAAGAGAACTGTCAACAGTAAATGTCACAGCAATTCCAATACCTGGTGGGGTAGTATGGGAGAAAACAGACTATGAGATCTATGGTCCGGTCGAAATCCTGAAGTATGCTCATCAACTAAAGGTTTCCTTAAGTGACTTTTTGACACCAAGTACATTCTCTGATGATTGGGACTTTAACAGTATTAATGACATGATGTCTGATTTAGTAATGTCAGCTAGATTCACAGATCATGATTATTTACAAGGTTCATCTAGTTATGAGCAGTTATTCTGTTACACCCACTATGGGGATCATTACTTGCATAAATCTGCACAGCCTAGAAATGTTTTTATGTATAATCAATGGGAACATTGTTCTACACCACCTAAAAGCAGTTCTAAAGCATTTTTTGAGAAATTCAACTACTTCTCAGGGTTTAACACCAGTGGTGCAGAAACGTTTTATTACAAACTGTTAGATAAAACAGGAATGAAAACAATGCTGACAAATTCTAAATTGATATATTCAGAAGCATTTTATGACAAAATGATGACATTTGGTTTTGATTATTGGAAAAATAATATTGAAACGAAAACGATTTGGGGTACAAAAGATTGGCAGGTGCAAGGCATAGAAGCACTATTTAGAACCTGCATGATACCAGAACAAATGTTATTTTTAAATGACACAATACACCAAACATCTTGTCTTGGCCTAGCCAAGAACAAAGAAATGAAAACACCGTCTATACCAAAGCCAATACCTGAAAATGCAACAGCTGATATTGAGTTAGACGTGTCACAAATTTTACATTTCAACAGAACACATCCTGATTGGAAAAAGTGGTTAATCTGGCCTACAGACACAAATAGCTGTCAAGATAGGTTCCTGAATAAAACACAGGGGTTAAAAATGACCAGATTAGACTCTAGATATTCCCAGAGACAACATCCAGGGATTATAACAACATACAGTGTAGGGAAACTCTGCCTTGAATGGCTAACCTCATCCACACTGGCTGAAATTAAGCAACACTTGTCTTTATTAAAAGATGGTGCTGATTTGCACGATTTCATTCTTGGACCACGCAAACAGCGTCAAAAGCGTTTCATAGCGACCAGTATCTATGCTGCTTACAACGAGGCTTGGAAAGTAAAGCAAATTGAAACTGCTGAAAAAATACGTGAGATTGATCGTATTAATTTGGAGAAATCACTTTCTGTGGTAGACAATGGGTTAATGACTCTGTCTTCCAGAATATATTCTTTGGACAATATTGTATCCTCTGCCTTTGATGTGATAGACAGAGATTTGCTAATGTTACAACATGGCCAGTCTCAATTACGCTCTATTATAGAACTAGGCTGGACGCTGCAAAATCTTCGTTCAGGCTATGTGCCTTGGCGTTTAATCAACACAACGTCATTATTTTCCAGTTTTAACCTTACTGATAAACAGATCAGTTTGGCACAGAAAGGAGCAGACTATACAATCCTGAGCATCGAAAAACTCGAGAGATTATCATTGACAATGTCAGAGAGTCCTGTCATTGAATGGATAATACACGGAATTATCACAATTCCGATAACAACTTTCCGATTTAAAAAGTGCCTTGAGTACATACCTGCTGGCCAATATGAACAGTTGGGTAAAGGATATGTTAAATCTATATGGAAATTACCATACACTCATTCTTGCTATAGTGACAGCGACAAAAATGTATTTCTTAGTGGTGACAACTGTAAACACTCACTAAGCGGTATACTTTTGTGTCAAGGTATTAATTTACACAGAGCATGTGATGGGAATTCAAACAACCTTTCATGCCACAAGCTAGTCACACCTGCAACTCAGATAGAGCCCTTCTTTATGCAACTCGCAAACGGGAGTTACATTCTTAGAACGGATCACAGGTGTTGTGGCCTCGCGCCAGGGAAAAGTTATCTAGTACAAGTTACGTCCATGGTCAAATGCTGTATGCAAGCATTGTTCCTGAGCGGGCCTCCAGACATAGTGACTCCCCTCTGGCCTCGTCTGAATCTCTATTCTATACGAATTGATACATTAAGCAAAATGAAATCTGTGCTTTTACAGACAACAGTGCCTATAACGTCATCTAAAGAGACGTATGATCTTCTAGTCGCAAGGACGGCTACTGAAGTCCATGACCTTTTATCAACAAATTGCCCCATGCATTTCGTAGAAATGTTCAGCCAACTCCTTAACATGTCTAGTGCAACAAGCATCCCAGGCATATTTAAGACAGTCTTTACGGGACTGCTAACACCCTTCCAGGCAATTTTGGGAATCTTTCCTAATTTTGTGCACTCCATCTTTGGTGGCATACCACTGTTTTTGGGACTCATTGCAGGGATTCTATTTTTGATCCTCCTGCTACGATATGGCAAGCCTCGGCTCAGACATAGCTCCCATGGGAATGGAAGAGACAATCCTAGCAATGCGCTACAGGGACAGGATAACTAATGTCCTCGGATTGGCCAGGCTGAGAGATCTAAACATGACCTGGTTCCTTTCATTCAGACCGATATGGCAAAATTGCATTTTACCTGTGCTACGGTGTATGCTTTGCAGCGAGGAATGCGTGTTGGACATCTGTCTTTCACTTCCATCAGCAGTACCAATGGACGTCGATACTTTGCTCAGTCCAATAACGGCTCACGCATTGTGTTGTCCCCAGCGGCTACCAATCCTGATGACGGCATTCGTGGAGACTCCTGTTCTACAGCCAAGTGGTAACAGTGGAGCGAGTGACAAAAGCAACATCATCCAGGTACAACGTTCTGTGAGCATTGCTGGTCCCGACTATGATGACAGCAATCATTCTCACACCTGCCAAGTTACAGCGCTATCTAATTTGGTTGAACTATCACCTGATTTTGTAGACCAATTCTTTGAGAGCCTGTCTGATACGATGTTCTCACCCATAGAGAAACAATAACTTTTGAAAAGCTTTCCGACACACAGCGTTCCCATGAACTCTGAATTCGGCCTTCAGTTTTGATCAACAAAAACTGCCAGGAGCTTTGGAAATCTATTCCTTTTTTGAATTGGACATTTTTAATAATTCACCCTTTTTGGCACGAACAATTCTTTGCTTAACGTAAAAACTATTCTTAGAGAACAGAAGCTTCACACTTCTATTTCTAAACACATCTAGAGACATAACAACTTAACACCAGCCTCTAGCACACATGTATTTACAATGCATTTTTATGTGATCTCGCATTTCTTCTGTCAGAGATACTTCATGTGTAATTCCTTATGCATAATCGTTCATTGATTTCATATGCAATAATTTTTTGAATGATTACTATGCTTTAAAAAACGTACAGTACCTAAATTCCATGTATTACAAGTACGCCTATTTCGAATGCATTATGTATTTTGGGGTGGGCAATGTTACACATGCATCTTATTGCTTAGTTTTAGTAATTTTGATGGACATGAAAACGTGGAGTGGGTGTTGCGTGCTTATCTAGGTTCCTGATCGATACTGTGACCTTATGCCCCTATTCGGCTATAAATCCATTTATTCCCTATATTGGCATAACCGTTCAAGTACGATTTTCTGAAAAGTCATCTCTGGCCTCACACGAACAGAGCCACATTCCAGCATGACTCTCTGCTACTTCCTTTGCGACCAATTAGTGCAATGACAGAGCAGCAGTCACTATCTGATATTCCTAGATAACACTCCGAGTTCTTCAACAAGATAAAAACTTAGCAAACCTGGAAATCCCCGCTTGCTATGTTTTGATTAGTAATGGAACTCTAATGAGCAACTGATAACTGTCACTTCCTAGTGACATCTTTAATTGACGTCTTATGTCCAGCAAACTTGCGTCAAACCCGGCACCTGTCAGGTATAAATATTACCAACGTTGCCTTAAGCAATGTGAGATACGAGCTGTGAGTTCGTTGCCTGTTGCTGATGCCAGCTGCCTGCATGACCCTGTGTTGGTAAAAACTAGCACTCTGTCGCTGCAGCCTGCTATCCTGTGGTGGTGAAGCTGCTGATTACCATTATCGCCGCTACAGCGCGACCTATGGTGCAGTACGCTTGAGGAGCCGAGCAGCCGTCCTCTGCGAAGACATCCAGCCTAGGCATGGGCGGAAAATCCGTTCCGCTCGCGGATTTTGCGGATTTTCGGGAAATCCGCAATCCGCGAGATTTGCGAATTTCCTGCAAAATCCGCAAATCCGCGAGCAGCGGATTTTGCTCGCACTGCTCGCACTGTTCGCGTGAGTTCGCGCCCCGCGAATAAGTGCGAAATTGCAGAAATATGATCTAAGCAAAACTGAAAGTAACTACTTACCAGGTTCAAAAGTTCAGGCACATCATTAGTAGCCATTTCCTGTAGTGCTTCCTGAGGGGCCCCTCCAGAGTTCAGTTGCCAGTTGAAACTATTATGTGACCCTGCTCTGAACCTCAGAATAGTTACACATATGCCACAAAGGTCATGAATTACAGCTAAGGGAGACAAGCAGGAGCCAGGCTGGAAGTTAAAATCCATTAATCAGCCCCTAATTCATTATTGTCAGTTGGGGCAGGGCAGGTGTTGTAACTAATTTTGCAACAATGAAAGCACTTAGCAAGTGCAAAAGATCACTAATCAGGGCGCACTAAGGAAGCAGGTGCCAGCTAAAAAAATATTCTGTGACACATTAATCAGCCCCAAATTAATTCAGGTCACTTGAGGCAGGGAAGGTGTGCTTTGCTTTGCCGAAAATAATGTACACTGGACAACCAGAGGGTGTGGTGATGAAACAGAGGGTAGCATGGGTGGGCCAGAGGGTGGCATGAGTAGTCAGAGAGTGGCAGTGGTGACAGAGAGTGGCAGTGATGAAGAAGAGAACAGGTTGGACACGTAGAAACAACAAGTTCGCAAAACTTGCGACCCGACAGGTAAGTTCGCAAATTGCGAAATTGTAAAAACCCTCGCGAACTGGCAGAAACACGGGCGAACACAAAAAAAAAAAAAATCCGCAAATTCGCGGGAATTCGCGGATTTTGCGGATTGCGAGTTCGCAAATCCGCAAATTCGCGGATTGCCAATCCGCAAAATCCGCTCATGCCTAATCCAGCCGATTCCAGCTGCCCGCGGACGCTGTCACCCCTCCTTCCTCGACGCGCTGAGAGAAGCCGCTGCATTTCTCGTGCAGAGAAATCCAGTCCCGGCGCTTCCGGTTTACCCTCGCGGGTGACTGGGATATCGAGAGAGACCCCTGAAGGAGATACCAATCCTCCATCATTCTATTCAGAGGTATGGTGTTGACTAAACCCTTAGACGAGAATTCTTGAAACAAACCTTGGCAAAACCAACTTAACTTAAAGCTACTTACTTGCTCCCCTTTCACGTGTTAGGCTTAGGTCAGGCACACTGGGGTAGGCTTAGTTAGAAGCACCAGTTGAGTATTTTAGCCTAATGTATATATGACTGTATATATGTGTTATTACTTTTAAACCATTGTATGGCTAAGAAACCATATCAATGCTTTTACAGTTCTATTTCGCAATACTTATCTTACTGTACGTACTTTTTACAATAACAGTTATTGCAATTGTGGCAATACATTTCTCTTGTACGAGAAGAAAGACTGTTCAATAAATGTTAACCCTTTATTGATAAACGCCCGTCTCTCTATTCTCTACATACTGTGAAAGTAAACTGCACTAGACTGACTGAGTGAAATCTGTGTCTATTGTTTCACACGACCCTAGAGATCGACTCTTGATCTGAGGAGCAAAGTTGTCATGTTGCACGGTTCTTGGAAAACTGAATCCCTTCTTGTCTGTGCCAAGGAAGCTGATCACTTCCTATGCAGAGAAGAAAGTTTCCAGTGACCTCTGAGCTAGTTGGTAACACAACCCAATTAAGTTTAGCATAGTCAGTGGAGGCCTGGAATATAAGCAGTTCCACGTCGATACTACTGTTTATGTTATTCCAATGCGCAGGGCCTAGTGGGAAACTAGGAACTACACTACAGCGGGAAGGCCGGGCGCTGGGCTGGTGCTTGAGGCGAGACGCTGAGCAGCATGGGGAAACCAAGAGGTAAACCGGAGTGAACGGCGACCTCAGATACAGCGGAAGGCAACCCAGTTGAACCCGCAGACCTGCAGTGGCTACAAGATCGCATTCTGGAGGCCATAACGGCCATGCGGGACACGCTACAAAATGACATTGCGCAGGTGGCGTCGGGGCTGGGCCTACTCCGAGCGAACCATGATAAGCTGAAAGATAGGGTTAAGGAAGCTGAGATCACCCTAAAGGACCTGGCTCCCGCTCATAAAACTCTAGAGAGTAAACTTACAGATGCCCTGGACCGAATCCAAGTCTTAGAAATGCGGGCTGAGGATGCAGAAAATAGAAGCCAACGCAGCAACGTTCGAATAGTAGGTGTACCGGAAAAAGAGGAAGGAAAGTACATGGTGAACTATCTTGATAATTGGCTTAAAACTGTGGTGGCACCAGAGGGCCTGTCGCCCTTCTTCACCTTGGAGCGAGTGCATCGAGTCTTGTTCGGGCCGCCGAAACCAGGGCTGCCGCCAAGACCGATCGTAGCCAAGCTACTGCATTATAAGGAGAGGGACCTGCTGCTACAAAGAGCCCGGGACGCAGGCCCATTTCAAATTGCGAACAGCAAAGTCACACTATTTCCTGACTTCACCTTTGAAACACAAAGACTGCGGGCCTCCTTCTTAACGCTTAAAAAGGAGTTGCGAACCGAGGGCATCTCGTACTCCTTGCTATTCCCAGCTAGACTCCGGATAGTGGTGGATGACAAAACGCTTTTCTTCAGTACGGCAGCGGACGCTTGGGACTGGTGGGAAACATATAAGGCGGGAACGGACGGCGCCAAGGTCCGGGAAGAAAGGGAAAAGGAACGTGAGCGAGCACCGGCGGGCCTGTGGAAGTCGCAGTGACTGCGCAAACGAAGACATGGGACACGAAAACCAACGGCCACACAAACCGAAGCTGAACGGAAGGCTGCGTTACAGGCAGTGGAAACGATGGCACGGGCCGGGGACTCCCAATCCAGACAGGGCACGGACACGGGAACGCATGCTTTGGCATCAGGCTCAGAATCGGACCTATCTGGGATCCATGATGCCAAAGGCCCGTTGGTGACGCCGCAGACGTCGGAGGAGATCCTGATGTTTGACTTGCACCTTGCGGGTAGAGGGAGGGGTAACTGATGAGAATCCCCCGACTAGCAGGTATGAGGAATCGGGGCTGGACACTGGGCGCACAGTGAGATACTATCATGGGGGACCGGAGGAAGGGTGCGGGGACGGGCCACGTGGCTCCCTTCTAGGCAAGGCCACGCTCCATAGGCCCTTAAGGCACCCACGGTTACGGCCGTGTATTAGCAACCTGGGTCGGCCAGGTACGGGAGTTTGGATGGAATCTGATATCTTGGTATTGGGGCTTGCTCTTGGGGGGGGGGGTTGCACTGTTGGGGACTGTTTGCATTCTTTGAAACCGCTGACCCCGGAACTGCTGGGGGTTGGACAGTTGGGAGATCATGGTTTGTTTTGGGGGGACCACCATCTGCAAGGGATTGACAATGGGGGGAAGACACTGTTTTGACCTAATGGACAATGGCTAATGTGAATGTGTTGAAATGCATAACCTGGAACGTGAGGGGGCTACACACGATGCAGCGCAGACATAAAGTGCACGCCTATTTACTGCGAAGGGGGTACATATTGCGCTTCTACAGGAAACACACATTACGAAGCAGGAAGGAGCGGCGCTGCAGAGGAGATGGAGGGGGCCGATCTTTCATACTTGTTACTCAGCATATGCTAGGGGCGCCTTTATATGGGTCAGAGCAGGAACACCTTTTTAACCAACACGACAGCTGATAGACCCGGAGGGGAGGTACGTGGTGGTGGAGGGTAAGCTGAGGGGCAGAGACATTGTCCTGGGTAGTGTGTATGCCCCGAATATAGAGCAGTTGGCTTTCTTTGCAGGACTATCAGGGACACTGGCACATTTCCTAGGGGGCCCGATCCTACTTGGGGGGGGGACTTTAACTCCATAGCGGACATAACTCTAGATAGATCTCACCCGCCATTAAGGGACTCCCCTGTACATCGACTAACAAAGGGTAGGCTGGAGTGGCAGGAGAGTTGGGGGTTGACCTATGCATGGAGAGCACAACACCCAACCGACCGTGACTACGCGTTCTTTTCCGGGTTACATGATCTCCACGTCCGACTGGACGCGATACTATGCTCTCAAGGCGTATTGCCAGCAGTAACCTGGTCCGAGTATTTATCAAGAACAATCTCGGACCACAATCCGCTCCTGCTTCACTAAGCCTGGGTGAACGAGACGCCCCGAGTGCCGACCTGGAAACTTAGGCCGGAAACTTTGGAGGACCCGCTATTTGGGGCGGCCCTGGAGGAGGGTATGATCCGGTACTTCACTGACAACGAGGGGACAACGGCCTCTAGGGCAACGGAATGGGATTCTTTTAAGGTGGTGACGAGGGGCAAATGTATAACAAAGTACGTGGGCACGAGGAGGGTGTTGCTGGAGGACCTGGGCAGGGCAGACACTAAATTGCGGGACGCAGAAAAGGAGCGACCTGGCCGCCCTGATCTCCAAGAGGCAGTGAGCTCAGCTAGAGAGGCGGTAGCGGTAGAGGTGGAGCGGCTCCGTGCTTTTGATTATCGGGCATATATGCTTCGGTCCCACGTAGAGGGGGATAAGACAGGCACCCTAATGGCGTGGCTTGCAAACCCTACGAAATGTTGCTCCCCCATTCTGCATGTGAAAGATGAGGAGGGCCATATGCACTACACCCAATCGGCTATAGTGGATGGCTTCCAAAAGTATTACGAGGGCCTTTATAAAAGCGACCCGGGCGACCGGGAGGGTGCGGCCATGGCCTTCCTAGATGGTCTAACCCTACCGAGGCTGGATGAGGAGCAGGCGAAGGAGCTGGGGAAAGATATTGATTTGGGAGAGATCAGGAGAGCCGTAAAGAAAATGGCCCGCAATAAGACGCCGGGGATAGACGGGTTACCCATTGAATTCTAAAGCAAGTATCTGGACATCTTAGCACCGCGACTCCAGACAGTTTACAAGGAGGCCAGAGATACGGGCCACCTGCCTCAATCAATGAGAGAAGCAATAGTGGTACCGCTCCTGAAACCAGGTAGGGAGAGCAGCAGCCCCGCGTCTTACAGGCCGCTCTCCATGTTGACCCCCGACTATAAAATCTTGAGCTCTATACTAGCGGCGAGGATCTTACAACACATGCCTGACCTGATACATGAAGACCAGAACGGTTTTATCCCTGCCCGGAATACGACACTTAACATTAGACGGCTCATACGCCTCATGGATGAGTCGCAAACGGAAGGCAGAGCCTCACTGGTCCTATCAGTTGACATAGAAAAAGCGTTCGATAGTTTAGAATGGGACTATCTATACACGGTAATGGATCGTTTTGGATTAAGCAAAGGTTATATTCAGTGGACGCGGGTTCTCCATGCGGCGGCAGTGGCGAGAGTGAGAGTCGGAACCTTGATTTCCCACCAATACCCGGTGGAGAGAGGCACCCGACAGGGATGCTCCCTGTCCACCCTTTTATTCGCGCTAGCGATCGAGCCGCTAGCATCTGAGGCTCGAGCGGGACGATATTTTGCCGGAGTGAGTGCCAGAGATGGGCAGCAGTTCATTTCACTGTACGCCGACGACCTACTGTTGTTTCTTGAAAACGATGCAACAGAGCTGGAGGGCGCGGAAGGAATGCTAGAGCGGTTTGGTGAACTATCAGGGCTGAAGGTTAATTGGACGAAGACGAGCCTGTTCCCGATGCGGGGGGGCACTGCTCGGCCTGACCACCGGCCGACGCTTACTTGGGAGCCGACTTGTCTCAAATACCTCGGAGTTCACATTTATCATTCAGCCGCGGATCTGTTCGAGGGTAATGTAGGGCGCTGTGTGCGGGGGCTGAAGGGCAGCATGGCCTTTTGGGCCACACTTCCACTCTCCATAGCAGGCTGGATATCCCTGTTGAAGATGGTCGCGCTTCCGCGATTGTTATATTATTTCCGCACGCTCCCGGTCTGGATCCCCGTCTCTTTTTTCCGGCAACTCAGGTCCCAGCTGTCCGCATTCCTGTGGGGAGCGGGTAGATGCAGGGTGGCACTGACAACGCTCACCCGCCCGAAGGATGAGGGGGGACTTGCAGTGCCAGACTACGAGCACTATTATCTTGCTGCCCAACTGCAGATTTACACGCAGGAGGTGGCGCGAGTGTATCGGGGCCCAGAGGACGGCAGGCTGCGGGGCACGCCACGGCATGTCCTGGCCTATATCGCCTTACAACAGAAGATTGATGTTTGAGACTTGTCCCTTGAACAACGCACGTTTTGGCAGTGCTGGAACCGTTCGCAGCGGCGCGCGGGAGTACGGCGCCCATACGCCCCAGAAATACCGCTGGGCATGTTAACGGCATTGCCGCACGGGGGCGATTGGTCGCGACTACAGCAATGGGAGGAGGCAGGCATACAGGTCGTAGGAGACCTTTACGAAAACAGGGCGTTCCTCCCGTTCCAAGACCTTCAGGAACGCTTCGACCTCTCACGGGGGGGTTACCTTGAAGGACTGGGTTCTTTAAGACCCAGCGGTGCCAGGGCACAACACCTGAAACCTTCGTGGGTAACCTGCTCCGGCGTACGAATGACAGAGACACGGGACACTTCCTTCGGCGTCAAAGATTCAAGGTTTATTTACTGCAGGGAACACAGAAGTCACGACAAGTACAACACGTGCAACTTGGGGAGACTGCTTCAAATTGGTTCTGTGGATCGCTCCTTTTATACAGATTTTACCCATAGGACAACATGGTACACAAAAGTTTACAACCCGGTTCCCATAATTATCCCCCAGAGGGGTCGTTTTGGTCACTTTGATACACATAAGGTCCGGAACACAAGTGCGGAAACATTTGGCGGTTCCCAACTGTAAAAACCCATCTTCCCAACATTAGCGCATTCCAATCGGCAGTAAAACAAATCGAAAATAGGAACAAAGACAGGTGCAGAGGAAGACGGAGACAGTGGGGAGATCGGAAAGGGTGTAAAAGGGGAGGTATGGGGAAACACGAGATACAGGCATCAAAGGGACGTGCTTAATGAGATGCACGGCTGAGACAATAAACCGGCACGGCGAGATGAGCCTCAAGCGGGGCCATCTGCCTTACAGTATCATCCCCCTCGTCATAAAGACACTTTACAAAGAACATGTGTCTTCCACAAATATCTTGGGAGTCCCAGGGTCGCGAAGCGGACAGCGTCCGTTCGCTGGCTACTTGAGGGCAAGAAACAAAATGGATGCCGTATCTAAGATGGAACCCGTGGGTATAGATGAAAAACCCACATAACAAACGAACGGTTTAAGTTAGCACAACGAAACTGCACACACTTACTAAACTCGTCATTTGCGGTTCATAGATACCAGACTCGACCATATTCGTGCGAGTCGAAAACATCACTTACAATTGTCACGGAACCTCAGACGCTCCTTTTGCCCTCATGTAGGCAAGCACTAATCAGAATCATATTCGATATTCATCAGACCATCGAGATGTCGCTGTAGCATAGCTCTGTCCAACCGAGTCCCCTTGGTAACAGGTGGCTGTCTCATACACGTTGTAGCACAGAGGCCACATAAGGCAGGACCGCACTGCACACAAAGGCAACACGTGAACAGGAACGCCACAACGACTCCGATGATCATCAGAATCTTCCAACCCCAAGTCGACATTAGGCCCCAAAACCATCCAAGTAGCGTCCAATCCCCTACATCCACGTGTATGGATTCGGAGATCTTATGCAACTTCGAGATGGCTTGATAAACAGTCGGAGCGTTATCAGGAATGTAAATACAGCAGCTCGAATGGATCACCTTACATACCCCACCACGATCTGCTAAGATCACGTCTAAAACCATACGGTTTTGTAACGTCATAAGTCTATCCGCCTGAAGTTCAGTGGTGATATTACCAAGGGCGCTGGCAGTAATATTAGCTGTCGATTCTACCACTCGAGTCAACTGTCTCAGGTTCCTACTATTAACCATAGGTCCCCAAAATGGGAGGAAACCCTTGAAAAAGTCTCCTGCCTCTTGACCGGCAGTATCCTCTTCGCTAATTACGCCTCTCACAACTCTAGTCTTGTGATAATCTGCATCTACAGTGAACGTCGGAGGCAACAAGTTGGCGATGAAACATGAGCCCATGAAGTCAGAGGGCAACCATGCATATGCACGATCATGACAGATAAAGTATGTACCCTTGGCGGCCAGGAACACAGGGGACGAGACCATTGGCAGAATGTAATTTTCAGTGCAAGCACTCTCTCCAAGTCGGGCTTTCGATCTTCGGCCGCGACCTATGAGACAAAAATTACCAATGTGGGGTACGACCCATATCGGAGGCGAGCTTTTAAGCTGCTTTTCACTAGTGAACACACTATATTCGCCTCTACTTAGGACCCTATAGGCTTGTACCTCTTCTTCAGGAATAAGCGAGGGATCATAGATATCGCTATCTAAATCCTCTATTGCTATAGACAAAGGTTTTTGGTACGAGGTAGGACCAGAGTAGGGGGAACGTGGTTCTCGAATGGGGTGGAAACCCAGTGCGCTTCGAAACATTGTCTGAAATGCTCGAGCAGACCCTTGGGAACTATACGGTAACACCAGATATGGAATTCCCTTATCCGTAGTATGTGGCATCAACCCACACACCCAACAATTAGTAGTGTTAACCACTAACTGATGCTGATGGAGGAGCTGAATAAAGGAATTGTTGCGGAATTCTGCACGTCTAGCCTGCTCGTGTTCAGGTAAGATATGAAAAGAATGAGGAGAAGCGGTGGAGGTAAGTTTAGGGTCAGGGGTAGGAGTAGATGTAGCAGAAGGTAAGAAGTAAAACATCGTGTAATACACCCCACCCGCCAATAATGCAGAAACAGTCAAAAACAATACGAATATTTGGAATATAAAACATTTGGTACGACTGAGTTGCTGCAGCTTGAATCTTTGTGCTTGAGCTCCTTCCAAATTCATCAGCTTCGAGAATGCCATTCCCTATGACCGTCCGCAACGTTTCTTGACGCACTTCGTTCTGTGTAGCAACAGTCAATCCCTAGGAGTTCCCAGGAGCCGACGGTCTTTAACCTAGCGTCAAGACCTACTAACCAGAAGGAAGTACGCGCGCGGCCCTACGGCCTTTATTTCACAAGTGTATATATGCGAAAACAATGTTTCTCAGCTGTGGAAGCAAAAAGTGTAAGGAACGAAGCTCAATAAATATGTACAAAATAATTACAATGGTACGAATGTTCAAACTGATCGTGGAAAACGGGATAATGCAATTATCAAGGGACAGAACAGGATCTTTTATCAGTCTTTAGTGCTGGATCGCAAAAAGTATCGGGTTTTCCCAGGACGTGTCTGTTCGTCAAACAAAGGATCCGTTGAAGGGACAACGTCCTGTTGATCAGCTGAATGTTCTGGTCTTGAGTCTTTTGCTGACAAATGTTCAACAATGTCTTTTTGCTGCACTGAGGATTCTCCGACAGGTTGTGCGTCACTGAAAGGTACAAACGCCAGCAATCCTTCGGTTTCAGTTGATGCAATGCCTTTCCTCACCCACGAGTCTGCTGGCAACGGGATAGGGACTTTCTTTGTATGGGTGGCGTGCACCCAATTCTTCCGCCCCTTAAGACGAACTGCAGTTCTCGTGGCAAGGAGGACCTGGTAGGGTCCAGTGAACCTGGGATCCAAGTTGTTCTTGCGCGAGAAGTTGCGCGTCACCACCCAATCTCCGGGCTGGAGCTGGTGGCCTGGACCCTCCGTCTGCGTCGGCAATGCTTCGTGAACCTGTTGGTGAATTAACCTCAGTTTAGCAGTCAAGTCATGAAGATAGTCGATCAACATTGGATACTCAAGGTCACAGAAAGTACCCGGCCTAGGAACCCCCCAAACATTCGCAGGACGACCGAATACTATTTCATAGGGACTGAGCCCTACTCGGGAGTGTACAGTCGCCCTAGTTGACAGTAATGCTAAGGGTAAAGCGTCAGGCCACGAGAGACCAGTCGTAGCCTGAATCTTTGCTAGCTTTAGTTTAAGGGTGCCGTTATACCCTTCAACCAAACCAGCTGACTGGGGATGGTTGGCACTATGGAATTTCTGATTAATTCCAAGGCCCTTACACACACTCTTCATCACACTCCCCACAAACTCACTTCCGTTATCTGACCACACAATTCTAGGCATTCCGTACCGAGGAAAGTATTCCTTCAGTAGGATTTTCGCAGTAGACAAAGCAGTATTGTCTTTGAGAGGATAGGCCTCGATCCATCGGGAGAATGCGCAAACCACAACTAAAACGTATTTCAGGTTATTGCATCGCTCCATATGGATGAAGTCCAATTGAATCACCTCGAAGGGACATGAAGGGGGAGCAAAACTGCCAGGAGGAGTTGGGGTTCCCTTGCCAGGATTGTACATCATACACACCATACAGTTCTTAACCAAGCGTTCAGCACATTTCGTAATACCATCATTCTTCCACACAGGGGACAACAACTTACAAATACCTTTCGCACTAATATGTGCTAACCCATGCGCCATTGTCACAACGGCCAGCACATACGCATCCGGTAACATCCATCTTTTCTGATCCGATAAATCAATCCAACAACCATTCGCATCCAACTTTCCCGTACTTTCTTTCCACTTCGTCTTTTCAGTCTCGGTGGCCCCATTCTGAATTGCCTTTACACTCTCGATAGTGTCCTCACACATACTCAATTCTGTAGGCCACCTAACCGAACTCGTCACATACATTCGAGTGCTAAGGTTCCGGGCAGTCTCCTTAGCAGTCTCATCCGCAAACGCATTACCACGACCCACATCATCCGTCACCTTACGATGCGCACTACATTTAACAATCGCCACTTGCTTAGGCAACGTAAGTGCATCCAAAAGATCATTCACAAGCTGGCCATGCTGAATCTTCGTACCATGCGATGTTAGAAAACCTCTCTCTCTCCACAACCGTCCAAAACTATGGGCGACGCCAAATGCATATTGGCTGTCGGTAAACACATTCACGCGTTTCCCTTTCGCTAACACACACGCTCTAGTGAGAGCGATCAGCTCTGCAGCTTGGGCAGAATTCTGATTTAATCGTGCAGTCTCAACAACAGTATTCAATGTTACAACAGCATAAGCAGTAGTCACATCACCATTCGGCAACTTGAAACATGAACCATCCACATACAGTGTACCATCTGGGTCTTCCAATGGGGTGTTTTTAAGGTCCACTCGACCTTTCGTTTCCTTCTCTGTCCTCAAATAACAATCATGTTCTGTTATTTCATCTGACTCTGAGCTAATTGGTAACAAAGTCGCCGGGTTCAGAACATTGCAACGTTTTATTTGAATGTGGCTTGCCAACAGCGTCAACTCGTACCCAGACAACCTCGCACTCGTCAAGTGCTGAGTTTTCGTACGATTCAAAAGAGTATCGACTGCATGCGGAACCATCACCGTAAGCATATTATCCATGACCAATCCTGCTGATTGTCGGATAGAGACCGCGGCTGCCGCTGTTGCTCTCAAACAACTCGGCAATGCTCTAGCTACCGGGTCCAAGGTCGAGGAAAAATATGCACATGGACGTTGCTTACCACCAAAAGGTTGCGTTAAAACACTCAACGCACAACCTTCTCTCTCTTGAACATATAATGTAAACGGCTTACTATAGTCAGGAGTACCTAACACAGGAGCCGAACACAATGAATCACGTAATTCAGAAAAACTTTTCTGACATTCTTCCGTCCATGGTAAAGGAGTCGAAACATCCTTGCACGTAAGAGCTACTAATGGTTTCGCTAGCAATGAAAAATTTGGAATCCATTGCCTGCAGTACGACGTGATACCTAGAAAGGCACGCACATCTCTTTGGGTTTGTGGCACAGCCATTCGTGCAATTGCTGCAATTCTCTCTGGGGTCAACCGTCTTCCCTCCTTTGACAATAAGTGACCTAGATAGGTTACTTCTTGACAACAATATTGGAGTTTAGAAGGTGACACCTTGTGATTTAGCTCGCAGAGATGTTGCAGCAACGACACCGTAGCAATT
This sequence comes from Lissotriton vulgaris, assembly GCF_964263255.1. Lineage (NCBI taxonomy): Eukaryota > Metazoa > Chordata > Amphibia > Caudata > Salamandridae > Lissotriton > Lissotriton vulgaris. Next base: position 81,633 of record NW_028247323.1, on the reverse strand, counting down.
TTGCAAATGTCCTGAGTATCTGCAGCCACCAATAGGTCATCGACGTATTGGATTAAGGCCGCACCAGCCGGCAACCTAAACGCATCCAGTTGACCCTTCAAGGCTTGACTGTAAATCGACGGACTTTCACAGTAGCCCTGAGGAGCGCGTTTAAACCGGAAGCTGCGTCCACCAAGAGAGAAACCGAAAAGGTCTCTGCTCTCTTCTGCAATCGGGATGCTGAAGAACACATTTTTCAAGTCAATCACCGAAAACCACGATGCAGAAGCTGGAATCAGAGTCAGTAGCGCCGTGATGTCAGGCACAACAGGGAACTGAGGAATCACAATTTTATTCACCTCCCGTAAATCGATAACAAAACGATAAACAGGTGGTTTTGAAGGATCAGTACGTTTTAGAATAGGCAGTACAGGGCTGTTGCACACGTTTCCCCGTGTTTCCTCAATAACATCTTTCTCGATCAAATCATGGATGAACGCTAACAATGCTCGTTCACCATCAAGAGAGATACGATATTGGGGAATACGTGGCAATCGCACGTTAGATTTCAACTGAACAACATAAGGGGAGATGTCAAGCAGGCCCACATCATTGGGACCTGTTGCCCACAAAGACGCAGGAAGAGAACTCAATTCCGGTGGAAGCTTGTCGAGAGACAAGTACATGGGAGAGACAACCCTCTCTCCCAACGTAAGCTTTACACCCGCAGGAGAACAATACAAAGTTGCATACAAACGTTTTAGCAGATCCAGGCCCAAAAGATTCTCACCACAACCCGTGGTTAAAATCAACGGATCTTCTAGCTCATGAGGCCCAATTGTAAGGGGCAAAGGGCGCGAAACTGGATTGCTAACGGGGGCGCCAGAGAATCCAACGGAAACATTTGTTAAGCCAGACAAAGGTGCGCCAGGGAGTTTCGAATGCTTTATGGAACTTTTCGCTGCACCAGTGTCCAACAGAAAAGGCTCAACGACGCCCGATGTAGCAACTGCGACGTAAGGCCCTCTCTGATCAACCGGAACTGATACCACTCCCTCTCCTTGTCTATGGCTGTCCTAGTAATTACTGTCGTCAGTTCCCTGATCGACGTAATAATCGTCTACATTATACTGCGCAGATCGTCCTTGCGACGATCCACGTTGATCAAAACAATTATCAGAATTTGATGAGTTATCTGAGCGATCGTTCTGAGCACCACGACCTCTACCACGTGGTGCCTGCTGTGAACCACCACGACCTCCTCTAGATGAATTACCACTATTACGTTCGTTTAGAACAGGACAATTGAATTTGATATGTCCCTCCTGTCTACAATAAGCACATTGATTGTATCCCAATGAGGATCTTTGGGAAGAGGAGTCATTACGAGATTGTGATCTATTCGATTGCGACTGCGATCTATTTTGTTGCGAATTATTCTGATTCGAACGTGGAGGATACGCTTGCTGAAGCAACACTTTAGTTTTAAGCTCTTTCGTCTTTTTATCAGCACGGTCGTTCTCTTCTTTCTCCCTATTCTCATAATATTGTGCCGTGGCCAATATCTGAGCTGAAGTAGAAACGGCCCACGCACTTTTCGAATTCTTTAATTTGTTGCTCAAATCGGGCAATAAGTTCGAAACAAATTTATCCACAAACAATCGTTGACCACCCTCGGTACCCATATCCTGTCCACTGTGGTCGATGAATGCCTCCTCGAACCTCGTAAAGAAGTCGGAAACACTCTCGTCCTTTTTCTGCTTACAAGCTGACAATTTGTCCCAATTCACTCTCATAGCTGGCATAAGAGTTTTCATTAACGTGATTATTCTTTGAAGGAGAGCAGTAATCAACTGGTCGGGTTTAGCGCCACCAGTTTGCAACCCATCCGCCGCTATAATGGCCGCCCAATCACCACCTAATTTGTTTGCGTGATTTTCCTGACGAATCTTAGCCCATACCGGTTGCGGTACAACATTGCCAAACAGCATATCAATATCGGCAAGATTCATTATCGTAGCATCTACAAGCTGCGATAATTCCTTATAATACCCTGCAGGATTTTTGCGAGGGTCAGGCAAAGATTTCTTCACCTGTAACACTTCTGAGCGTTTCCACGGAAGATGTATCCATACTCTCTGAAAATACGGCAGGATAGGTGGAACGTGAGCAGCATCACCTGGCATCCATACGGGTGGAACTTCACGCATAGGAAACTGACCAGACTCATCTGGCAGTCTTTCGACATCCTCAACAAACAAGGCTTGAGGTATAGGAGTGGGACGGAGAGATAACAACCGTTCGACAGCACGCCGAACATTGGTATCCACTATCAGTCCAGCCGAAAACTGAAGCTGTAGATCAGACAAAGCGGTCAGCACCTCGTCAGGTGCGTCGGCCGATATCTGATCACGAAGGACCTTACACATTTCCTCGAACACAAATCTTTGGGTTGGTATATTGAACTGACAAAACGTGTCGAGTACAATACGTGGTGGATTTCTAAGGGGGTGCGTCATCCAACCCATCGCCATATTATATAGCGAAGCACGTTCCCTATTACCAGGAAGCTGACTACGTCTCTGAGGACCATCTGAACCAGCGGACCCAAGAACAGGTCCGAGTGAGTGAAAGAAACTAGCCGCAAGAGGAGAATTACGACTACGAGTAGAGGGAGAAGTATAGGACACAGGACTAACAAGTGAAGGAGTAGAAACAGAAGCAACAGCAGGAGTTAACAGAGCAGGAGCAGTAGCATGAGCAGGAGTATGTGGAAGCGGAGGAGCAGTAGAAATAACAACAGACGAAGGAGCAGGAACAGTCGGAAGAACGGGTGCAGGTTGAGGAACAGGCAAAGGGAGAATAGGTGCAGGAACAGGTACAGGGGGAATCACAGGGGCTGTGGTACCCTGTACATACGGAGGTGGTGATTTCATAAGATAGGACATTAAAGGATCCTCAACTGACTCATCCTTCTTTTCCGACTCCGTAGGCAAAGTAGGATAGCATTTATCTATAGTCATACGCTGTAATCTTTCAAACACTTCCTTTTCCTTAACCTCCTTATCATGCTGAAACTGCTCTGCTTTCTTTACAATAGTAGCAACATTATCTCTCTGATTTCGTTTAGTTTGTCTGATTTCTTTCTGTCGGGCTTCTTTACGCCACAACCGAAAGGCATCAAACATGGCCGGCCTTGACTTTTTCTCGAACAATTTAGCCTCTAGATTATCTAAGATCGGGGCCTCGAAGCTACCATGTGGTGGCCAGCGAAGGTCACCGTCCTTCTTCGTGTATTTGATCCAGTATTCATTAAAAGTAATCGGGCCTAGCTCATGTTTACTGTACAGTTCATAAGTCGGAGTTCCAACCGGAGGTATCGGACACGAGTCCTCCAGTCGGGAATCCGCACCACAAGGTCTGAAACAACTGAACAAAGTACTACGACCAGGCATCTTGCACACTAGCCGAGTTTCACAAACTTCAAGGGTTACGGGATTTACCAAGTCCCAGCAAAGAACAAAAACCCTCGGTTTTTGGCGGCTGCAGTCGTCAAATAACACAACAAAGTACGCTAGCAAAGTGTCACCGACAAAAACACTCACACAGCGTCAACAACAAAAACACTCGCTAAAGTGTCAACAACCAAGAACTCTGGGAGCGACCCACAAATACTTAACTCAAAGATCGATGGCGTCTCCAGGAAGGCCCGTCAATCGTCTCGCTATACCAAGGTCTACGCCAGGCGCCAAAGCAGGTCTACAGTCAGGGCAGCAGTCCGTCGCAGCCGTCAGGAGGCGGGAATCTTCGCGGGAAAAGTCTTCGGGCCACTTATTTCGACAACAGGATCGATGAAGCGGAGTGCACCTTCCCTCGGAGATTTCACACGAAGTTCCTCACGATCGTCGGGCTTGGACCGGTACCACTGATGCAGCCCCACGTTGGGCGCCAACTGAAGGACTGGGTTCTTTAAGACCCAGCGGTGCCAGGGCACAACACCTGAAACCTTCGTGGGTAACCTGCTCCGGCGTACGAATGACAGAGACACGGGACACTTCCTTCGGCGTCAAAGATTCAAGGTTTATTTACTGCAGGGAACACAGAAGTCACGACAAGTACAACACGTGCAACTTGGGGAGACTGCTTCAAATTGGTTCTGTGGATCGCTCCTTTTATACAGATTTTACCCATAGGACAACATGGTACACAAAAGTTTACAACCCGGTTCCCATAATTATCCCCCAGAGGGGTCGTTTTGGTCACTTTGATACACATAAGGTCCGGAACACAAGTGCGGAAACATTTGGCGGTTCCCAACTGTAAAAACCCATCTTCCCAACATTAGCGCATTCCAATCGGCAGTAAAACAAATCAAAAATAGGAACAAAGACAGGTGCAGAGGAAGACGGAGACAGTGGGGAGATCGGAAAGGGTGTAAAAGGGGAGGTATGGGGAAACACGAGATACAGGCATCAAAGGGACGTGCTTAATGAGATGCACGGCTGAGACAATAAACCGGCACGGCGAGATGAGCCTCAAGCGGGGCCATCTGCCTTACAGTATCATCCCCCTCGTCATAAAGACACTTTACAAAGAACATGTGTCTTCCACAAATATCTTGGGAGTCCCAGGGTCGCGAAGCGGACTGCGTCCGTTCGCTGGCTACTTGAGGGCAAGAAACAAAATGGATGCCGTATCTAAGATGGAACCCGTGGGTATAGATGAAAAACCCACATAACAAACGAACGGTTTAAGTTAGCACAACGAAACTGCACACACTTACTAAACTCGTCATTTGCGGTTCATAGATACCAGACTCGACCATATTCGTGCGAGTCGAAAACATCACTTACAATTGTCACGGAACCTCAACCTTCTTCACGCGGCTGTGATAGGTGCGATTCAGACGCACTTGGGAACAGGGCTGGCAGAGCCTGAGACGTCCCCGTCTTGTCAATATACTATGATGGCAGCGGGAACATTCAAGGCGGTGACGTGCCTGTATAATAGGATGATCCGCGAGCGTCTGCCACCCCTCGTGACGCTAAAGTCTAAGTGGGAAACTGACTTGGGCAAAGACATCCCTGAAACGACGTGGGCACAGCTCGTGCGCCGGGCCCGTAATAGCACGTGAAATGCGAGATTTCAGATCATCCACTACTTCATACTGCACAGAGCATATATGATCCCTGGGACGATTAAGAGGTATTTTGGGGTGGCAGAGGCGGCGTGCCCTCGTTGTATAGAGGAGGGAGCTGAGCTAGTACACATGCTGTGGTCTAGCCCGGCCCTCCGGGACTATTGGCAGGCCATAGGGGAGACCCTGAATGAGGTGATGGAGAGAACCATCGACTTCGACCCAGCGGTGTGTATACTGCATTGGTTCCCTCATACCCCCAAAAACAAACTTTCAAGCAAATTCATTGACATGGGATTGATGGTAGCCAAACGGGAGATAACCAGACATTGGAAGGCGAAAACAGGCCCGACTCACAGGCGTTGGTACAACAAATTTTTGAAATGGGCGGTCTGCGATAGCACACACAGGTACCAGAAGGCGCGCAGGACTCCTAATCCAAGGGCGCTGGAAGTGGCGACAGCCTGGGAGGTACTAGTACAGGCCCTCAGGGATAGCGAGGTGGTAGAGGAAGAGGAGACCCTCAGCGCAAACAGGGATTGCACTTTAAACTAATTGAGAGGGAATAGAGCCATTAGTCGCAGGAGACCCGAGATTACGCCCTAGGCAGATATACCAAGAGACCCTTTGAGCGGATGGCGGGGAGGGAGGGGGGGAGGGAGGGGGTGTTCCACCAGTTAGGGGGGATTACGGGGGGGGCTGTATAGGTCAGATAGGAGAGGGAAGAAAAGTAGTCATGCACACACTACTGAGGAACGTTATTCCTGCAACATCGTCCTCAGGCATAGGGGAGCTGAGAGATTGCTGCCGCCCGGCCCCCGGGATGTGGGCACGCAGGCTGTGTATAATAGGATAAGACATGATATGAAGCAGCACCCTGATTAATATTGTACATGTATGAGCAATGGCTTGAGCAATGTGTGGCTACAATAAAAATTACTTTAAAAAATAAATTTAAAAAATGATGTGCTGAGTAGCATCTCCCAAACTTTTCTGCACATAGCAGACTCTCTGTCCCACATTTCGGTGGCAAAGCCTTTCTCATGATTGACCTTGAGCACTGCACATGTTATAGTTCAGTAGAATGCTAATGTGAATGTCTGTTTTAGTGAGACTGAGTGGTTAATTGTATCACTTTACGTGTGTTCTCATCATGTCTATAAATTCAGTAATGTCTCTAATGGCCTTTTTAATATCTCAATTCTTTATTGATTTTCTATATACAATCAGCATATAACTCGTATGAAAGATTATTAAGTAATTCATTATTGTTTGATTATTTAAAATCTTACAATGTTACCAATATAAAGCATATACTATAATGTTAAAACCAATAAAAACAATTACATATAAAATACATAACAACTTATTAAGCCTCTTAATTTTACAACTTAATCTCCCAAGTTTGCTTTAGCTACCAGTAAAAACCTTACGAAGGCAGAGTTCATACTTATATCATTAGGGTGCAGACACTTTATTAGTGCGTGCCTACATGTCCTTATTCCTCGTATATTAAAAGGTAGTTTAAGTAACATTTTTCTTTCGCTCTGAAGTCCAGGACAAATGCATAGCAAGTGGACAATATTCTCCTCTCCATTTTTACACAGTCTGCATAGCGTACAACTCTCCATTTTGTTCCACGGTGGAAGATGACTAAGGCCCGGGAGTATTCCAAATCTTGCTTTAACAAGTACTTGCTTATTTTTTTCTGACCAGGGTATTTCCAAATATTCTTGTACCTTCTTTTTTGTATATCCCTTTATTATTGACCATGCATGTTTTCTTTTTACCAGCATATCTTTGTCATTTACAAGCGACAGTTGATTTGTTGTTCGGTTAATTATTTTTTTAAATGATGCCTTACTTATTGTGTTATTCCAGATTGGTATTACAGAAAATTCTTCTATCGCTTTTTTAAGATAATTCCAGGCAGGTGACTTTACATTATAATTGTGACAACTGATTCTCGTGGTCATTTTTTATCCGATTCCATGTTTTGATAAATTGGCCCTTTCTTGCATAGTACTGGTTATTTAATCCAAATTCTAATCTAATTTGTGCAGGTGAGGCATTGTTTGGGAGGTAGAAAAGAGATTTAAATGTTTTGGTTAGAGCATTATTTATTATTTCAGAATCTTTCCCAATTAATGCCTCAGTGCCATATGTGATAGTCGGAAGAAGTTTTGCCGCTTTAAGAGGGGACGGTATGTGAGATTACCAAGGGATTTCTGTAGGATCCTGAAAGCTGTCATCAGAGCATTTACCTTCCTTTGTATGTCCATTTTTTGTGGATGATAATTTCCCTTTTCATCGAATAATACACCCAAATACCTATATACTTCGAGTTGTTCAAGTTGGGTGTTCTCCATATACCATTTGCTTTTGTATCTTAAATTTACATTTTTAGTGACCACCATGATTTTAGTTTTGGTTTCATTTATCACCATTCCATTTTCCTTTGCGTACCTGGTTATTCGATTAATTAGACGCTGTAATCCAACTTTAGTTTGGCCTAAAAGGATGGCATCATCTGAATATAGTAGATTAGAAATTTGTTTGCAGGCTAGGTTCGGCGGATGTGCATTTATTTCATCCAGGAACACTGTCAAATCTGCCTGGGACGAATTAAAAAGTAGGGGGGCCAATACCCATCCCTGCTTAAGACCTTCAGTTGTTGGGATTTCTCTTGTTAATGTTTGGCCATCCCCCATCCTCACTCTGACCCAGGTTTTAATGTAGAGAAGTTGAATCAGTTTTAATAATTCAGTTGGAATATTTTTTTGCTAGAGCTTCTTCCACAGTAGGTTTCTTTGGACGCAATCAAAGGCAGATTTAAAATCTAAAAAACATAGGTACAGCGGCTGTTTGGCTCTAATTGATTTATCGATTAGTAGAGATAATGCTAAGATGTTTGTTGTCATTCCGAGTCCTCTAATAAATCCAGTCTGGTTTGGAGGCAGTACCTTATTTTCTATTGCCCATTCATTTAAGTAGGTAAGCAGAATCCCTGCAAACAACTTATCATCTGAATCTTGTAGAGTGATAAGCCTATAATTTTCTTATTATGAATCCGAAACCGGTCCCAGGATGCTTGTTTCCAGTCCAGGGAAGACATGGCAGTTCGGGCTGGACTGTTCCCATGAGGCACAGGGTCAGACTGTTGTCTGAACTGGGGTGGCTGAGTGGGCTAAAGAATGGTGATGGATTAAACCCAGATCAGTTGACTGGGGGTGAGTGTTTGATTTGCTCAAACGCTCCGTCCATCATCCCCTTTTGTATCGCTTTATAATTTTCAGGAAGCGCCCAGTTTCCTTTTTTAAAGATTGGCGAAATTAAGGACCCTCGCCATGATTCAGGAATAACACCTGTCTGTACTATTTCTTTAAATACTTTTACAAGATATCCTGCCCATAGATCCCAATTTTCTTTATAGAGAGCAAACGGAATTCCATTTGGTCCTGGTGCCCCATCTTTTAGTTTCTTAATTCATTTCGTTAGTTGAGCTTTTGATATGTCAATTTGTTCTTCAATCTCGTACTCTAGTCTATTTGTAGGCCGTGTTTCTTCCTTTGTTTTTATTTTTTATTTTCGATTTAGGTGTTTTTCGAGGAAACTGACCCATTCTTGCTCCGTTAATGTTGATGAGACCACCAATTTATTTGGTCCCACTAGACCATTTATGATTTTCCAGAATTCTCTTGAGTTTGCTTGTTTGCTTGCATAGAATAGTTCTGACCAGAATACTTGTTTGGCTTGATTTTTTTCATTCCATATTAGTTTCTTCAGGTTTTGATTTAAAGTTTTTAAATTACTCAGTTTTTCGTCATTGTCGGTGGAATTTGTAATTTGTCTTCTTACCTTATTACGAGTTCTTTTTAGTTTCGTTATTGTGAATGGAAGATTTATATATGTTTTCATTCCATCTCCTTGCTTGTTTTTGTTCCTCTTATTTGATCGTGTTTGAGCTTGAGGTTTGACCAGCTTCCGGGTAAAGTTTACCCATTGTTCAATCGGCGATTCCAATGTTTTATCATTGAAACAATTCTCTATAAGTTTCTGGACTGGATCATTCATCTCTTCCTTATTCTGGATAGTCCAAATCAGTTTCTTATAATTTATCGTTCCGAGGTGCCTCGGCACAGTTTTGTATGGTTGGTATGTATTACTCATGATGTGTGTAGTAATTATCTGTTGGCAATGGTCACTGTCTGAAACCTTCTCCAGTTGATACGAGGAGATATTACAAAAGATGTTAACCCCTTCGGAGCTGATGACGAGCTGGGCTCGTCATCGCGTAGCCCGCTCGCACGCTGATGCCGAGCCCAGCTCGTCACGCAAAGTGCGATTTTCGAATTCTCAGCGCGAGAGCGGAATTCCGCTAGCGCGCATGAGGTTAAGTGATGCCATTGTGTAATCAATCCTAGTCTTTGCATTATGCGAAATGTACGTATATGCAGGAGGAGTATCTGCTTTAAATCTCCCATTAAAGATTTGTAAACCCATTGCTTCTATATCCTTGACAAATTGTGTGCCAATTTTGTTTCCTAAGGGGTTTGTCTCCATTCCTAAATCCTGATGGGGGAATCGACCATTGATGAACTTGTGATTGGGTAATGTCGTCTCTTATAAAAGGTGCTAATAAATTCAGGTTAAAATCCCCTGTCATCATGTAGTCTGCTAATGGGTCATCCAACATTTGTTCCAGCAAAAAGTTATTAAGTGTTGCACATGATGATTCTCTACTACTTCACGTTGGATGTATATATACATTAATCAGAATTAAGGTCTTTGTTTTCTGATTACTTGTTTTGTATTTCAACTTGACTATTAGAATGTCAGGGCTAATTGAGACCAATTGCTCATGTTCAGCACGTAGGTTACTAGAAATGAATATTGCTAGCCCCCCACTTGGACGGTCATATTTATGGGTTTTATTTGCGTATTCAAAGTAATCTATATAGCCCTGTAACATAAATGGATTGGTCTTCCATGTTTCCTGCAGTAGGATGATCTTGCTTGGATGTGCAATAGAATTTATGTGAGCATTATATATCTTAGTTCCTACTCCATTTATGTTCCATGAACACATCGTAATTTTTCCGAGATCTTTTTCGTTCTTTGCGGGGACAGTGATTATATTCCGTCATGGATCCTTCTTGCTATGTAATGCCAGGGTAATCCTTTTTTCATTTATTCCTGAATTTTTTTCTATTTTCCTTTGCGGCGATGTTGCTCCTACATTATGGGCAGATCCACCCCTGACATTTTTTAATACGGTACAGATTTGCATGTTACACTTTACCTTCTGTGCCTGATCTATCTCACTAATGAGTGGTGTTGGATAGACCTTTGGAGCTGGCTTACTAATTACTATACCCCAGGCATTGAATGTTTTCCGTTTGTTTATCATTTGATCTGCTGTTAACATTGAATTTAACGTAGTTAATGCTGGTGCCTGGAGACTATCCGTATTAGTCATAAATTCAATGGAGTCGATATCTTCACTCACAATTTTAGATAACGACGGGATTGATTTAAATAGTCGAAGAATATTCCCTCTATTTAATATATCTTGTTTGCCTCTCGATTCGAATTCTGGTTTAAAAATGAGTTGTGCCTTTTCATTAGATAGATGGTCATCATGTCTATCTATTTCCATAGCTTGTTTTACTTTGTAAGTAATTTGCTTTACCCCATCCCGATTTTCAATAACAAGTTGGTCCCAATCTGGTAATTTTGTTTTTGTCTCTACTGTTTTTAATGTATTCCTTCTGTCCTCATTTACATTGGGTTTCCTGTGTGTTTCTATCTTTTCGTCAACATCTTGATTTTGATGTTGACTTGTTTTTATAGTTACCTTTAAAGGTGTACTGTCGTTCCATCTCTGAGAACTATAGTTAGTCGGGCCAGTATCATGTTCTTCTTCCTCTTTTTCTAGTAACTTGTCTTTAAGTTCAAGTGGGCTTGTTGTAATCCTTCGTTCTACTGATTCTTCTAATTGTCTCCTTTTTTTTAACACCGGCGCCTGCTCTATATTGGGCTCTTTGCAAGAGGATTTTATTTTTCTCAGACTGTTACTTTCCTCCATTGTTTTCTGTTCCTTCCCCAGTTGGCTCGTTTTAGCTGTCATAATAGCTGTATTCTTTTGGGCATTTATTTTTTCCGTAAATGGTTCTTTTTCAAATATTGCAAAATATTTGTTGTCCCCACTCTTAGTTGTTGGTGAGCTCTTTTTTTCCTCTCTTGGCAATTCATTTCGTGGTTCATTTCCTTGAGTGTCTATAGTTGTTATCAATTCTTCATCCGGTTGTATTACTACGCAATTTAGGGGTTTCGCCTTTTTTCTTGTATTACGTAATTTTTTCCTATGACGTTTTGTCATGGTAAAACCGTGAGTATCATGGTCTTGAATTTCTTGATCTGCCCTTGTTTCTATATTGGTTATCTCATCCCTTGCCTGGTCCAATGTTTGTATGACTATTGATGTTATCCCTTCGTTTTGTGTTTTTGAGTTTGTCTGCAACTTTATTGCTGATGTTTGTTCTAGCCCATCAATAATTTCCACACTGCTATTATATTCCTCATCAGTCTTCATAATGAACTTGTTTTTTTCTTTCATTTTTTCATTATCATTTTCTTTTTCCTTTTGAAGAGTCTTTTTAGTATCTTCTATTATGGTATACAAAACCTCAGGTATTGTTGCTAACTTGTCTATAATAGGTATACAAATGCAGTCTGTGACCATTTTTTCACTGTCAGTTTGAGCTCTAACTATCAGGCCATTGAGCTGGGCTAGTTTTTTGTCAATCCCCGCGACTGCATTTGCCATCATTTTGAGGAGATCTATTTGTATGTCCATTTTGTTAGATTGGAACTTTAGTGCTTCTAATAGCAGAGTAGAAGTTTGGTAAAAAAAATGTCCCAGCTCATCCCCATATCTTGTTCTTTTATTCCTATTCGATTATCTTGTGTTGGCTTTCCATTTTGATCTTCAGTGGTTAGTGAAGTTGAATGTTCCTGCATGGGCATGTCATTTATTTTTCAGTCACTACCTTCATTTATTTCATTTCTTGAACCACCCCCCCCCCATTTAGTTTGTACTGCTTTGTTCCATGAAGATCATCATCTTCATGATTGTCACTCCCTGCATTGCAGTTTGATTAGTCAATTGTCTAGGCATTCTTTCCTCAGTAATTGTCTGATATCTGTTCTTGATTTCTACATTTACTTCTATAGGAACCATTGGCCTAGATGGAAGTTTTTCTTCATTCGTACCGCTTTGATTAGCATGATTAACAATGGTATAATTAAAATCAGTATGACTTGTGTAGCAATTTATATCATCATTATATAGTACACCTGACACATCCATTGCTTTTAGTTTATCAGGTTGATTTGCATTGAAAGGTGAAGTTACGCTTAATGTATCCTGATCTGTAAGTTGGAATTCATTATCCTTTGCTTCATTAATCTTAATTTGTGAGTTGCACTCTTCCTTTTCTTGGATGTTTTGTGTGACTTGCATGCTGGATTTCTCACTACTATTAGGTTTGATTGGGGTTTGTAATTACATTTTTTCTGCATCTATTTGCATTGTCATCAGAACTCCAGTTGGATCTTTCATAAATTGAAATTTATCCGGCACTTTTCCCGATTTTTCAAACATCCTTGCTATTGGAGATATTAGTGACTGATTCACTCCTACGGTGTTAACTTTCACCTTTTTTAACACTTTCGGCATTTGTATTTTCTTTGTACGTCTTGTAATTGGTCCTGATGCCTTCTCTTTACCAGAGCGCATAGTTCCCCCCTATTGCGTAATATCGGGTACCGCTGATCCCTTTTCGTGTTTTCTTACCCTGATCGTTGCCTGAGGTTTTTGAGTTTTGAATCTTTTGAGTTTTGATTCCCCTGCAATCAGTCCCTCAGGATTTCCTAATAGAGGGTAATTAGAGTAATTGCTGTAATTCCACTTATAGTTCAACACAAACTGACTGATCAGTTGGGTGGTAACCTCTCTAGTTAGTTTTTAGGCTATACACACCCCCTATGTTCTCCTACACTCCCTTATTCCCTTATTCAGACCAACTGCTCAGTGGCTCAGGGGATCAGGGGGCTCAGGAGGCCAAAGAAATAACACTCTCCCCCCGTAATGCTCTCGGCCACTGCTCAGCAGGCCACTTATCCCAACAGCTCCAAAATCTTCTAGGATATAATGTATTTCTATGCTCCAAAAAGAAATGAATTAACACTCCCCCGTAGTGCTCACCACCAGAGTTCGCTTGTCCAAGCAGGAGCAAGAGCCACTCGGGTGTAATACTCCAGTCTCCAAACTCCGTCCCCAGGAACCGCGTCTCGAGGCTCAGCAGGAGGGGAGCGCCAGACACAAACCCAACAATCGGCAAACGGCAGCCGGCAGGCTGACTCTGGCGACTCCAATCAACGGTGAAGGCTCACAGCGTGCTCCACGCTGCGCCTGCCAGTCAATGCCAGGCTCCGCGTCTGCTAGCTCCCGAGTCCGGGCTCCTGACTCTGTGCTCCTGGCTCCACGGGAGGTGGGAGGAGGGGGGGTGTCCACGCTCAGCAATCAGCAACCAGGAACACAGCTACCGCCGACTTGCCGACTCGACCTGCCGACACACTCGCTTTCCGCGCGTTCTCAGCAAAACATGAACTGGACTCGACTCACAACGAACAGGAGAGCCTCTTCAAACAGTGGTACAAGAGCGAGAGTAAGACCAAAACATCAAGATTATTGATTCAGCAGAGTCCAAGATACTGTGTAAACTAGAACTTGTGAGAATACATCGATAACAGGAAAAACAATAAATAGCATAACTCCTCCAGATAGAGGTGGTACAGCCCAGAAGATCCCGCAGATGATCAGGGAAGGAGGACGAGGGGAAACACGAGGGGAAGGGACATGGGAACGTGAGAGAAAAGTCAGGGTGCCAGGCCACCTGGCAGCCCCTCAAGAAGCTAACTCCCACCCCCGAAGTAGTCAAGGGGCAGGCACAGAGGACGGAACTAGGCCGATTGGTGTTAGCGTATACCGCTACCCATGTAGGAAGGGACCCCAAACTTCTGCAGTTGGTCTTTCAGCTTACACATAGGTCTTTTGTAAGTGGCCATGTTGTGCATGTCAAAGAGCCATGTACTATGAGACGGTAGTGTGGTGGATGACCAATGGTGTAAAATACCACCTTTGCCTCTACGAAGGCCGCAGCCAGCCAACTCTTACCATGGTGGGTTAAATCTGGGAATATTGACATTTTGTGAAGCAAGGTCAGATGGGTCATTAATTGTGGTGTCACCCCTGGGTTGGTCATCAAGGTATCCCAAACTGAGCCCCAGTAGCACAAAAGTACTATACAGTCCCACAGGAAATGCAAAATGTCACAGGCCAGTGAACCACACCTTCAGCACCTCCAGGACTTGGAATCCTCTGCCATATGTGCTTTATAGACAAACTCCGGTGTCCAGTGCCAGTGGTGTAGGAACTTGAAATAACTGAATTTCAACCTTTTTGATTCAGTCCTTGGTGCAATTATATCACACCAATCGGACTCTTAGATCTATCAATAAACAACTTCTTGCAGTCCCTAGGATTAAACAGTCACGGACGGGAGGTCGACTGTTCCCCTACAACGCGGCCAAGTTTTTGAACCAGCTTCCGGACCATATTCGTCTTGAACATAACTATCTTAGGTTCAGGAAGCAGTTGAAAACGTTTCTCTTTCCTTGAGCAGTGGTGAATGATAAGGTGTCACAAGAAGCGCTGGGATGCCCTTGGGTAGCCATGCGCTATACAAGTGCGTATTTAGTCATTCATTCAACCTGGCCTCTTGAAGGGAACTGCCATGGTCTTTCCAAAGTTCATGGGAGTCCTCCTCAGAGAGTGAGAGGCACAGCCTCTGCTCCAACAAACAGCATACATTTTGGAAGGTGACGCTCGAAAAAAGGCTGTCTGCAGCAGTGTAGCAAAGTAGGATCTGCTTCTATGGTTGCCCGGTGTTTTACTGTTTCTGACTAGTCTGGCTGGGATCCTGCTAACCAGTACCCTAGCCTATGTTCTTTCTTCCCTAAATTGGCTATGGCAAGTACCTTGGTACATTCCTGCTTGGCTACTGGTGCACCCTTGTAAGTCCCTAGTATATGGCACTGAAGTACCTGGGGCATAGGTGCCCCAGGGTTCCTCCCTGGGCTGAAGAATGCATTATGCCACCCATGAGGGTCCCCCCAAATCCTGACTACAGGCCTGCCATTGCAGACCGTGTGAGTTGATGCCTGTAACTTTCAGGAGAGATATAAGCTCCTTATATCTCTCTCCACTGCACTTAGACCCTATAAGTCACCCCTCTGGCAGGCCTTTTCAGCCCCATAGGCAGGGTGCTCGGTTTTAAGTGTGAGATGCCCCTGCATGAGCAGGTCACCCCTACAAACTCTGGAGTCCATTCTCCAGGCTTTGTAAGTGGAACAGCCATCCTGAAATAGAGAGGTCAAGAGTCATTACGCGATGACCATCTCGAAACTGACTGGAACGAACCTGGGCATGTTTGGTATCAAACCTGTTGGAATCATACATGAACACCATATCCGGTGTTGAAGGTATGATTCCAATCATAGGAGAGCTCTTCTAGGGAACCCTCCCTGCTCCTGGGACCGACGTTACAGAGGCTAACAGCAACCTAGGTCTGCTGCCGATGCCAGACCCAATTCTGCCCTCCTGCTGCTGGGCCAATGGCCGAGCAGGGGAAGGTAGGACAATAGGTTTCCTGTCACAGGGAGGGCGCTCCCCACGCCGCAACAGCACCACCTGTCTGCCCGTGTCTCCCAGCTCGCTGCAGCTGCCTTGGATGCGAGTTCAAGGCCCTCCTCCACCCGCAGGCTACCACCTGTGCCTCATCCCTGGTGGCCAATGGTCGGTTGCTTTGTGTAATTGTATTGCTTGTTGTATTGTTTATTATGTTTGCTTAATTCCCCCTGTTGCCTCTTGCGCTACTTCTGTGCCCTGTGCCCTTCTGCCTTCTCGCCGTTCCTCCCATGGTTTCTCCGTCTCTGCGTCCCCCCGGGCCTGCCCCCCGCTCGCTACACTTAGCCTTAGTGTATTTTGTATTGCATTTTGTTGGATTGTTCGTTGTTTTCCTTTCCATTCCTCCTTTTCCACTTGTGCCATTTCTGTGCCCTTTTTGCCTTCTGTACCCTCGCCATTCAGAGTTTTCCCGCCGCTGCGCCCCCTGCGGCCCCAACCCCCCGCTCGCCCATTCATGCGCCCCCACCTCCCAGATGCTCCTCCCTCCCATCTTCCCTTCTTATGACGGCTGCTGCACGGTGGGGAGAACGACCCTTGACCCTTTCACAGACAGGTGGCTCCCCACACCGCAACAGCACCACCTGTCTGCCCGTGTTTTCCAGCTCGCTGCAGCTGCCTTGGACGCGAGTTCGGGCCCTCCTCCACCTACAGGTTACCACCTGCGCCCCATCCCTTGTGACCAGTGGTAGTTTGCTTTGTGTAATTGTATTCCTTGTTGAATTGTTTATTTTGTTTGCTTCATTCCCCCTGTTGCCTCTTGCGCTACTTCTGTGCCCTGTGCCCTTCTGCCTTCTCGCTGTTCCTCGTGTGGTTTCTCCGTCGCTGCGTCCCCTGCTGCCCTGTCCCCCGCTCGCTACACATCGCCTTAGTGTATTTTGTATTGCATTTTGTTGGATTGTTAGTTGTTTTCCTTTCCATTCCTCCTTTTCCTCTTGTGCCATTTCTGTGCCCTTTTTGCCTTCTGTATCCTTGCTGTTCCCCGTTTTTTCGCCGCTGCGCCCCCTGCGGCCCAACCCCCCGCTCGCCCATTCATGCGCCCCCACCTCCCAGATGCTCCTCCCTCCCATCTTCCCTTCTTATGGCGGCTGCTGCACGGTGAGGAGAACGACCCTTGACCCTTTCACAGGCAGGTGGCTCCCCACGCCGCAACAGCACCACCTGTCTGCCAGTGTCTCCCAGCTCGCTGCTGTTGCCTCGGACACGAGTTCAAGGCTCTCCTCCACCCGCAGGCTACCACCTGTCTGCCCGTGTCTCCCAGCTCGCTGCTGTTGCCTCGGACACAAGTTCAAGGCCCTCCTCCACCCGCAGGCTACCACCCGTGCCCCATCCCTGGTGGCCAGTGGTAGGTTGCTTTGTGTAATTGTATTGCTTGTTGTATTGTTTATTTTGTTTGCTTCATTCCCCCTGTTGCCTCTTGCGCTACTTCTGTGCCCAGTGCCCTTCTGCCTTCTCGCTGTTCCTCGTGTGGTTTCACCGCCGCTGCGTCCCCTGCGGCCCTGTCCCCCGCTCGCTACACTCCGCCTTAGTGTATTTTGTATTGCATTTTGTTGGATTGTTAGCTGTTTTCCTTCCCATTCCTCCTTTTCCTCTTGTGCCATTTCTGTGCCCTTTCTGCCTTCTGTACCCTCGCCGTTCCCAGTTTTCCCGCCGCTGTGCCCCGTGCGGCCCCAACCCCCCCGCTCGCCCATTCATGCGCCCCCACCTCCCAGATGCTCCTCCTTCCCATCTTCCCTTCTTATGGTGGCTGCTGCACGGTGAGGAGAACGACCCTTGACCCTTTCACAGGCAGGTGGCTCCCCACGCCGCAACAGCACCACCTGCCTGCCCGTGTCTCACAGCTCGCTGCTGTTGCCTCGGACACGAGTTCAAGGCCCTCCTCCAACCGCAGGCTACCACCTGCGCCTCATCCCTGGTGACCAGTGGTAGGTTGCTTTGTGTAATTGTATTGCTTGTTGTATTGTTTATTTTGTTTGCTTCCTTACCCCGGTTGCCTCTTGCGCTACTTCTGTGCCCAGTGCCCTTCTGCCTTCTCGCCGTTCCTCCCATGGTTTCTCCGTCGCTGCGTCCCCCCGGGCCCGCCCCCTCACTTGCCACACTCCGCCTTAGTGTATTTTGTATTGCATTTTGTTGGATTGTTAGTTGTTTTCCTTCCCATTCCTTCTTTTCCTCTTGTGCCATTTCTGTGCCATTTCTGCCTTCTGTACCCTTGCCGTTTCTCCCCCGTTTTCCAGCCGCTGCGCCCCTGCTCGCCCATTCGTCTGCCCCCACCACCCAGCTGCTCCTCCCTTCCACCTCCCCTTCATATGGCGTACGCGCCTGAACCTCGCCCAGAGCCAGAACACCTGGCCCCCGCGAACGCCACGACGCCCGTCTCCGGTACTACTTCAGCTCCCTCCACGCACTCGACGCCGGACGATCATGCACCTGCTACCTGGCTGCCCCGCAACACACCCAAGGACCCTTCTCTGGCCGGAACTGCAGCTTCACCAGCATCCGGCCCGCCAACCCTTCTACCAGGAAAAAACCCAACTACCTTAGATGCATTCATCTCAACACTCGCAACACTAGAAAGCATGTTAAGACTCACTTACCAGCCGGGATGAGATGAAAACTGTGGATCAATGTTTTGTCCACGGGGCAAAGTAACATAATTAGGAACATTTGTTAAATTAGGATTCCTATATAAGATACAGTGCCAAAGTTCATAATGCCATCTTTGATGTAATCTTTCTTATTTTTTCAGTGCAGGGCAGTAGAAAAACGAATTGGCAGGAAGTTGCGCTGAGTGTGGCACTTCTTTACGATCCCAAAGGGATTCTATAAGGACAGTATCCACTTGTCCTAGCTCAAATTTACATTTTGTTACAATCAGTCAGGGAACTTAGAGTCAAAGAACTTAAAGTATAAGTAAAAGATTCATATATTCATTTGAAACTTAATTGCTCCACGTTCGATTTCTGAAGAACGAATAAATCATTGTGGCTTCTCTACGTGCTTCTGGTTAACGAAACACGGCAGAGAACATAAACGGGATGCAGCTGGCAGCCGCAGCATGTACATGCAGTGTTCAAAGGCCTCGTGTAAGATGGCCGATCAGTTGAGTGGCGGTTTAGCTGCCGTTTGCTGTATGGTACAAGTGGGATTATACGAAGTATGCATTTAAAACTACCAAAGGTTACAGTCCTGTTTTTCTATCACAAACTTACTTCAAATGTTTTGTTTGATTTAAGCTATTCCTGTAACTGTTCAAAACAAAGAGATTGATCTTGAGAACACAATTTGTCACAAGGGTAGGCTGAGAATTAAGAAAAACAACAAATCTCCTGGTTTTATCAAAGCCATCTTGTTTTTTTAGTAGATGTCACTGTCTGTGATAGTGAGACCGGGACTGTTCTTATCATGGAAATGCCACTGAGTGCGAGCTGCCCAGACCTTGAATAGAGTGTTCTCAACCACAATATTTTGGCAAAGAGGTTAAGCGAGTGAGGTTTGTGGCTGCCCAAATCAGTGAACACCTTGTTGGGGGGAGGGGGTGGATTCACAGGGATTTTTTTAAAGCCCTCGCTACTTTAACAGAGCCAGTTTCCTAGCACTCAAAGTGTGGAGAAGTGTGGCTCACCGATTAGAGCGGCAGACCCTGAGGCAGAAGTCTGGCCCGGGACCAGGGTTCAATCCCCGTCGTGGCAGGGTCTTGGGCTCAATGTCCTCGGACCCGATAATTCTCGCCTCGGTGCCTACTCTAATCATGGGTTCCACTCTGCAACTCTGGGCAATAGCTTGCTTAATCTCCACATTGGCCCTAACAACGCTAGGATGCCTGGTTTCACCTTGGGGTGCCCAGGAGTGGACACCTCACAGGAACAGGCCAGGAAGGGTTCTACAGCTGTATTCGTACAGCGCTTAGAGACCCCTGGGTGGTAGGCGCTATACAAGTGCAAATTACATTTACATTTACCAATAAGAGACTAAGGGCCAGATGTAGGTAGCTAAATACCGGTCGGTAACGGCCAAAAATCTGTGAATTTTCCGTTACAGACCGGTATTTAGCCCTTTCCAATGTAGGAGGCAGTAAATAAGGATTTGGTAATTTACCGATTCGTTATTCTAAGGAATCGGTAAAATTCCGATTCCTTATTTTAAGGAATCAGTAAATTACGGAATCCTTAAAACCTATGTAGGTAGCACTTAAGTGAGTGCATTTTTGCTTAAAGGATTCTCTATTTACCACCAACTACAAGTTGGTGGTAAATACCGAATACCTTTAAAAAAGCAATTATTAGCTTTTTTCAAAGTGCCATGTGGCAGACATATATGCCCTTAGGGCAAGTATGTGCGCCACATGTGCACCCTGTCACCCTTGAATATGCTCCCGCTATTAACGATTCAGTATTTACCAAATCGGTAATAGTGAATGGCTTCCTATTCATTCCAGGCCCAAAGGAATGAATGGGAAGGTATTCCTCATTACCGAATCGGTATTACCGATTCGGTAATAAGGAATATTACCGAATCGGTAAATTTTACCTATTTTTTTCCTACATCATATTTACAGATTCTTAAATACCGAATCGGTCAAATTCAGTATGTAAGAATCGGTAAATTGAGATTACCTACATCGGGCCCTAAAGGTATAATAAGGAGAGAGCGATGCCTAAGATTTTATTTCATACCAATCAAGTTACTTCCTGTGTAGACTTGGCTCACCAAATGCAGCAATAGCAGACAGAAAAGGCTTACTTTAAGGTCCAGTACTGTCTAATCTATGTTTCTTCTAAACACTAGGGGATTAAACAAACTTTATTCGGTTTTGTAAATGGAAAAAAACATAAATGTCATAGATAGGATGCTTTTTTGCAGCATGCTGCTGGGGTTCTGGACAAGGAGATTGAACTGGCTATTAGACAATTATCTCGCTCACCTTTTCACCCTTTCCTAGGGGTTTCTTCTGTTGCTCCATATGCTGGTTCCCATACTCAGTCCCCTCAAGTAGGCTTGGTGGACATACCTCAAGATATGCCTCAAGACCAGGCTGGGGGTATCGTCCCCCTTACACCAGTTGTTGTCACACGGGTCGGTGCCCAGTCTCCAATTTTAGGTCAGCCCCTGGAATGACCCCTGGCAATGGGTGGGGCCCAGGAGGCGCTAAGAGGAAGAGTCCCTCAGTTGGGGGCCCTTGTAAACACAAAAAGAACATTGGATCACAGTCATCTTCAGCAGTCCACCCATAAGTGCCTAACCTGGATGCTATTTCATTAGACATGCTCAAAGCAGCCTTGCTGTCAGCATTTGAAACTAAATTGGACCCCATCCTACTCCGATTTTCTACACTGGAAAGCAACCTGTCTGCACTGATAGCTACTTGCAAAGGGACCGTGTCCTTCTCTCCACAAGTATCCCTCTTACAAGGCCTAAGATCTCGGCCACTATTTCCAGTCCCAGTAGTAGTGGCACAGAAGCAGGAGACAGAGCAGTGTCTATCACGAAGCAGCCTAGTCACATGGTAGGAGATACAACGGCACCTTTTGCCCAGGACTGACCCTCAGCACCGTCCAGCCAACCGGAGGGGGGCGGGGGGCACCCAGAACCCAGTATCTTTTCAGTCTCTGCAATCTCAGGGTTTCAAAGAGGGCGGATTGTACAGTTCCGATGATAGGTGGGAAGGGCTGGAAGCCATGCCCCCGGGACTAGAATAACTATTCGCCTAGTTTGGGCTCTATTCATCTCCTACCAGAGTCCACGACGCTTGTTGTGGTGTTAGCTAGAGTACCATACCTCAACCCCGGGACCAGGGAAGACTTTTACCAGCTGAACAATAAGGTGGTGCACTGGCTCAATTCTAACACTGACCCTGGGCTAAGGGTGGAAAACTAAATGTTCATGGTGCGCCAGACACAGTGGGTTGGTAGCGCCAAGAAATCCTGGCTGGGGGACTGCATTATCGTCAATTTTAACAATCCAGTCATGGTAAGCCGAATCTTAAGCACGGTTGCCCAGTCTAACTACAGGTGTTGGAACTCAGCAATCTTGACACTCCCGCTGGGATACTTCTACAGACCCAAATATTACCAACTACGGTCCCAGCGCGAGCGGCTCCAAGAGGTGGGGAACAGGGGTCGTGCAGAGGGGATTATAGTGGTAAGCACAGCAAATAGGTTTACTCCTCTGAGCTCATAGGAAGATTGCGATTGACGATGAGTGGGTCCCTCGGACCCTGTTGCACGCGCATCCCAGGGAAATGTATCGCCCCCGGAACAGGTATTGAGTGTGAATGGAGGGTGTAAATTTCTTTCTTGGAATATCACAGGGCTAGAGAGTAAGATTGAGAACACTGAATGGTTGGCTCTTGTTAAGAGTTTTGATGTGATATGCCTCCATGAAACTTGGGCTGGAGACAATAATTAGCACCTGGATGGCTATAAAACCCTCTTTGTTCCAGGTACCCCATCCAGGTCAGGGAGAGCCAAGAGGAGGCTTATCACCTTTGTTTCTCTAGCTGTCCTTGGCATCTCCGCTACCTGTAGGAAGGAAAATGCCATTTACCAGTGTGCATCTTTTCTTGGTATGTAGAGCTGCAGAGATTCACACTCTGTGCATAGATCGCCATCTGGTGTGGGGCTCGGATGCTTGCACCTTGTTGTTGTCTTGGAAGAAGTCTTTTTAGTCACAAGATAGGGGACTTCTCCTTTGGACGATAGTGCGCATGGGCATCAACTCCATCCTCAGATTGTTTTTCGCCATGAAGGGAAATGATGGAGTTTGTAAGAAACAGAGATGTCCATGAGAATGTATCTAAGATAACACTGGAACAGATACAGGGTCCAGGGAGGTGGGGGTGGGGGCGTGTGAATCTCTGCAGCTATACATGCCAAGTTCAGATGCATACTGGTAAGTAGCATTTTCCGTTTGAGGCATATGAGTCGCAGAATTCACACTCTGTGCATAGACTGTACAGCCGTGTCTCCCCTAGCGGTGGTTGCCTGTATCTGTTGCAGTGGTTTGAAAAAGTGTTTGCCTGCACATCTACACAATAGTGTTTGGTGAAGGTGTATGTAGGAGAACATGTTGCTGCCTTACAAATGTCTTCTAGGGGAATGTTCCCTAAGAATGCCATGGAAGCCCCTAGATGGCGTGTTGAGTGCGCTCTAGGGGGAATTGTTAACATGCATTTTGCTTTCGGATAGCATATTTGAATGCATTTTACTATCCACCTGGCAATTCCAGCATTGAAAATTGGGTTGCCTTTATGAGGTGGTGAGAAAGCCACAAACAGTTGTTTTATTTTCCTAAAGGCTTTAGTCCTGTCTATGTAATAAAGTAAAGCTCTTTTGACATCAAGCGTGTGAAGACCTCTTTCCGCTACAGAATCAGGGTTTTGGAAAAATACTGGTAACTCTACTGATTGATTAAGATATAATGGAGAAATCACCTTTGGAAGAACTGTTGGGTTTGTTCTAAGAATCACTTTGTTGCGATGTATTTGTAAAAATGGTTCTTGTACGGTTAAAGCCGGAATCTCACTTACTCTCCTGAGAGAGGTGATTGCGACAAGAAAAGCTACTTTCCATGTAAGGAATTGTAATTCGCATTTGTGTAAAGGCTCAAACGGGGGACCCATGAGCCTAGTAAGAACAATGTTTAGGTTCCACACTGGAGATGGTGGCAGTCTGGTTGGAATTATTCTTTTAAGGCCTTCCATGAAGGCTTTGATAGCAGGTACCGTAAACAATGACAAATGTTGCCTGTTTTGTAAGTAGGCTGCAAGAGCAGGTAGATGTAATCTGATTGATGAGTATGCAAGATTTCATCTTTGTAGATGTAGAACATAGCAAATAATGTTCTGAATTGAAGCATCGAATGGGTCAATTTTGTTGTTATTGTAGTAAATGACAAATCTTTTCCATTTAGCTGCATAGCAAGCTCTAGTAGTGGGGCGTTTGGCTTCTTTAATAATATTCATACAGTCCGTGGGAGGTTCAGGTAACCAAACTCTAAGATTTCAGGAGCCAGATTGCTAGATTCAGTTGTGCTGGATCTGGGTGCCTTATCTCTCCATGGTTCTGCGTCAGCAGTTTTGGGGACAGATGTAGTTTTTGGTGTGGAACTATTGAGAGTTCGAGGAGTGTTGTGAACCATGGTTGCCCTGACCATGTGGGAGCAACCAGGATCATCTTGAGAGACTAATGTTTGAGCTTGCGTACTACTAGTGGGATGAGTGGGAGTGGCGGAAAAGCGTATGACCAGTTCATCCATATTGCATTGCCCTTGGACAATGGGTTTGGGAAACTGGCAGCCAAGGTGTGGCATTTTGCGTTTGAGTGTGTGGCGAACAGATCTATGTCTGGTTGGCCCCACATTTGGAAGAAAGGTTGAAGGACTTGTGGATTAAGTTCCCATTTGAGTATTTGTTGAGTCTGATGTCTTAACAGATCCGCTATCTGATTGTTTACTCCTGGAAGATGTTCTGCCAGGAGATATATGTTTTGTGTAATCGCCCACCTCCATATACTTTGCGCTAGGTGAGACAGCTGCAAAGAATGTGTTCCTCCTTGCTTTTGTATGTAGTACATTGCTGTCATATTGTCCATCCGGACTAAGGCAGCCTTGTTGAGAAAATGTATTTAGGAACAAGAAATATTGCCAGTGGTTCTAGGTGATTGATGTGGAGCGCTTTTTGTTGAGTGGTCCACTTGCCCTGAATTGTGTGATTTAGGAGATGGGCTCCCCAGCCGGTGAGTGATGCGTCTGTTGTTAGCACTATTTGTGAAACTGGCTCTAGGAACGGTCGTCCTTTGGAAAGGTTTAGTGTGTTCCACCACTGCAGAGAGCGATTTTATTTATTTATTTATTTATTTATTTATAAAGTTTTGTATAGCGCGGACAAGACCCGTGGGTATCAGAGCGCTTAACAGGGAAAAGAGTTACAGGTATACATTATAGTAACAGTAATAACAACAACAACAAATAGTTATGAGGTAGAGGGTAATATACCGTAAGGACATGATTAGATATATAATTACTAGTGTCTGTGCAATTAGCATTAGGTGACGAACGAGGTTTAGCTTGTGTCCTAGTACCAATACAAGCTCGATGAGGTAGGGTTATATGGCAATCCAGTGCATATCAAGGATAAGATGGATAAACAAATAGGGTGAGAAAGCCGTTACATATATTATGTCAGTGAGATATAGTTATAAGTTCACAGACAAGTGAGGTAGTTATAGGTTCACAAAATACGAAGTAGCAGTAACGTGTCTAGCCTCGGCTTGACCATGGAAATACAGTTCGATATCAGTTATTGATCCTCCAATTTTCATGCCGCGGACAACCCTCTGTTAGCGTAAATGATCATCCCAATAGTCCATCGGCTTCTTTATGTAGGGTATTTACTCATCAAGTGGGTCTTCAGTTCTCGTTTGAATGTTGCTGTATTTTGAATCTTCCTGAGGTTTGGAGGGAGTGAGTTCCAGATTCTGGGAGCAGCTCCTGAGAATGCTCTGTTGTAGGTCTTTTTCTTGTGGAAAAAGGCTGGTCGCAATAGTAACTCTTTTGTGCTTCTGGTAGGTCTGTTACCTCCTGATAGCTTAAGTTTCTTGGCTAGGTAACTAGGCGTGTTGTAATGAACCGCTTTATGTGTAATACAGGCCATCTTCATTTGAATTCTGGCCTCGTAAGGTAGCCAGTTTAGTGCTTTCAGGTGAGGAGATATGTGATCAAATTTCTTCGATCCCGTGATTAGTCTAGCCGCTGCGTTGAGGCAGGCTTTTAGTGGTGCTGTGGATGTTTTCGGAAGGCCAGATAATGTGGTGCAGCCGTATTCGATCCTCGAGATCACTAAAGATTGGATAGCCAGTTTTAGATCCCTCGCTGAGATAAAGGGTTTCAGTTTTCTTAAGTAATTCAGGTGGAAGCGGGCGCTCTTGGCCATTGAGTTAATGTGTTGTTTCATGTCGAGGTATTCATCTAGTGTGATTCCTAGTGATTTAGCTGAGTTAACTAGGATCGGGGTGCAATTTAGCGCCGTCACCAGTTTAGTCCATTCCTTAACTTCAGATTGGCTCCTTGTCGGTGAGATTAGCAGGAATTGTGTTTTCTGGGTGTTTAGTTTCAAATGGTTCTTTGTTAACCATCTCAGGGCTCTCTTTAATGTCTCGTTT
Source organism: Lissotriton vulgaris (assembly GCF_964263255.1). NCBI lineage: Eukaryota > Metazoa > Chordata > Amphibia > Caudata > Salamandridae > Lissotriton > Lissotriton vulgaris. Next base: position 55,550 of record NW_028247323.1, on the reverse strand, counting down.
ATTCGGTCAATGTCCTCAAGAGAGGTGATCTTCATGTATATTTGCGTGTCATCTGCATACATATGAAAGGATATCTGAGATTTTTGAAGGATCTCTGTGAGAGGTTCTACATACAAGTTGAATAGATCGGGGGATAGCGTTGAGCCTTGTGGGACCCCGATTATATTGGGTGTCGGGGAAGATATTACTTGGTTAACCTGGAACCACTGAGTCCTGTTCTGTAGGAAAGAGTTGAGCCATTTCAGCACGTTTCCGGACAAGCCCATCCTATATTGTAGCCTGGTCATTAGTATTTCGTGCTTTACCGTGTCAAATGCTGATGACAGGTCTAGGAGGATCAGTAGACATGTTTGATTTCGGTCTAGAGCCTGTAGGGCATCATCGACAATATGCAAAATCGCAGTCTCAGTACTGTGCCCTGTTCTGAAACCTGACTGGCAATCATCTAACAGCGAGAACTTGGTGATGTGTTGGCTTAGTTGGCCCTGCACACATTTCTCAATGACTTTGGCCAGTAGAGGGATGTTAGTCACTGGTCGATAGTTGTTTAGGTCTGTTGCATCAGCTGTCGGTTTTTTGATGATGGGTACTACCTGTCCTGTTTTTAGGCAGTCAGGGAGGATCCCTTGTGCAAGTGAGGCATTTATTATCTCGGTCCAGATTGGAACTAGCGTGTGGCTGATTTCTCTTACACATTTTCCCGGTAGAGGGTCTTGATAGTGGTTGTTTGGTCTCATTTCGGCCAGCGTTTTGGCGATCTTTTCCTGGTCGTATAATTCGAATGTGTCCCAGTTTGCCTTGTTTTTTGTTTGGAGACCCTCTGTTGACGCATTGGTCTCATTTTTAGATGGAGGAAGGGTCATAAGGTTGGCTGCTGCGTTTGTGAGTTCAACTTCTAGCATTTTCGATTTTTCTGTGAAAAATGATGAGAATTCCTCGCAGCTTATGGGGGTTTTTGTGTTCTCTCGAACCGTTTTGGCTAGTTTATTTGATTGTTGTTTTAAGATCTCGAAGAGTTTTCGTGGTCTGTTTCTGGCATTGTCCAGTTCCGCTCTGATAAATTCTTTTTTGGAGTTGATTATCTTTTTGTTGTAACCTTTTCTTGTTTTTCTGAGGGCTCTCAGCTCGGGTGAGGCGGGTTGTTGTCTCCATTTCCTTTCGGCCATTCTCAATTTGCGCCTGTCCTCGTTCAGTGACTCACTAAACCAAGGATTTTTTGGCTTCTCTGAGCAATTTTTCAGTTTTTGGGGCATGGTGTCATTAACGATATTACCGATCACCGTTGTGTAGTGATCAGTCAGCGCATTGACATTTTGCTTATTAATGGGTGGCTTCAGGTCTTTCTCACACCTTTCAACCAGTAGTTCAATATTAGCCTCTTTTGTGTCTCGGATCAGTTTCTTGAGCTTGCGTGGTTGCACGGTCTTTCCCTTTTTCATTGTAGGTATCGTGAATGTTATGATGTGATGGTCGGACCAATCACATGGTTCTATAGCGAGGATTAATGTCTCTGTATTTCTTGAAATAATCCAGTCTAAGGTCGCTCCTTGTGTGTGAGTGGGTTGGTTGCATGCTTGTGTAAGTTTTAGCTCACAAAGGAAGTCTTTAAGCGAGTTGACCAGCTTGTCATTGCCGTCGTTCCAGTGGAGGTTAAAGTCGCCTAGGAATATGTTATTGGCCTCCGAGTTAGAGTTGGTCGTTATGATCTCTATCAATTGCTCTGCGAACTTTGCGTTGTCTCCTGGTGGATGGTAAAATGCATGCAAGTTGCAACTTTGATTATTTGGTGATCTCACATTAATACCCAGGTATTCACAGGATTCTAGGGGGTCAGACTGGAATTCGCGGACCTCAATCTCTGAACGGTGAATGCACGCTATGCCTCCTCCTACATTCCTTGGTCTGTCTAACCTGACGATGTTATATTGTGGTGGTATTAGGAGATCCATGGTAGGCGATGATGATTCATTGAGCCATGTTTCGGTGAGGATGGCCAGATCAATTTCATTGTTAATGATAAGGGCAGCTATGTCTGATGCATGTTTCGTTGCTGAGCGACAGTTAAGAAGTAGGCACTTCAGGGGTTTCTGTGAATTAAAGAGTTTTACACTATCAGATTCGGCTGCGGTTAGCTGAATATGTTGTAGATTTTGGTAAATTGCTTTCCGGTCATTCTTTCTGGAAGTTCTGTTAGAGTCAATGGGTACAGTTTTGATATTCTCCTCTCTTCCAAGGGCAATTTGTTCGGTTTGTTCATAGGATCGGAGTAAGGCCAAAGCTTCTTCATTAGACAAGGGCTTGGTCCTGTTAGGTCTGTTGGGTCTGAGTACGAGATTCTGGATGTGTGATACCTTGGTGTGCGTACTTATCGCCATCTCCCAGATTTTTCCAATTATCTGTGATATTTTCCTCGAGTTTTGTGCCAGGTTTCCTACGAGTTTCTGGAGTTCCTTGACTTCTTTCTGTGTTCGGGACGAATTCTTATATGGGATAGATCTGGCTGGATGGGTATTGCAATTTGCTCTTTTCCATGACTGATCTGTTCTAGTTGCCATAGATCTTTTCTTGGTATCCTTGGTTTGGTTACGAATTCTGGGTCTATTGGAGGTGTCCTCATTACTTCCTGTATTAGGGGATGTAAGGGGTGTTTTTGTGAGTATGGCTCTATGGGACTCATGTCTTGCATTCGAGGGAGGATGTGAAAGGTCGATGTTATCTGCCCTGTTTATTCCGTTAGCTTCATGGAGGGACTCGTTTGGAGTTGAGGTGCATTCTTCATGCGCGGTCGAGTTGTGCGTAAGTGGCAGCTGAACTTTCCTTGGTGCCTGGTAATTCTCTTTGATTCCAAGGTTAGTAGATATTGCTATCCTTTCTATCTCAGTCTCAGGTATTACCCTTGTGTTTTCGGTTAAATCTCTAGTGTTAGAGGCTTGGTTGTTCCGGCCGTCCGATTGACTGGTGTCTCTAGTGTTGGATTCAATGTATTCAGGTGCGGCATCTGGTGGTGTCATGTTTTGTTGGTGGTTTGGTCTTTCTATGTATTTCTTTAAGTTACGGAAGGTTGTCTCAAATTTCTCGAGTTCTCTGTTGGCTGCTTGTATCAGCACTATTCCCGTTTTATACATGGTAATGTATAATTCTGTCTCACTTCTTTTCGTAAGTGAGGTCGTTATTTTTGTTCCATATGGTATGTTTTTTATAGTTTTTATAGTTTTAGCATTTTTGTAAGGGCGTTGCGCCATTTAGCTGTTTTGTCTGTGTAGAATATAAGGTCATTCATCATGAAGCCTTTAACTCTATCAAAGTATGGGTCAGAGAACAGCATGTCTGGGTTTTTTCTCAACGTATTGTGTTTGAATTTTTTGGCCACATTTTTGGATAGGGTTGAAGGGTATTCTATGCTTTTTGCATTGGACCCTATCGATCCTAGGTTTCTTCCGTCCATTTCCGCTTCACGTTCTGTGGTCTGTTGATTATATTGTACTGAGTGGTTCCCTATTGACTATGTTGTACTGAGTAGTTCCCGGCCAGTGTTTCCCTTTTAGACGTGGACGATATAGAAGTTGAGAGTGACTTCCAGATTACTATTTCATATTGGATCCTCTGATTAATTGGTCTTTATTAATTGTGGTATCTTATTTTCATCTGTTCTTTGTAATTTTGATGCCCTCAATACTATTTAATTAATTAATTAATTAATTAATTGACTATCCCTAAATATGAAAACTGGTTGTCAGGAGATAAGTAGCCAGTGTAGGATGTTAACCGAGTCTGTCCCTGAGGTTTCTTGAGAGCGTTTTATATCTTTTCTCTCTAGAAGTTGTTTAATTCCTTTTTCTTTTTCCTAGTCTCTTTTCTCTTTCCACTCCTTAGCTTGGATGGTCCTTATAACTTTTCATTATATATTAGCTGGGTACTGGGAAGTCTCTTTGATCTTGCTTCTCTTGGTCCTTTAGTAGTTTTGTCGGTTAGGTGGGTTCTGGGTGGTCTGCTTTCTCTTGCTCCAGGCGCCAGTCCTATTTCCCTTGTTTTATTAATTGGTCCCTTCTCACTTTCCTGACTGTTCGGTCAGGTCAGGGATATCTTCCTTCCCTGTCTCCAGCCGCCAGTCCTATTTCACTGTCTGTGCCTCCAGGTTGGTGATAGGAGGGTTTAGATGGGGTAGCGTGGAATGTAAGTCCTAAGCGGCCGCCATTTTAAGGTCAGGCGGGCCGCTTCTCGTTCCTCAATCCTGCTCAGCAGTATCCTCCCGTTTTCCCCCTGCCTGTACTCCGGGGAGTTGCTGTCACGGGGAGTTATCATCTGGTGGGGCCGCCCTGAGGGTGTGAACGTTCATACCTCTCGCGTCGGCCACCGAGGTTTCCCCGCTCCGCCCTCTGCGCTGGTCACTCCGTGCTCACAGGCACCGGAGCCGACGTCGATTGCTCCCAGCGTCCTCAGATCCGCTCACAGCCTAGAGAATGACCGCCGTGGATTCTCCGCGCTCGCTCCGCATCTGGTGGTCCGCCCGAATAAGGGTCCGACGTCCGAGGAGTTTATCGATGGGGGTCAGCCTTGTCCACTGACCAGGTACAGCAGTCTTTCCCGCGTCTTGCGTTTGCTGTGTTCGTAATTGATTGTGCGTTAGCTCCGAGTCATCAGCAATAGTTCCGCTTCGTTCCGCTTTGTTCTGGGTTGTTGGTTGGGGGTTGATCAGGGATTTAATCCAGATTAGGAGATCCCCAGCCCCGGAGCCTGTCCCTGACCCTTATTCCACTGACATGCCAAACATGCTTGTAAAAGGCGCATCTGAAGTCTTGCGTGAGGTACGATGAAAATGCAAGAGGCCATCATCACTATTAGCTGCATAAACACTTGTGCTTAGAGAGAGTGTTGAGGCTGAAACTTGGTGATGAGGGTTTGCATGCTGTCTATCCTGGCTGGATTGGGGTATGCTAGAGCTTTGCAAGTGTCTATTGTAGGTTGAAGGTGTGACTTGGTGTAGTTTAGTGTGATCCCAAAGTTGTGTAATAGCTGGAACATTTGATAAGTGTGATGAACACACTGGCTGTATGACTTGGCTTTTATGAGCCAGTCGTCGAGGTATGGAAATACGTGGATTTGCTGCCTTCTTAAGTGCGCTGCTACTACTGCAAGGCACTTTGTGAACACCCTGGGTGCTGTGGTTACCCCAGATGGAAGGATCTTGAACTGATAATGCTGGCCGTCCACTGTGAATGCTAGGTATTTCCTGTGAGAGGGGTGAATGGGAATTTGGAAGTAGGAGTCCTTGAGATCTAGTGTGGCAAGGAAGTCGCCTCTTTGAAGCAGTGGAAGGATCTGCTGAAGAGTGATCATGTGAAAATGCTCTGATTGAACGTAGAAATTAAGAGGTCTGAGGTCCAGTATTGGTCTTAGAGTCCCGTCTTTTTGGGGGATTAGGAAATACAGGGAGTAAACCCCTGTTCATTGATGTTGTATGGGAACTGGTTCTATTGCGTGCTTTTGTAGCAGTGAAAGAACTTCTTGTTTGAGGAGTGTTAGATGTTCCCCGGACATTGGACACTGTTTGGGAGGTAAGTTGAGGGGAGTAGCAGAAAGTTCCAGGCAGTAACCATACTGGATAATATGTCTTATCCACTTGTCCATAGTGATTGAATTCCAGACAGGTAGGAACTGTGATAGTCTCCCTCCGACCGGAGTGGAATGGGCTGGAGGGAAGTGACTGCTTACTAGCGGGGGAGGTGCGAGTGTTGTTGTTACCTCGACCTCTCCCTTTGTTGTTACTTTCTCTGTATCCACCTCTAAAATATCCCCTACTTGAAGAAGTTTGTGTGGTGTTTTGTATGAAGAGGAAGAGTTTGGTGGAAGTATAGGAGAGTGTGGAGGAGAGATAGGATTGGTAGGAAGAACAAGAGAGTGTTGTATGGGTTTAGTAGCACAGTTTTTTTTCTTAACATGCACTGCAGGAATGCCTGCTGTATCCAGTTTCCTCTTCGTGTGGAACAGTAGACACATGTCCGGTTTTAGGGTCTATTTGGAGTGTTTTTTTATTCGGATCGATAGGATCTGGTCGAAAAAGTTCTTCCTCTTCGATAGACGCTTTCGGTGCTGATCTTTTCGGGTCCAATCGAGGTTTGGATTTCTGCTCCGGAGCCTTGGAAGGTGTTTTTGGATCCTTCGGCTTCGATGTGGAGGAGGACATCTTTTTCAGTTCCGAATGTGTTGGTTTCGGATCAGATGCCTTTTCTTTCGGTGCCCGGGGTGGTCGATGCTGATTTCTTTCTGGGAGTAGGCTGTGCTTCAGACTTCAGTGCCGATGGAGCCTGTGGGACACTTACATGCGGCTTGCTCGGTCACGAGCTGCCTGAAGCGTGTCCTTGGTCTTTGGAGCCGAGCCAGGGGGCGGGGCTTCTGAACATTGTTTTCGGTCACGACTGGGGCCAACAGGCGAAGTCTTGACCAGGGCCTTCTTTTTTGCAGGTGGGGTTGGGGTTGCGGCAGTGATACTCACTCGTTCTGGAGGGATGGGGTGGTCTGAGTCGGAGTCGTCTGCTTCAGACACGATTTCCAGTTCCTCAGAATCTTCTCCGGGACATAGGGCCTTCATCAAAGATGTCCACCGGTACCAGAGCTGGTTGCTGCGCCATGATGTGTCTTTTTGGATCGAAAGGAGGAACAGGCCTGGCAATTATTCTCGTTGTGCTCTGTGCTCTGTCGAGAGACCCAGATTACAGACCTTGCGGTGGTCACTGTGTGGAGTCCTTTCCATGAGCCGTAGGCCTGAATGGCGTCGTGAGGCCCAGCGGCCCGTGTCGACGACCGGAATGGGATTTTTGAGGAGCGCATTGAAGGTCACGCGATCGAGAAACAATACCGTCGAATTTTATGATGGTTTGCGCGTCGAAAAGGTTTGGAGATATGATGCCGAACCGGACCGTAGAAGTTACATCCGGACCCGATGGCGGAAAAAAACAATCTGAGGATGGAGTCGATACCCATGCACACTATAGTCCAAGGGAGGAGTCACCTATCTCGTGACTACAAAAGACTTCTTCAAAGACAACAAGGTGCAAGCATCCAAACCCAACACCAGATGGCGATCTATGCACAGAGTGTGAATTCTGTAGCTCATATGCCTCGAACAGTGTGTTTCTGTTGCAGTAACTTGGTGCAGAAAAAAGTGAAGAGTCGACATGGCACACATCCTTGTGTGCCATGCCCATAAACCACTGCCCTGGCATACATCAGTCACTCCTCTAGCTGGGTGCACTATGCCAGTGGTGAGTGTACAGGTGCATGAGCCCTATATCCCTACAGTGCCCAAGTCTATTTCTGGGCATTGTAAGTGCAGTGCTGCCATTAAGAATATATGGTGCTGGGAGCTTGTCATTACGAACTCCACAGCACCATAATGGCTACACTGAAGACTGTGAAGTTTGGTATCAAACTTCTCAGCACATTAAACCCACACTGATGCCAGTGTGGGATTTAATGTAAAATGCACAACAGATGGCATCTTAGAGATGCCCCCTGAAACTCAACCAACTCCTGGGGACCTGACTGAGTGGCTGCTTAGGCTGCCACCACCAGACATGTTTCTGGACGCCTGGGTCGAGAGCTTGCTGCTCTCGGGGGCCTGAAACAATGCACATCCTGGAAAGTGCCAAGCCTCCTCCCCCAGAATAGGCAGGGTTCACGAAGGGGAAACTTCAAAGGCATGCCACCTTTGTGAGACTCTCCAGACCATTTGCCGCTTTCAGCAATGGGTCCCCACGGGTTCTACCCCCCCACTTTGGGCGGGAGAACTGGCGGGAAAAACAAGTGCGGAAGAGAGGTGTGCCCACCGCTGCCAACTCCACCCCTAATGTGGGGGAGGCGAGGTGAAGCACAACCATCTTGAGGATGGGGGTACCCAGCCAACCAGGGACAGGCTCCTGCCCCCCTCCCACTGAATTGTGACAGAATAGGGGGTGTACCCACCCCAGGGAAGGGACCCATTGGTCCCTGCCCTTTACCTACCTGTAACACCCCTAAATTTAGTATTTATTGACAGCCTGAACCTTCCTTCCTCAGATCCAGCAACAAGAAAAGAAGATAAGAAGGACGAGAAGCCGTGCAGAGCTAAGAGGATGACGCCCACTGACTTGGCCCCAGCCCTACAGGCCTTTCTCCCCTTGAACCTGCTCCTGCGAAACCCCGGCCTTTCCAGCAGCCAGCACCCTCATAACCCCCAGAGGACCTGGCTGCCTTCACTTTCAAGACTGTTTCTCCTGTGAACACCGGACGTGTTTAAACTGCAGCTTCTGGTGCCAGCCAGAAACCGAGAATCCATCCCACTCCACACCCGCCGAACCAGACCCGAGCTCTAGTGGAAAAACACCACAAGGAGGTCCCCCCGGCGATCCTAACCCGAGATCCGGCGACCCAAGACTTGCCTCAAGCCTCCAGAAGACGTCTGTAGCCTCAATCCAGAGGACCCCCCTACCGTGACCGGAGCGGGTAAGAAAATCCGGCGTCCAAAGGCCCCCTACATCCGACGCCCCACGGCCTTGTGTGCCCAACCCAGCGGTGCCTAACCAACCTTCAAGATCCCAACTTACCACTAGAAGTGGTGGTCGCTCCTGGAAGATCCTCGTCCACAAGCCTGCAGTGTTTCTTTGTCCTGGAGAATCTCCATTGAAATCAACAGGGCACCCGACCTCAAAACAGCCCCTGCGCCCGGCCGCCCTAGTGCCGCTGAGGGTGCACCTTTGGTCCCCAACTTGCCCTGAGCTAAACCCTAGGAGCTTTGCTCCCACAATCCTGTGGCCTGCTTGCCAGCCGCCACCAAACGAAGCCCCCTATCCTCCATAGGATAACATTGGGCCTCACTCTGCAACCGGATGTCCTAGTGCCGCTGAGGGTGCAACAACAGTGCATCACTGACCCTGGGAGACCCCCTGAGCCTAACCCCAGAACATTAACTCCCACAGTCAATTACTTGCCTGAAAACCGTTAACCTGTTTTCCCTCCATAGGATAACATGGACACTTTTTCTCCAAAATGTTTCGAAGTGTGGAGTTTTGAAATCTAAAAATATTTTTTTAAACTGCACAAATAACCAAAACGTGTTTACTTACCTGTTTCAAGGGAATGTCCCAGTGCTGAATCTAGGTATCCAAAGCAATACAAAAGGGCAGAGCGTTTGAGCAAACCAAACACTCACCCCCAGTCAACTGATCTGGGTGTAATCCATCACCATTCTTTAGCTCACTCCGCTACCCCAGTTCAGACATGGCCCTATGCAAATCAGTCTGACCCTGTGCCTCATGGGAACAGTCCAGCCCGAACTGCCAAGCCATGTCTTCCCTGGACCGGAAACAATTATCCTGGGACCGGTTTCGGGTTCATAACCCTCATCAGCCAGGCTATCTTGAATCAAGTGGCAAAGTGAGCAAGGGACTCACATCTGAGCACACCCTGCCAACTTAGGGCGAACAAAGCGATACAAAAGGGGATGATAGACGGAATCTAGGTATCCAGTACTGAGTTAGAAAAGTAACACGAAAAGTTTATTGTAGAAGCCCATTCATTTCAATGTACTGCTCCAAAAAGTTTCCAAGTGTGGAGTTTTGAAAACTGAAAATATTCTTTAAAAATCATGCGAATAACCAAAACTTAATTACCTAGCTGTTTCTATGAAATGTACCAGTGCTGAATCTAGGTATCCAGCACTGAGTTAGAAAAGAAAAGCAAGAAGTTACTTACCTGCAATTTAGTGAAAAAGCCTATTCATATCAATGTACTGTATTTGCTAAGTGTTGCATACTTCTTCTCCCCTGTAAATCAAACAAAGTACAATTTCTACTGCATACTTGAACTGTGTTCATACAAGTTAATGATTACCGCAAAGTATTTTTATGCTTACCTGTGCCAGGCTTGCTTGGTTCTAGAAATAAAACAACAGTATATTTTTTATGTATTAAATATTTTATTGAGCATAGGCAAAAAACAAATGCACCTCAGGTACTTCTGCAAGGGCCGCCACCGTTCTGGGGAGGCCGGGGTCAGCGTCCAAGCGGGTACCCATCATAGGGCCAGCGGGTACAGTATTTTATTAACACAGCAAGCCGCCTACAACCCATTGGGCCGGCCGCGTCTTAAGAGGTGCTATTACGGTGCAAGCTGGTCAGTGCTAGTGCATTGCGGAAAAACACGAGAAACAAAAGAACTGTAAACAACCCCACCACCCACCCCACCCCAGCCCTCCCTTCTCCTTGTCCATGTCCGGGGTCCAGTTCTAGGTCGCGAGTCACTCTCAACAGTCAGCGGACGCCACTCGCGTGGGGTCCGTGCGTTTGCGGGTATGTGTCTTGGGATCCGGGAGAGGTGTTTCGGCTAAGCGTAGCAGACGCAGGTAGCGCGGGCAGCTCACCTCCCGAAACTCCCCGGTGAGCAAGGCGAGGAATGGGCGCCAGAGCTCCGCAAAGTCCGCCCCCCTCCCTGACGCTGCCAGCGATAGTTTCTCCATCCCCAGGATCGCCCACAGTCTGTGAAGCCACCCCAGTTGTTGCGGAGCTTGGGTCGCCCTCCAGTGTGCCACAATGTTTTGGACCGCAGCCCCAAGTGCAAGTGCAATCAGGCGCCCGCGCCAGGATTTCAGAGGATACATGAGTGCGTTTGGGAGGCCTAGCAGGACGTACGCTGGGAAGCGCGGCAGTTGTGTGTCTAGATGCGTATCTATAAGATCCAAGATAGGGTCCCAGTAGGGGCGCAGCGCCTTACAGCTCCACAGCAGGTGTTCCAGCGTCCCTAGTTCCCCACATCCCCTCCAGCATCTGTCACTGATCCGGGCATCCCAGTGGTGTAGCCTCTCAGGGGTGTGGTACCAGTATGTTGCTACCTTAGTGAAAGTCTCGGTAAGGCCGGTGTGGTGCGCCGAGTGTCTGGCTCTATGGTACACCCCCTCCCATTCCTTCCTAGTGAGCTGCCTCCCCAGGTCCCTCTCCCACCGGACTTGGCCCGCATTGTAGGTGTGTGCTTGCGTGAGGAGCAGCTGTTGATAGAGGTCCGATATCAACTTCTTATCCGAGGTGCGCGTCAGCAGCCATCGTTCGTAAGGTGTGAGGGGCCGTTGAGCTCCGGGTTGGATCGAGGGGTGGAGCACCCAGTGGCGCACCTGTAGGTACTGCAAGCGTTCCGATTCGGCCACGCCGTAATCTGCTTTGACCTGCCGGAACGGCAGAATGCCCTTGGTGTCGAACATGTGTCCCGCCGCGCGACAGGGTGTCGTCCGCCACGTCGTGAACGCGCTGGTGTCCAAACCCGGCGTGAAGTCTGGGTTCTCAAAGATGGGGGTCATGGGCGAGGGGAAGGTGGTCAGCCCCTTGGCCACGGCTACCCTATCCCACACTCGCAGGGCGGTGCTGGTGATGTCAGAGGCGTACAGGTTAGGGGGACGGTGTCGGCGCGGAATGAAGGGCACGCCTTGGAGTGTGCGGCCGGCCACTGCCTGGTCCAGGAAGAGCCAGTGCTTACCGGACTCCAGCTGGAACCACTCCACAAAGGTGCGTAGCTGTGCTGCCTGGAAGTACAGCGTAAGGTCAGGCACGCCGACGCCCCCGTTTGCGGGGGGTAGGGTGGCGAGAGTATGCTTGAATCTGGGTCGTCGGCCGTTCCAGATGAACCGTGACAGTTCCGACTGAGTTTGTTGGAGCCAACCCGCCGGGGGGTTCAGAGGAAGCGTCTGGAACAGGTACAGAATCTGCGGTAGCAGTGTCATTTTGACTGCGGCAATTCTGCCCAACCACGATAGCGTAAGTGGCTTCCAGCGCCGGAGTTGCTCCCGGAGTTTGCGGGTGAGGGCCTCATAGTTGGCTCGCGCGGTGCCACGGACAGTAGGAGCTAGGCGAACGCCCAGATAAGGGACGGTAGCGTCCGACCATTGGAATTGGAATTCCGATTTAATCTCGTCCACCACCTCCGGGCTTAGTGAGATGTTCAAGGCCTCAGATTTGGCTTCGTTGATTTTGAAGCCCGAGGCCAGGGCGAAGGTGTGAAGCTCCACAAAGAGAGCGCGTAGGGATCGCATCGGGTCAGTGAGGGACAGCAGGACGTCATCGGCGTACAGGCTGATTGTGTGCGTGTCGGCCCCAAATTTAACACCGGAAATGAGAGCATGTTGCCGCACCCTCTGGGCCATCGGCTCCATGTACAATGCGAACAAGAGTGGTGACAGCGGGCAGCCCTGGCGCGTGCCTCTGCCAATGTCGAACCTCGGGGAGGTGTGACCGTTCACTCGTACCGCGGCGTTGGGCCGGCGAAAGCAGTTGAAGATGCGGTGACGAAGTTTCTCCCCAAAGCCGAAGTGGCGGAGGACTTGGTCAAGGTACGGCCAGTGCACTCTGTCGAAGGCTTTCTCCGCATCGATGGTGAGCAGCATGCAGCCGGGTTTAGTGCGTGATCCGGCCTCAATGAGGTGTAGCACCCGCTTAGTGTTGTCGCTGGTCTGCCGTTGGGGGATAAAGCCCGCTTGGTCGGGGTCTATCAGTTGTTGCATATAGGGGGCGATGCGGCTCGCGAGTATGCCAGTGTAGAGTTTCAGGTCTATGTTCAGTAGCGATATGGGCCTGTAGGAGCCGCAGAGTGCCGGGTCACGACCCGGTTAGGGAATGACAGAGATAGACGCCTCCAGCAGATCCGGATGCATGGCGCCCGGCGTGTCAAATGTGTTGAATAGGTCCCGCAGGAGGGGAGCAAGTCGCTGGCAAAAGGTCTTGTAGAACGCCGCGGTATAGCCGTCGGGTCCCGGGGATTTCCCGACTTTTAGGCGGGCAATGGCCGAAATGACCTCTTCCAGGCCTATGGGCCGCTCCAGGAAGTCCGCCTGGGCTTGGGTAAGGGCGGGGAGGTCCGCGCCTCGCAGATAGGCTGGACTGGTGTCAGGGTCCAGGTGATCCGCGTCGTAGAGTGCCGCATAGTAATCGCCAAATGCCGTCGCAATCGCCGCGTTCTCTGTGACCAGGTCGCCACTGGGCAACCGGAGAGAGTTCACTTGTTGCCTCTGAGTCTGCGCCCGAAGTCTACTCGCCAGCAGTTTCCCGCAACGGTCGCCACCGGTATAGTAAACGTGTTTGAGGCGCATCGCGGCGTATTCTGCCACATCTTGGTCCAAGGCCGCCAGCATTTTCCGCTCGGCGCACAGTTGACGCCATGCCCTGGACGCCCCCGTGCGTTGGTGCATCTGTTCCAATTCCGCCACGCGCTGGGAGAGCTCGGCTCGTTTCAGCTCCCTCTCCTTGTTGTTGGCCGTGGCAATGGAAATGATTTCCCCGCGCAGGACCGCTTTAAGGGCTGCCCACTGGGTCGCCTTGGAGGTGTCGTCGTTTGCGTTGTGCTCCAGAAAGCGGTCGATCGCCAATGTGAGCCGGGTCTGGGTGTCGGGCAGCTGTAAGAGACCGTCCCGCAGTCTCCAGTGCCGTTGAGGTGCCGGCATGGCACCCACCCGAAGCGTCGCCACTACAGGGCAGTGGTCTGAGAGCGAGGCCGGCAGTATCTCCACGCTCTCTACATGTAGCGCTAGCTGTGAAGAGCCCAGGAAATAGTCTAGCCTCGCATACGTCTTATGAGCGGCCGAGTAGTACGTGTAGGCAGTGGTCTGGGGGTGCGTGTGCCGCCAGAGGTCGATGAGGCCCAGGTCCGCCAGGTGTGCGTGACCTGCCGCTGTGAGAGCCCCTACTTGACCTGATCTCTGTCCCGAGCGATCCGCTGTGTTATGAAAGACTAGGTTGAGGTCCCCCCCTAGCAGCAAGTGAGTGTGTGTGGTGGCTGTGATCGTCTCCAGGGCTGTGTGCAGGAACTTTTCTTGGCCCTCATTCGGGCCATAAACTGAGCCCACAAGCAGGGTGTGACCCGCAAGTTGGAAGCTATAGAGTAGGAGCCGCCCTCTAACTTCGGCTTCTTTGTGGAGGACTTTCCCCTCAAAGGACTTAGCCACTAGGATCGCCACCCCCGCAGACTTCTTCGGGGAAGAGGAAAAGAACTGCCACGGGAACGCGCGGGATTTGAGTCTATGCTGGTCGCTGCGCACAAGGTGTGTTTCCTGGAGGAGGCAGATGTCCGCCTTGGAGCGCTCGAGATAGGATAAGATCGCCCTGCGTTTGTTCGGGCTGTTGAGACCCCGCACATTAAGCGTAAGCACTATGAGGTGTCGTGGCATATCTGGGATCGTACGAGTAAAGCCAAGCCTGCCCGGTGGCCGTGAGTGTGGGCCCACGGGTCGTGGAAGACGCTGCGCTAGGGGCCGCGGTAGGGCAACCCTCGGCGACCGAACCTTCTGGACAAGGAGAACCCTCCCACCCCTCCCCCCTCACTCCCCAGGACCCCCCCAACCCAAGCTGTCCCCCCTGGTCCCCGCTCAACCGGAGCAATTGGAGCAACCCCCCCATCCGGAACCCCCCCTCTCGTAGTGCAAACAGTTCCCATCCAACTCCCCGTACCCACCCCCCTACCCCATCCATCTCCCCAACTGGTAAAGAAACATGGTCCAATATTGTCCCAGGTCCAGTCTCGTGGCCACTGGACCCGTGGTAAGGTAAGTCCGTAGAGTGGGGGCCGTGGCGGCGTCGCGAGCAGGTCGGCCAGCTCGAGGCACTCCGCCACAGACGAAAAGACAAAGTCACCATCAGGGAAGACCCAGGAGCGCTCTGCACGCGCCCCCGCCGCCGGACTAGTTTAGCCCGGACCCATCATGGCTTGTGGAACCGGTGTGTCGCTCTCCCAGCGTTCAGTTATTGTTCGACGGCGCTAGGCCCTGCGCCACCGTCTCCACCGCGGCCCTCTGGCCCTCCTCTATCTCGGTCGCCGCGGGGCGTTTCGGCCTGCGTCTGCGTCGTTGCTGCTGCCAGCGGCCCGGGCCAGTCTCAGTAGAAGTCTTGTCTCCCGGTGACCCATCGTCGACCACCGGTTCCTCCAGGCCCAGCACGCGGCAAGCGTCCCTGAGGGTGCGCGGCTGATGAAGGACATTGCCGAGCCGAAAGACTAAGCGGAAGGGGTGCCCCCAGCTGTAGGAAATGTTGCGCCGTCTCAGTTCCGCTGTCACTGGCCGAAAAATGCGCCGTTTCTCGAGGGTAAGTGCAGCCAGATCCTGGTAGAGCGCCGGTGCATGGTCGCCGAAGACGATCCTGTCCATGTGGCGTGCCTTGTTCAGGATCTCCTCCTTCGTCCTGAAGTCCTGCACGCACACCAAGATGTCTGGGGGGTGCGTTGCATCGGCTCTCGGCGGGCCCGTACGGTGGGCTCTATCCAGTCGCAGGGGGGCATCCGCCTGTCGGCCCAAGATGTGGTTGAAGAGGCCCTGCGTGAACCTGAAGAGGTCTTCCGTGTCCGGGGCCATTTTCACTCCTCGGATCCTGATATTATGCCGCCGGGAGCGGTTCTCCAAATCCTCGGCATGAGTCTGGAGATCCACCTGCTGGTTGTGGATGCGGGCCAACTCCTGCCTTAGGGCCTCTATTTCGACGTCTCGGGCGTCGCTCTTTATTTCCAGGTCTGCCACTCTCTCCCCTATGGCGTCAGTGTCGCGGCGGACCTCCTTGATCTCATCCTGGAGCTCCTTCTTCAGGGCGTGGATGTCTTCCCTCAGCCCCGTGAACAGGGACTCCAGAAAGGACCGCGTGACTGGAGCCTCGGGGTCTGCCCCCCCAGGGGGTGGTGGGTCCACCGTCTGCTTGTCCGTGTCTCCTCGGGGGTTTGACCCCCCGGGGCCATTCCGCTTCCCCATGGTGGGGGGGGTGAAGAGATCCTTGATGGTGCGATCCTTCCTGGGCCTTCCGCCGGACATGCCGTCCCCGAGACCCCAGCCGCATCCGCCGGTGTCACCTTCAGCTGGCCGCAGACCGTCCTTCAATCTTGGTGGGCACCGCTCCGGCCCCGGGACAACCAGCGCTGCGAAAGTGGCTCCCCCGTGATCCCCTCAGTCTTCCACCACTCCGGGGGAGCAGTGCGACGCGGCCTCTCCACAAGTCCGTGGCCGGGTCAGGGGGGCTGTGGGACGCTTCACAAGGTTGTAGCCAGGTATAGGGGGGCCGCGTGACGGGTGCAGGAGCACCGGCAGTGGAGGGCAGGACGGAGAGCGCCGGACGGGCCGGGTGGGAGGCCACCCAAGATGGCGCCCGCGGCACACCACGATGCACTGTCCTGGGGGCGAGAGCCCAGAGTGGTCGTTGAGGCCTCCTCGCGGCGAGGGGGGTCCGCTCACCTCCGTGGGGGTCGTGGCCGGGGGGGGCTTGGCTGCTCGTGTGGGCGTCTTCAATGCCCGCTCAGGATGAGGGCCCTCGCGCTGTCCCACCACGTGCGCAGCTTTATGGCTCCTCTCCGCACCCCCCGCACCGACCTGCCACCACCTCCCCCGACGAAGGCCCAGGTGCGCAGATGTAGCTAGGGACCGGGTAGTGCCGTAGGCAGGGATGGGTGACTGCCGGGGGCCTTGCCCACCGACCCCGTGTCGGTTGCGCGTGCTTGTTGGTGTCCCGGCCTGCCGGCGTGTCCTGCTGCCAGCGGACAGGACCGTGGGGGTGTCTGCCGGTCCCCGCCGACTCCCGGTGATCCCACGTGGAAGGGGGTCTGCTGGGCTGGGGGGTGGGGGCCTCCCTCACCGCCTCTCCTCACCTCCGATTTAAGGGTCGTCCACTCGACCCAGGCCGAGTCCGCCGCCAGGCGCCACCAGTCAGGCACTCCGGGTAGCAGTCGGTCCGCGTGGCGAGCCCGCAGAAGCCCCCGGCAGATGGTCACGGGGGCCTCGCGCTTGGTCGCGCGGGCCGGGCTCACCGACGCAGCGGCCGGGCACAGACGTCCGCGACTCGGCCTGCAGGCTCCGCCCCTCGCGGCCTCGCTGTCGTTCCGCGCTCTCCTCAGGCCGTCCGTGCCGCCAGACCGCCGGGCCGGGCCCAGCCGGGGTTCAGCACCAGGAATCGCCCACACAGCCGTCCAGCAGTCCCCCGCAGCAATGCCGGCCTCAGCCCGCCGGGGAAGTGCTCGGGTCCGGGCTTTTGCTGAAAGAAACGCTGTGGATAACGGCCGGCGGCGGGAGCTCCGACAAAGCACGTCTGCTCACGCCGCCATCTTGGCCACCAGTATATTTTTTATACAAAAACAATTGGCCTAGAGTTCAGTTCTTGAGTGTGTGAATTCATTTGCTGACTGAGTGTGTACATCAAATGCTTAACACTGTCCTCTTATACTACATGTGTAGGGACATCATGCAAGGAGGAGTGGAAGCTATGGGCTGTGCACGACAAGCAGGCTTACACATGGAACATACTCCCAAGGGTGTTGAGCTTAACTTCATCTTGCTTGAATTTGATCTAACATCTGTAATAAATAAGCTGCCTCAGGGGAAAACAGACATTACTCCCACCTTTATTGGGAGAGGGTGTGAGACCGTTATTGATTTCACCTTTGTATATACCCCTTTTACTCTCTGGTTACCGATTTTTCTGTGCAGGCGAGTGAATGCAGTGACCACAACCCCATTTGTGTCTCAACTGGCTGGACCCTAACACTCGGACAAATCAAGGTGGGCGGGGGGCTGGTGTCCCCCTTACAGAGGTGGAAGCGGGAAGGAGCGTAAAGTGCGGGTGTATTGTCCACAAGCTACTCCACGAGTCCCTTTTAACTCGGTGTCGCAGCGAGTTTGCCACCTGTCTCGACGATGAGGCAAGTGCTCCGGACATCATGGGTGCATTTGGATCCATGTCTACTGTCATAAGGAACTTTTAGCAACCAGGTCCACAATGGTTTGACTCGGCGTGCTCCCAGGCTTCCAGGAACCTGAGACAGGCCTTGGGTGTTAAGCCCCGAGACTGGGTGGCGGTCAAAGGACTACGAAGAGCATATAAGGCTGCTCTAGCAACTCGCGAGTCTGTCCTGAAGGAGGAGGCCTGGATCGATTTAGTGGAGGCTAGTACACTGCGTAATAGCTCAAAGTTCTGGGCATTATTAACAGCCCATTGCTATCTGGAAATAATGCTAATTTATTGGATGCCCAAATCACAGAGGATGATTGGGTACATCATTTCGAGGGTATCTAGGGGCAGGAAAGGGTGGAAGGCAAGTCAGAACTTATTTTCACCACGCAAGAGGTGAGTGCCGGTATTCTGGGTCTATCTAAAAACAAGGCCCCCGCGCCAGATGGCATCCCACCAGATCTCTACGTCGCCCACTTAAAAACCAGGGTGCCTGTCCTCACAGCTGTCATCAATGCTGCAGTCCAGGTTGGACGCCCAGATTCTTGGGCTTTATCGATTATAGTACCGGCATTTAAAAAGGGAGATCGGTACAGTACCTATTGTTATAGGCTCATTTCTCTTCTGGACTCAGTGGTGGGCCGCATGGTACTTGACACACTTGTATCTTGGGTTGAAGAAAACAACTTTTTATCCGATATCCAATAAGGCTTTCGCCCAGGTCGTTCCACTGTGGAACAGTGTTTAAACCTGTACATGGTTCTGAACAAATACACTGTGGCTCGTTCCAGCCCCATATACCTAGCCTTCAAGGACCTGTCCTCAGCATTCGACTGTGTCAATAGGTCCAAGCTGTGGCAGTTGATGTCCTCCATTGGCATAGACATTAACATCATTTTATTTCTGAGGGATCTTCACTGTGATTCAACCGCGGTTGTCCGCTATTCAAAGGATCTGAAAGTGTCCAGTCAGCTTGACGTCAAGAGAGGGGTGTGTCAAGGGTGCATTTTAGCACCCGTTCTTTTTAATCTATATATTAATTAGAGAAGACCCTTTGATCACACATGCTGATTGTCCCCAGGTAGGCAAGCGTAGCCTGCCAGTCCTATACGCAGATGACGCAGTCCTTGGGCGAGAACAGCTAGGTGCCTACAAATTCTTCTGAATCCTTTTGCCCTTTTTATGAAGGACTTAGACCTTTCGTTTAATCATTCCAAGTCGTTCATTATGCAGGTGGGACCTCGTAAAGCTAAGCAGTTCACTTTTAAATTCGGACTTTCGTCAATACCGAAGACCAATATTTTCTCCTATTTGGGAGTTGTGTTTGACGATTCCTTGAGTTGGTGCCCTTTGCTTACTTGGAAGAAAGGTGATCTAGTGAAAGCTTTTGCAGCTGTTTTTAACTTTGCCAGCAGAAGGGGAGGGAAGCCAATAGGGTCTCTTTTGAAGACATATGAAGACAAATATATCTCAAAGGTTAGTTATGGGAGTGAGATATGGGGCCACATTGGGGTAGGGGCAGAGCAAAGTGCTGAAAACTCTTTCCTGTGATGGTCCCTTTCTGTCCCACAAAGCACCCCGGTTAATGTTGTGCACAAAGAGTTGGGGATGCCTTTCCTCTCAGATGTACTGGATTTCCGTCCCCTGGCTTTGTGGCTTAATATTTGGGCTAATTAAGAAAATACACTTAGCAAAGATGTCCTACAGGAATGCCTTTCACATGACCATGTCTCAAGCATCCGATGGCTCCAGTATAGAAGAGTTGGCCTTACCAGGGTAGGTGGGAACTATTCGCTAACCCTGAGCGCATATGTAAGAGGGACCTTTCTCTGGTCAAAGAGTGTTTTTTAAAGAATGAGCTGCTGTGATAGAGAGGGAAATGAGCTGTGTAAGCCTAGTGTGCGTAAGTACATTGTGTTAAAAACTGTACCAACCACCGAACCGTATCTTCTAGGGCTTAAAAGCATTCATGATCGTTTTCTATTGATCCGGTTTCGGCTCAACATCTTCTATTACCTCATGGCACACCCTCGCGTCCTCCACAGAGGCTTGTGTCTCATGCCCTGTGGCTGCAACAGTGAGTCTCCTCAGGACATGATGCACTTTTTATTGTTTTGTAGTTTTTATGCTGTTCCTAGAAAGTTATTTATTATTCCCATTCTCAAAAAAGTGGGTTTTAGGCGGGTGAGACCAGCTCTTATCTTTTACAACTGCTCTCTAATGACACTGTTTTGCATATGCTTAACTTTTTATGGGTCGCTGTTAGACTCCGGTCAAGCTGCGATTAACTTCTGTACTGTAATTCATGAATTTTTATCTTGTGTTCTGATTAACTTGGACATATTATAATTGTCAATCTGTAACTTGGAAGATGTTTTATCATTTTATGTATGACTTTTATGGTTTTCTATTATGAAACCGAATAAATACAATAATCACTAGGGGATTCAATTAGAGGGTAGCATGGTATCCCTCACAATAACTCCAGGAGTCACAGTTCACACAATGGACATGCTTTGTTCCCCCTACTTCCAACATTACATGTACCCCTAATCACCTGCCCAAACCTCTCCCTGCTGATGCCAATGTGGTCCTCCATCATCCCACAGACCATCTTTTTGGCCCCTTTGAAAGTGCCCATACAATAAAAATGCTGCAGTTGTAAATACATATCAACTACCATTTGTTGTGTTTGAAACATTTTATTGAATAATGAAACCTAATAAACATAAGCTGATTATTAAAGCAAAACAAATGGAAAGGGGCGACCACTCGGTCCCCCCGAACGTATGGCGGAGTGCCTCGATCCCCCCGGGAAGCCATTTTTGGGCGGGAGGCGCGTCTCGGCTGGTATGCCCGAAGCGGCGTAGCCGGGGCGCGCCTTTTCCCGCCCTAGAGTGGGCTGGCCTAGACACCGACGTAGCCAGCCCCGCCCTAGGGGCAGGCAGGGGCGGGTTCTCGCCCGCCCTGAAGACGGATAAAAAGAGACGCAAGACCAGAAGACGTCCTCTTGTTCTTGTGCTCCGAAGCTGCACCTCCTCGCTACCCGTGAGCTCGGGACAGAACGAAGAGCCAATTTTGAGCGTTTTGATCTTTTTCTTTGTCTTCTAGATACTTCGTCGGAGAAATGCCAAAGAAAGTCGCAAAGAGAATGACGACCGACCAGATGGTGCGGGCCCTTTGCAAAGAGGTGTCCGACATAAAGAAACGGTTGGCGAAACGGGACGGGGAGGAGGGTTCGGGCCCTGCGCCGGCTGGAGGGAGACCTAAGAGGCCGAGAAGGGTTCCAGCCGGTGGAGACGTCCCGGTCCCCTCTGTACCGCTCGAGGCGCCGACCCCAGTACCAATGGAGGGGAATCCAATCCCCGTTGTCGTCACCCCGACATCCAAAGAAGACATGCCCCCCGAGCTGGCAGCACAGCTAGCAGCTTGGTTGGGGGATAGTAGTGATGGCGCCACGGCTGCCGAGGCACAGGCGCTGATAAAAGGGCTTCGTGAGAAGAGAGATGCAGCTAAAGTGACTGCGCCGTTGGCGGGAATAGACAAGCCGCAAGCGGCCGAAGCTGCGTCCGGTGCAGGTAAGCGGCCATTGCCGATTGCAAGGGACGAGTCAGCACCCTCTCGTAGAGAGAGATTGGGACAACATGTGCCTTTAGCTATAAAAGAAAAGATCTGGGCTGGGGAGTACGTGAATATTTTCTCCTTGCTTGTTGATCATTATGAGGTGGAGCATGTTAAAAGTCAGAAGGACCTAATGCATCCGAGTGTTTGGCGCGCAAAAATGGCCGCCTTTAAGGTAAATGAGAATATTGGCAACTGGGGCAATGCGTGGGGTATTTTTACATCGATTTTGGGGGAACGTAGGCCCGAGTTGCTTTCTGAATTTCCCATTTATCAATCACGAATTATGGGTTACTCGACAGCGTATCAAGGTAACCATTGGTTTTGTTATGACAATCTGTTCAGGAAAGAAAAGGAACATAACAAGGGTTTGACTTGGGATTGTTACGATTCGGTAACATGGGATAAGATGAAAGAATCAGGAATGTTAAAGATGCCATTGGTTGGGAGCAATGTTGTAGATTACTCCCGCCAAAATGTGGGGACGCCCTTTCGACCAAGTACGAGCACCGACGATCAGTCGAGGCCCGCAGGCAATACAGGGAGGAAGGGTTTCTGCTTTAATTTCAACAAAGGGAAATGTACCAGACCTCCTGGATCGTGTAAATTCAAACATGAGTGTAGTACGTGTGGGTCGTCCCATCCTGAGTCATCGTGCAGAGCCAGAACGGGTGAGAATGGGGGTAAGGGAGGCGCCAAACAGGTCTAAACTAGTCCGAGGGGCGCCTTTTCCAACCCCGATTGATACCTTGGCAATGATTCCCTGGCTCAGTGAATACCCGGATCGTACTTCTGCTGGGGTGCTGCGGAACGGTTTTTCACATGGTTTCCGCATCCCGGTAGGGGACTTTCAGGGTGTAGGGATTTGCAAAAAAGCAACTTTCTGTTTTACAACATACATCTGTGGTGCAAGAAAAAATTCAGAAAGAGGTTAGCCGGGGACGGGTCGCTGGCCCGTTTAGTGTACTCCCGGTACCGGATTTTGTTTGTTCTCCGTTAGGGGTGGTCCCCAAGAAGGACCCAGGTGAGTTTCGTTTGATCCATAATTTGTCTGCTCCACACGGCCTTTCGGTGAACGACGCAATTGATCCAGAAGTTTGTTCGGTGCGATACGCATCGTTTGATGAGGCAGTAGCCATCTTGAATCGCCTGGGGCCCGGGACGTTGATGGCGAAATCAGATATCGAGTCAGCGTTCCGGTTGCTCCCGGTACACCCAGACGATCAGCGTCTTTTGGGATTCGGGTTCCAGGGGTCATTTTACATGGATAGGTGTATGCCAATGGGATGCTCTATATCATGTGCTTATTTTGAGCAATTCAGTACTTTCCTGCAATGGGTGTTCACGAAGAAAACGGGTTTCCGAAATGTAATGCACTACCTTGACGACTTTTTGTTCCTTGGTCCCGCCGGAAATCCCGAATGTGCTCAGGCCTTAGCTGAATTCTGTGTGTTGATGGGTCATTTTGGCGTGCCATTGGCACCGGGTAAAACTATGGGTCCCACGACTTGCCTCGAGTTTTTGGGGATCGAGTTGGACTCAAGGGAGGGGTGTTTCCGTTTACCAGCTAGCAAAGTGTTAAAATTCAGGGCAGCCCTCCAAGTATGTTTGAATGCATCTAAGGTTACACTGCATCAGTTGCAACAATTAGTGGGAAAGTTGAACTTTGCCTTGAGGGTGATCCCAATGGCTCGCCCTTTTTCCCGCTCAATTGCCCAAGCGATGGTTGGCCTAAAGGAGGGTCATCATCGCACGAGGTTATCGGCTGAGGTCCGCCAGGACATGCGGATTTGGTTAGCATTTTTGGCGGACTTCAATGGCCGAGTCGTCTGGAACAAGCCAGCCGTGTCCTCAGAAGAGCTTGGGCTATGGACAGATTCAGCAGGAAGCATAGGCTTTGGCGCCATCTTCGGCACAAAGTGGTCTGCTCAAAGGTGGCCCCTATGGTGGCACGAGAAGGGGCTAACGAGTAATATTGCTTTCCTTGAACTATTTCCCATTCTGGTGGCCCTGAGAACCTGGCCAGAAGGGTTCAGAGATCATTCTGTCGTGTTCTGGTCCGACAATATGACCGTAGTAGAATGCATCAATAGTCAGGCAGCCCATTGTAAATTGATTTTGAGGCTGCTCAAAGAAATTGTCCTACTGTGTATGCAACTGAACGTGGTATTCAGAGCAAAACATGTCCCAGGGGTGATGAATCAGGCTGCTGATGCACTGTCTCGTTTTCACATGCAGGCTTTCTCGGGTTTCCTTCCGTCAGCGGACCCGGAGCCGGCACCCTTCCCCGAAGCTCTCTGGTCTCTCGGTGCCCCGAACTTCGTCACCTCGTGGGAGAGAGTCTAGCACCCAGGACAAGGAAGGCATATGAAGGGGCGTTCCAGGCCTATTTAGCCTTTTTGGGGGCAGAGAGAGGGGGACTTTGGGGTCAGGAAGAGTGGGTTGTACTTTTTCTGATGTCCTTACGTTGGGCTGGGAAATCGGTGGCTACGGCCCAAAGGCATCGTGCCGCCATTTCTTTTGTTGCCAGGGCCCATGGCATCCTGGACCCAACAGCGTCTTTTACAGTACAGAAAGCGCTGCGTGGGTGGCAACGCCTAGAGGGTCGCAGAGTAGACGTAAGACGACCGATAGGTTTAGACAGGTTGTCCCAGTTACTGGCCACACTCCCTAACACATGCTCGTCCCCTTTCGAGACCTGTTTGTTCCGGACTGCATTTACGCTGGCATTTCACGGGGCTATGAGAGTTAGTGAGCTAGTTGCAAGGAACAAACAGGATGTGACGGGGGGCTTGTGCAGGGAACATGTTCAGATCAGGGGTGATGCGATGATTGTCTCCTTTCTCAGGTCCAAGACCGACCAAGATGGGAGAGGGGACTGCACGATCATTCGCAGGAACCCCGAGTCATCCATGTGTCCGGTACAGTGCTTAGAAGATTACCTAGCACGAAGGGTGGCATCATGGGGGGGGACATTGTTGAGGCATGCAGACGCCACCCCGCTGACGAGGTTTCAGTTTCAGCGGGTGCTTGCAATGGCCATTGCCGCAGCGGGCTTGGACCCGGACGAATTTGGGACCCATTCCTTTCGAATAGGGGCTGCCACTGAAGCTACAGCCAGGGGTCTTAATGTAGAACAAGTGAAACGTGTGGGGCGCTGGTCCTCCAATTGTTATAAGAGGTACGTGCGATTGCACATGTTGTGAAGCTGTAATCATGTACTCACGCTTCTTGTCTTTTGTTTGTTTTCAGTTGCGCAAGCCTACGCGGCAGGGCGAACTGTGCAGTCGACCCAACACCAGGCCAGCGGTCGCACGTCACCGGCTGTGAGGAAGGAGGTGTGGGTCGTGGGCCACTCATACGTGAGACGGGCCGCAGACGTATTCAAAGCAGGTGACATGATTCACGTACCTGGGGAATACGGGTACAGAGTGTCCTTCTACGGAAGAGGCGGTCTCTGTATTGACCAGTTTCAGGAATTTTCGAGGGTTTGTTAGAGCGGATGAGGTCACCGCCGTCCATAGTCATAGTGCATTTGGGGGGCAATGATTTGGTCACCACCGGTAGACGACTTCTCCTGGAGGCTATGCTTTCCACGGTAAGTTGGTTAGCGAGGAGAGTTCCGGGGTGCATAATTGCGTGGTCTCATGTGATCCCACGAAAAGTGTGGCGGGGGGCTATCTCGATCCCTGCTTTGAATCATTCTGTTAGAAAATTGAATAACAAAGTGAGTAGGTTGTTCCGTTCCAAGACATTGCATTCGATCTCGCATAGTTGTATTAATGATGACAGTATGTATCTGGGGGATGGTGTGCATTTGTCGAGGGTGGGGAATGAGTTACTCATAGGTGACTTCCTAGCTTGGTTAAAATCGTTAAAACATGACCTTTAGGTAGGAGTTTTGTGGGGGGTCCGGATAGCCGGTCAACTATCCGGACCTGTGGCGGTAAGGTCATGATCGGTGAGCACTAATTGGTAGATCCCTATGAGTGGGCGTCACCCAACACGGATGGGAGCGCTCGGGAGAGGTGGCCATTGGCCCCTCAATGGGGAGGCGGTCCCGTCTAAGGGCGGGTCGCCGGAAGTAAAGGAAAGGCGGTCAAGGCCCCTTCCTTTGTAGGAGGGGTTACAGCCCCCTCCTGGGGGAATTTCCCGGGGCCAGTGTCATCTGCGACGGCAGATGCGGTAAGTTGTGTGGGGTGGGGGGAGGTCCACGATACCTTCTAGATACCACACACAAGTCTTCGAACGACCTTTAAATGGCGTCGAGTCTTAAGTGCCCCCGTCAAGTCAAGGGAAATTGTTAGTAGTTGCACTTGAGGTAAGCCTCTGTGCTGTCGCCCCTCCCAAGTGGGAGGGGTAAGTCTGGTTAGGGATCTTGACACCGGTTATGACCTTGCCGTTGGCCCTTAAACGTTAGGATGTACAATTTCAGTGTTTCTAGAGAATGTTTTTGTAGGATGCTAGTTCGGCTAGGAGAACCTCTGTATTAGAGAATATGTTAAGGTTAGCCAAACATCGCAATGTGATAATGAAATTGTACATAATATGAAACGTTTAATGTTTTAATTTTTTAATAAATACGGCCGGGAGGGTCACTCCCTCCCACATCCAAAAACTTTAAGAACTGTTTCCGGTTTCCCTCGTTTTGGGGATTGTGTTGAGAGGGGGTGGCGGGTATCTCAGCCATATGGAAAGGGGCGACCACTCGGTCCCCCCGAACGTATGGCGGAGTGCCTCGATCCCCCCGGGAAGCCATTTTTGGGCGGGAGGCGCGTCTCGGCTGGTATGCCCGAAGCGGCGTAGCCGGGGCGCGCCTTTTCCCGCCCTAGAGTGGGCTGGCCTAGACACCGACGTAGCCAGCCCCGCCCTAGGGGCAGGCAGGGGCGGGTTCTCGCCCGCCCTGAAGACGGATAAAAAGAGACGCAAGACCAGAAGACGTCCTCTTGTTCTTGTGCTCCGAAGCTGCACCTCCTCGCTACCCGTGAGCTCGGGACAGAACGAAGAGCCAATTTTGACCCACCCACCAGCCCCTGAGGACAGCAAGTCGTTGTGCAATAAAGTGAATTTTTATAAGTATGTTTTACGTTTCGTTTACAGGCTGTGAAAGTATCAGTTTGTTGTTGATCATAATAAAGTATGGTGAATGTCGTGTAAGTTGTTACGATTAAAATGATTTGATGTAGTGTTGCATTTTAAGCATGTTCTTTTGGTCGTAGCGACCATTGTTTTCTTAGGTTTGAGTAGGAATTGTCGTATTTATTTTTGGTAGGCGGTAAGGTCATGATCGGTGAGCACTAATTGGTAGATCCCTATGAGTGGGCGTCACCCAACACGGATGGGAGCGCTCGGGAGAGGTGGCCATTGGCCCCTCAATGGGGAGGCGGTCCCGTCTAAGGGCGGGTCGCCGGAAGTAAAGGAAAGGCGGTCAAGGCCCCTTCCTTTGTAGGAGGGGTTACAGCCCCCTCCTGGGGGAATTTCCCGGGGCCAGTGTCATCTGCGACGGCAGATGCGGTAAGTTGTGTGGGGTGGGGGGAGGTCCACGATACCTTCTAGATACCACACACAAGTCTTCGAACGACCTTTAAATGGCGTCGAGTCTTAAGTGCCCCCGTCAAGTCAAGGGAAATTGTTAGTAGTTGCACTTGAGGTAAGCCTCTGTGCTGTCGCCCCTCCCAAGTGGGAGGGGTAAGTCTGGTTAGGGATCTTGACACCGGTTATGACCTTGCCGTTGGCCCTTAAACGTTAGGATGTACAATTTCAGTGTTTCTAGAGAATGTTTTTGTAGGATGCTAGTTCGGCTAGGAGAACCTCTGTATTAGAGAATATGTTAAGGTTAGCCAAACATCGCAATGTGATAATGAAATTGTACATAATATGAAACGTTTAATGTTTTAATTTTTTAATAAATACGGCCGGGAGGGTCACTCCCTCCCACATCCAAAAACTTTAAGAACTGTTTCCGGTTTCCCTCGTTTTGGGGATTGTGTTGAGAGGGGGTGGCGGGTATCTCAGCCATAACATCAGTTGCCATACACATAAGAGACAAAAGTTGTACATAAAAATCAACATACTGTAACACAGCAAAGTTATGTAGAGCACAATTCTTAATTTCGGGCACTCTTTAAAGTTCAACGATAGAAACGTTCATAAAGAACAGGAAAGAAAACAAAGAAGGTGGGGATACAGTGATTTCATTAATGGAATACTTCCTACATATAGAAAAATAAATACTAATTATTTTCCTTAAGCAATAAAGTCTGCAAACTAAAATACTAAGAGAAATATATTGAACAATGAACATTTCATGTGTAATTTGAATTTAATCTGAATGTTTTAACCTCCTCAGCATTATTTAACTCATGATTACAACCTGAATGCTTTCTGGAAAGGAACCGCCTCATGGGGTTCAAATCACATCTCTTCTAACATTAGGATTAAAATGATAAACTTGAATTTCAATTCAATTCTTGGAGATCAACAACTTTAAAGATATACAAAAACCATACACTTTGGTAAAATTGTCACCTAAACTTGAATTCAATCCACCTTTTTAATAAACACTTCCCATTCCAGCAAGCATCACAGGACCACTTGTGGTTATCTTCCCAATTAGTGATAATGTTTCAGATGTCAACAACAATAAATATGTTTAGAATTTTACCTCTGAAAGCAAAAACATGCCATTTCTGAATCATGGTGCAAAATAAAATGTAGGAACAGAAGGGCATCTTTAGGTATAGCATTCATTAAGGTTTGACCATGCTTGAAACTAGAATTCCTGATTGTTTGGACATTTAAATGTCATATTTTTGAAAGAGTTCTAACAGACCAGCAAGAGTTCCGCGAAGAATAGAAGATGACTGAATTGTACTTAGAGAAAATGTGCTGATAATTAATCTATTGATGTAAAATACAGTGGTCAGGCAATGCTTGTGAATCGAATCTATTCAGATTTTAACTCCATAGTTTGTTCAATAAATTGACTGAGCATAATACTTGAAGGTCCATCTCTCAGATCAGTTCTATTACAGTTTTATTTGCGATAACACTAAAAGATCAATGATATATAGATTTTAAAAGCCATGGGTGGAATTGATCCTTGGTCTAAATCTAGATTATTGTCTGGAATAGAAACCAGTTCAAAAAGATCAAATTTAAAAGGAGTGAATATGTTTGTTATATTGGTTTAGAGTAAACCCAGAAGACACACATTGGACCTAAAACTCAGAAAATGTATCTAAAGATTATGATTACATCCTATGTATGTCCATAGACCGCTTAGGTGCTTTCCTGTTTAAGTGACAACATTTGCGAATATGTTTAACAAAACATTAAAGCTGGATGTCAGAAAGTCTTTAAGTATTGTGTAAGAGTTATGTGTAATGGTTTTTATTTGATCTGAAGCAACACTTACACTAAATAGGTACGTGCACAGGTTATCATTCAACTAACATTATTAGCAAACTTAATTTGGAGGGAATTGAGAAAAATGGTCTCATGTACCAAGGGTTTTATTGTTCAAAAATCCACTGGTTGGGTAATTCACAGAGTTTGCAAATGCTAAACCCCTTTTTGAAATGTACTAAGCCCATTTAACAATTCAGAATTTGGAAGGGGAATGTTAATAGTGTCCCTTTTGAATATGTAATACATCCTTAAGGTATGTATTAAGCTTTGAAACCATATGTGGACTGCAAAACAGTAACAGGAGGTAGTAACCCGAGGGGGAGTTTCTGAATCTGAAAGTAAAATGGGGTGCATTAAAAATGCCTTTATTTAAACGCAATAACAGACACAGGAGTGAGCTGACTCCACAAGCAATCACTTTTACCAAATGGATTATTAATGCAAGAACCTCAGTATTTTCTATATTGCTGAAATGTAGTCTCTAATATTTTTGAAATGTGGTGTAAATATTTGTTCCTGTTATTTCCCATTTCAATATTGTCATGAAATGTACCTATTCTTTTTGTCAAACATATTGAAATATCTTTTTTTTAATCTGTTTTATTTTCTAAATCAGGAGTAGAACATAGGTCCAGATGTGCACAGCGTTAAGCCCACAACCCATTGAGGGCCGGCCGCGTTGGTTTCAAGAGTTTCCCAGCATAGAAAAAGGCAATAATAAACTAATTGGAACACAGCATGTCGCCTACAACCCATGTTAGGCCGGCCGCGTGATCTAGTACATATAACAATATTAGCGTGTTGTGGGAAGTCTCAGGACCTGTTTAAAACCAATAAAATTGAGAACACAGGCTAGAACCCCATATAAAGTGGATAGCGGTAGATGGACAGAAAAGGGTCGAAAAAAGAGATAGAAAGGAGAGGTATACAGCAAAGTAGGCGGTTGGGTGGACGGACGGAAATAGGTGTGTGACGGTGTCAGGTGTGGCGAATGAAGGTCTTAATGCTTGTTGAAGGGGTTGGCGGGCACTACTGTTCTAATTATGTGAGAAGCCTGTTAGGATCTGGCGGAAGTATAGCATCCTCAAAGAGTCGCAGCGCTTTTTAACTTTTGAGGGTAAATAACGTGCATGTTCTATTTTATAGGGGTATTAAACTAAGGGTCGCCAAACAGCTGTGAAGCGGGTGTCTCGTGATTGCAGTCGCGCTGTAAAAAGTTCCATAGTTATTACATACCACTAGCGCACAAACCAAGCGGCAATTGGGGGAGTCTCCGCTTTTTTCCAGTATAGTGCTATAAGTTGTTTAGCAGCCCCAAGCATGTGAAGTGTTATAGTCCAATCGCTGTGAGTGAGTGAGTGCATTTAGGTTATCAGGTTTGAGGTACTGGGCTTCCCCCTGGCTGTGGACTCAGGCAGGGGGAAGCCCAATACCTCCTTAATATGACTAAGGACTTCCTTCCAGAGCAGGATCAGGAGTGGACAATCCAATCAAATGTGATCATAGCCCGAATATCCTGGACTTGCTGCTAGGGAGGATAGACCCAAAACTGTGCTGTGTCCAGAACCGCTCCGATGAAAAGGAGCTTATAGGAGGGAATCAGGTGCGACTTCAGCACGTTAACTGTGAACCCCAGCAAATGCAGGAAGTCCGTCGTAGTCTGGAGGTGGGAGACGACAGCCTTGGCGAGCTCGCCTTCAACAGCCAGTCGTTAAGATAGGGGAAGACTGGAACCCCTGATCTGCGCAGATGAGCTGCGACCACCGCCATCACTTTCGTGAACACCCGGGGGGGGCTGGTAAGGCCAAAGGGTAGCGTGGTAAACTGTAAATGCGTGTGGCCTACCGTAAACCGCAGGTAATGCCGGTGGGCAGGCAAGACGGGGATGTGAAAGCAAGTGGCCTGCAAGTCCAACGCTACCATCAAATCTCCAGGGTCGAAGGCAGACAAGACATGAGCCAAGGTTAACATCTTGAACTTCTCCTTTCGGAGGAAGCGGTTGATGTCCCTGAGGACTAAGATAGGATGCAGGCCTTTGTCCTTCTTCGGTACCAAGAAGTAGTGGGAGTAGCAACCCCGACCTAATTCTGGCACAGGGACGCGTTTGATAGCTCCCTTGGCAAAGAGATCCATAACTTCCTGGAAGAGAAGGGCCAAATGATCCTCCGACATGGGATGAAATCACCATAAACGGCATGACCCTTATGCACTCCGCTGCTTGCGGAACTCCGCGTAGACCCAAGAGTTTTTTTGTCACTTTGCGGAGTTCCTCACTGAGGAACTCCGCATAGGCTTAATCTTATCATTAATAAATAGATATCAGTCATATGTTAAGAAACAAGGGTGAGTAGAAACCTTTTGGGTGGAGTAAAATTTAAGACATTATTATTGTGATTTTTGGGCAATTAGTTGATTTTTGCAAGCACTAACACTTCTCTGTGTATAGTAGAGACCTTGAGAGTTTTGTAACTTTCAGATACTCAAATTGTGGATTCTGTTGCAATTAAAAATATTTCCAGGCCTGAATTTCTTTGGATGTTGCATGCAAGTTATCCTGCAAGAGTTTCTTGATGAATTCTATTGCAACTACAATATGTGCTCTCTCATGTAAAGTCAGGTTGTTAGAAGCTTTTCTGCAAACTCAAGATACACCTTACTTTTCACCTGGTGTAGATGCATTTCTCATGTTTAGTGAGATCTCTTTTCTGAGTATAACGTTTCTGGCTTTCCCATCCTGTATATGGCTTTAGTCCAGTGTGAATTCTCTCATGTGAAATGACATTGTATTCAAGACTGAACCTTATCTACAATTCAGAACACACATAAGGCTTTCTTCCCCCGGGTGAGTTCGCTCAAGTCAAGTGAGAAGTAATTTGTAACCAAAACATTGCTTGCATTTCGATAAGGTTTTTCCCCAGAGTGGGATCTCTCATGAAGCATAACACTGTCTTTCAGATTCAACCTTTTATGTCATAAGGATTTTCTCCAGTGTGGAGTTTCTCATGGTGAAATAGCGTTTTTCTCTGCAGCTTTTCTGGCATTCAGAACATTAATAAGGTGTTTCATCAGTATGGAGTCGCTTATAGTTAGTGAGGCTGTGCCTATCAAATAGGAATTTCTGGCATTCACAGAAATTGGTAATGTTTTTCCCCTGTGTGCGACTGCTCATGTAGAGTGAGATTGAGTTTATAATTGATGATTTTCTGGCATTCTGAGAACTGAATTATTTTGATGGTGTGTTTTCTTATGGCGCTAGTAACCATCTCTACCTCTGAATCTTTTCTGACATTTGTAGCACTGATAATTTTATTCACCAGTGTGGATTCTCACATGTTCAGTGAGATGAGATTTTTGGCCGAAACATTTTTGGCATTCGGAGCACTGATAAGGTTTTTCCCCAGTGTGGGTTCTTATATGCTGAGTGAGACTGCTTTTTTGAATGAAACATATCTGGCATTCAGAGCACTGATAAGGTTTTTCCCCAGTGTGGATTTTTATATGCTGAGTGAGACGGCTTTTTACACTGAAACATATGTGGCATTCGGAGCACTGATAAGGTTTTTCCCCAGTGTGGATTTTTATATGCTGAGTGAGACTGCTTTTTTGAATGAAACATATCTGGCATTCAGGACACTGATAAGGTTTTTCCCCAGTGTGGATTTGTATATGCTTAGTGAGACTGCTTTTTAAACTGAAACATATCTGGCATTCGGAGCACTGATAAGGTTTTTCCCCAGTGTGTATTCTTATATGCACAGTGAGATGGCTTTTTTGACTGAAACATTTGTGGCATTCAGAGCACTGATAAGGTTTTTCCCCAGTGTGGATTCTTATATGCTGAGTGAGATCCCTTTTTTGCCTGACACATATCAGGCATTCAGAGCACTGATAAGGTTTTTCCCCAGTGTGGATTTTTATATGCTCAGTGAGATTGCTTTTTTGACGGAAACATTTGTGGCATTCAGAGCACTGATAAGGTTTTTCCCCAGTGTGGGTTCTTATATGCTGAGTGAGACTGCTTTTTTCACTGAAACATGTGTCGCATTCAGTGCACTGATAACGTTTTACCCAAGTGTGGGTCCTTGTATGTTTAGTGAGTCTTTTTTTGTCACTGAAACATTTCTGGCATTCAGAGCACTGATAAGGTTTTTCCCCAGTGTGGAATCTCACATGTGCAGTTAGAAGTGATTTAAGTTTGAAATGTTTTGGGCATTCAGAGCACTGATAATGTTTTTCCACAGAGTGGGTTAATGCATGTTGATATAGACTCGCTTTGACTCTAAAGCTTTTCTGGCATTCAGAGCACTGAAAAGGTTTTTCCACAGTGTGGATTCTCATATGCTCAGTGAGATAAGATTTACGCCTGAAACTTTTT
Source organism: Lissotriton vulgaris (assembly GCF_964263255.1). Lineage (NCBI taxonomy): Eukaryota > Metazoa > Chordata > Amphibia > Caudata > Salamandridae > Lissotriton > Lissotriton vulgaris. The sequence continues at coordinate 22,439 of NW_028247323.1, read as the reverse complement.
TGGCATACTTTGCACTGAGAGTGGTTTTCCCCTGTGTGCATTCTGTCAAATTCTGTGAGATATGATTTATGGCTGTATCTTTTTGGGCACAGGTAACTTTTTTCCCTAACTTCGGTTATTTTGCCTCAATTTTAGAGTCGGGCTTGTTTAGATAATGTTCAGCACTTATCTCTAAAAGAAATTGTGTGTAATCTTCTCAACACTTGAATTGAGCAAAAAATGTCGGGAAGCAGTTCTGTAACACCTGTTGAAATCTTTCTAACAGATAATAGTCTTTAGGTAATAGCCTCTCCGGCAGCAACTTAATTTGTGACTGAAGTTTTTCTCAAATCTATTTGTATAGGTTCTTAGCAATGCAGTAATAAGGTGTTAGTCTGATATTTAATGATTAAACTGATAAGTACCTTTTTGCACTGGTGTAATGGCAGTAACTGAGGGCTTTAGAACGTGCAGAGTACTATTGTGGATCATTAGTCGCAGAACATCAGTTCCTTCTACCCTTTCTATGTTTGGGGTAAGTTTAAGGTTTGTAGTTCTGAGGATGAGGATTTATTTACATTAGATATAGCGCAACAGTGCTCCTTTAATCCATTTTTATATTTAACAGTTTTACATATGACTCCTGCACAACAGATAATGTTGAGGCGATTTACATAGAATTACAGAACAGTACACAATAAAAAGGAAACAATCTGAGATGGTCATTAACACAATAAAGTGGTGAATTTTTAAGGTTTTCGCAAGAAAGAGCAGAGTGGGTGAAGGTGTTTTATATCCCGAGGCAGATAGTCTCAAACTTGCGTAACTGGTTAAAAACGGTTGTTGAACAAAGGTGATTTCCCAATCTTTTGGTTGTTAACGTGTCAGCTTCGGAGTCTTCTTTCAGCGTGTTTTCTTTGATGGTATCCAGAAGAAACCTTTAGTTGTAACTTTCATTTATGTAGTGTGTGCTTCCTCTCTAAAATTACATGATGCTTTAGATGAACGTTATTCTGTCATGCTGAGGCAATTTGTCTTTCTGATAATATTTCAGATGAGGATGCTGAAGCGGTCTTTCTACATTATTTCTGATGCTGTGTGCACAGATATGGCTTTGCTCTGGGTTAATGAAATGCAAAATTAAAGACTTCACTTACAGGTATAGTACTTTCCTCGCCACACTTAGATTTTTGGAAATTGTTTAAACGTAGAATGCTGGATGTTCTTCAGTTTTTCAAAATAATCCTTCTTATGGCACTGACATTCAGTTGCTTAGTGCTAAATCTTGCTTTCTTCGTCCGTAATTTCAATCACCTATAGTATTAAAATCAAATAGTTAATACATGTACATTTCCAAAAATATAATTTACAAGCCAAATCAATGTAGAATTTTGAATATGCTGAGCTGTTTTTCAGACAGAGCAGAGTGCAGAATGGTAGCATGAGAGTACTTGGATGTAGGAGTGAGGTTTTGTAGAATTTTCAACATTTTATTAAGCTCACAAAGGATACATGTACCCTATGGAGTTCCAACATCGAATCCCAAAGGCAGATTTGAAAGTCATATGGACTGGCACCAAACAGATATTAACAAACTATATTCTATTAATTCATTTGTAATGCAGATTTCAGGGAAGGGAATGACTCCTCCACGGACAACAGGCGTTTTCCCCTGCCCTGAGTTACCACCTACTTGTATCTGGTTTCCTGACTTTTGAGTTTTGGCCTCTGCCTCAAGCAAATCTATTGTGGGCTGCGAGGACTATGCCTAGACCAGGGGTCTCCAACCTTTTGTGTAGTCAGAGCTACTTCTGGCCAGTGAAAATCGTCGTGAGCTACTGAACCCGAAGCAACTCGCGCATTTTTCCGAGAGACCCCCCACGCCCAGTTTCATTGACTTTAAGCCTAATTTCATCAGAGCCCATACTGTGCATTTCTGCCCTCCGTTTCACTCGTTTTTTGTGCCTTTCTGCCCTCTGTTTCACTCGTTTTCCCCTTGTTTTTTGTGGCTTCTCAACTCTGTTTCACTCGTTTTCCCCTTGTTTTTTGTGCACTTCTGCACTCTGTTTCACGCGTTTTTTGTGCCCTTCTGCCCTGTTTCACTCGTTTTTGGTGCCCTTCTGCCCTCTGTACCCTCGATTTTGTGGCCTTCTGCTCTCTGTTTCTCTCGTTTTCCCCTTGTTTTTGTGCCCTTCTGCCCTCTGTTTTACTTGTTTTCCCCTTGTTTTTGTGCCCTTCTGCCCTCTGTTTCCCTCGTTTTTTGTGCCTTTCTGCCCTATGTTCCACCCGTTTTCCACTTGTTTTTGTGGCCTTCTGCCCTCTGTTTCACTCGTTTTTCCCTTGTTTTTTGTGCCCTTCTGTCCTGTTTCCCTTGTTTTCTGTGGCCTTCTGCTCTGTTTCCCTCGTTTTTAATGCCCTTCTGCCCTCTGTTTCCCTCGTTTTTTGTGGCCTTCTGCCCTCTGTTTCACTCATTTTCCCCTTGTTTTTTGTGCCCTTCTGTCCTGTTTCCCTTGTTTTCTGTGGCCTTCTGCTCTCTGTTTCCCTCGTTTTTAATGCCCTTCTGCCCTCTGTTTCACTTGTTTTTTTTGGCCTTCTACTCTCTGTTTCACTCGTTTTCCCCTTGTTTTTTGTGCCCTTCTGCCCTCTGTTTCACTCGTTTTTCCCTTGTTTTTTGTGCCCTTCTGCCCTCTGTTTCCCCCGTTTTTTGTGCCTTTCTGCCCTCTGTTCCACCCGTTTTCCCCTTGTTTTTGTGCCCTTCTGCCCTCTGTTTCACTTGTTTTCCCCTTGTTTTTTGTGCCCTTCTGCCCTGTTTCCCTCGTTTTTTGTGCCTTTCTGCCCTCTGTTCCACCCGTTTTCCCCTTGTTTTTATGCCCTTGTGCCCTTTGTTTCACTCGTTTTCCCCTTGTTTTTCGTGCCCTTCTGCCCTGTTTCCCTTGTTTTCTGTGGCTTTCTGCTCTCTGTTTCACTCGTTTTCCCCTTGTTTTGTGCCCTTCTGCCCTCTGTTTCCCTAGTTTTTCTTGCCCTTCTGCCTCTGTTTCCCTCGTTTTTTGTGGCCTTCGGCCCTCTGTTTCACTCGTTTTCACCTTGTTTTCTGTGCCCTTCTGCCTTCTGTTTCCCTCTTTTTATGTGAGCTTCTGCCCTGTTTCACTCGTTTTCCACTTGTTTTTCGTGCCCTTCTGCCCTCTGTTTCCCTCGTTTTTCGTGCCCTTCTGCCCTGTTTTTTGTGGCCTTCTGCTCTCTGTTTCACTCGTTTTCCCCTTGTTTTTTGTGCCCTTCTGCCCTCTGTTTCCCTCGTTTTTTGTGGCCATCTGCCCTGTTTCACTCGTTTTCCCCTTGTTTTTCGTGCCTTTCTCGCCTCTGTTTCCCTTGTTTTTTGTGCCCTTCTGCCCTCTGTTTCCCTCATTTTTTGTTTGTGCCCTTCTGCACTCTGTTTCCATCATTTTTCGTGCCCTTCTGCCCTTTGTTTCCCTAGTGTTTCGTGCCCTTCTGACCTGTTTCCCTCGTTTTTTTGTGCCTTTCTGCCCTCCGTTCCACCCGTTTTCCCCTTGTTTTTGTGGCCTTCTGCCGTCTGTTTCACTCGTATTCCCCTTGTTTTTTGTGCCCTTCTGCCCTGTTTCCCTTGTTTTCTGTGGGCTTCTGCTCTCTGTTTCACTCATTTTCCCCTTGTTTTGTGCCCTTCTGCCCTGTTTGCCTCGTTTTTTGTGTCCTTTTGCCCTCTGTTTCACTTGTTTTCCCATTGTTTTTTGTGCCCTTCTGCCCTCTGTTTCCCTCGTTTTTTGTGGCCTTCTGCTCTCTGTTTCACTTGTTTTTTTTGGCCTTCTGCTCTCTGTTTCACTCGTTTCCCCCTTGTTTTTTTTGCCCTTCTGCCCTGTTTCACTCGTTTTCCCCTTGTTTTTTGAGCCGTTCTGCCCTCTGTTTCCCTAGTTTTTTGTGCCTTTCTGCCCTCTGTTCCACCCATTTCCCCCTTGTTTTTGTGCCCTTCTGCCCTCTGTTTCACTCGTTTTCCCCTTGTTTTGTGCCCTTCTGCCCTCTGTTTGCCTCGTTTTTCGTGCCCTTCTGCCTGTTTCCCTTGTTTTCTGTGGCCTTCTGCTCTCTGTTTCACTCGTTTTCCCCTTGTTTTGTGCCCTTCTGCCCTCTGTTTCCCTCGTTTTTCGTGCCCTTCTGCCTCTGTTTCCCTCGTTTTTTGAGGCCTTTCTGTCCTATGTTCCACCCGTTTTCCCCTTGTTTTTGTGGCCTTCTGCCCTCTGTTTCACTCGTTTTCCCCTTGTTTTTTGTGCCCTTCTGCCCTGTTTCCCTTGTTTTCTGTGGGCTTCTGCTCTCTGTTTCACTCATTTTCCCCTTGTTTTGTGCCCTTCTGCCCTCTGTTTGCCTCGTTTTTTGTGCCCTTCTGCCCTCTGTTTCACTTGTTTTCCCATTGTTTTTTGTGCCCTTCTGCCCTCTGTTTCCCTTGTTTTTTGTGCCTTTCTGCCCTCTGTTCCACCCGTTTTCCCCTTGTTTTTGTGCCCTTCTGCCCTCTGTTTCCCCCTTGTTTTTCGTGCCCTTCTGCCCTGTTTCCCTTGTTTTCTGTGGCCTTCTGCTCTCTGTTTCACTCGTTTTCCACTTGTTTTGTGCCCTTCTGCCCTCTGTTTCCCTCGTTTTTCATGCCCATCTGCCTGTTTCCCTCGTTTTTTGAGGCCTTCTGCCCTCTGTTTCACTCGTTTTCCCCTTGTTTTTTGTGCCCTTCTGCCCTCTGTTCCCCTCGTTTTTTGTGCCGTTCTGCCCCGTTTCCCCAGTTTTTCGTGCCCTTCTGCACTCTTGTTTCCCTCGTTTTTTGTGGCCTTCTGTCCTCTGTTGCACTCGTTTTCCCCTTGTTTTCCGTGCCCTTCTACCTTCTGTTTCCCTCTTTTTATGTGGCCTTCTGCCCTGTTTCACTCCTTTTCCCCTTGTTTTTTGTGCCCTTCTGCCCTCTGTTTCCCTCGTTTTTGTGGCCATCTGCCCTGTTTCACTCGTTTTCCCCTTGTTTTTCGTGCCTTTCTGCCCTCTGTTTCCCTTGTTTTTGAGACCTTTTGCTCTCTGTTTCACTCGTTTTCCCCTTGTTTTGTGCCCTTCTGCCCTCTGTTTCCCTCGTTTTTTGTTTGAGCCCTTCTGCACTCTGTTTACCTCATTTTTCGTGCCCTTCTGCCCTCTGTTTCCCTCGTGTTTCGTGCCCTTCTGCCCTCTGTTTCCCTCGTTTTTTGTGCCTTTCTGCCCTCTGTTCCACCCGTTTTCCCCTTGTTTTTGTGGCCTTCTGCCCTCTGTTTCACTCGTTTTCCCCTTGTTTTTTGTGCCCTTCTGCCATGTTTCCCTTGTTTTCTGTGGCCTTCTGCTCTCTGTTTCACTCATTTTCCCCTTGTTTTGTGCCCTTGTGCCCTCTGTTTCCCTCGTTTTTCGTCCCCTTCTGCCCTCTGTTTCCCTCGTTTTTTGAGGCCGTCTGCCCTCTGTTTCACTCGTTTTCCCCTTGTTTTTTGTGCCCTTCTGCCCTCTGTTTCCCTTGTTTTTTGTGGCCTTCTGCTCTCTGTTTTACTGTTTTTTTGGCCTTCTGCTCTCTGTTTCACTCGTTTTCCCCTTGTTTTTTGAGCCCTTCTGCCCTCTGTTTCCCTTGTTTTTTGTGCCTTTCTGCCCTCTGTTCCGCCCGTTTTCCCCATGTTTTTGTGCCCTTCTGCCCTGTTTCACTCGTTTTCCCCTTGTTTTTTGTGCCCTTCTGCCCTCTGTTTCCCTCGTTTTTTGTGCCTTTCTGCCCTCTGTTCCACCCGTTTTCCCCTTGTTTTTGTGCCCTTCTGCCCTCTGTTTCCTTCGTTTTTTGTGGCCTTCTGCTCTGTTTCACTTGTTTTTTTTGGCCTTCTGCTCTCTGTTTCACTCGTTTCCCCCTTGTTTTTTGTGCCCTTCTGCCCTCTGTTTCACTTGTTTTCCCCTTGTTTTTTGTGCCCTTCTGCCCTCTGTTTCCCTCGTTTTTTGTGCCTTTCTGCCCTCTGTTCCACCCGTTTTCCCCTTGTTTTTGTGCCCTTCTGCCCTCTGTTTCACTCGTTTTCCCCTTGTTTTTTGTGCCGTTCAGCCCTGTTTCCCTAGTTTTTTGTGCCTTTCTGCCCTCTGTTCCACCCATTTTCCCCTTGTTTTTGTGCCCTTCTGCCCTCTGTTTCCCTAGTTTTTTGTGCCTTTCTGCCCTCTGTTCCACCCATTTTCCCCTTGTTTTTCGTGCCCTTCTGCCCTCTGTTTCCCTTGTTTTTTGTGGCCTTCTGCTCTCTGTTTCACTGTTTTTTTTTGGCCTTCTGCTCTCTGTTTCACTCCTTTTCCCCTTGTTTTTTGTGCCCTTCTGCCCTCTGTTTCACTCGTTTTCCCCTTGTTTTTTGAGCCCTTCTGCCCTCTGTTTCCCTTGTTTTTTGTGCCTTTCTGCCCTAAGTTCCACCCGTTTTCCCCATGTTTTTGTGCCCTTCTGCCCTGTTTCACTCGTTTCCCCTTGTTTTTTGTGCCCTTCTGCCCTCTGTTTCCCTCGTTTTTTGTGCCTTTCTGCCCTCTGTTCCACCCGTTTTCCCCTTGTTTTTGTGCCCTTCTGCCCTCTGTTTCCCTCGTTTTTTGTGGCCTTCTGCTCTGTTTCACTTGTTTTTTTTGGCCTTCTGCTTTCTGTTTCACTAGTTTCCCCCTTGTTTTTTGTGCCCTTCTGCCCTCTGTTTCACTTGTTTCCCCTTGTTTTTTGTGCCCTTCTGCCCTCTGTTTCCCTCGTTTTTTGTACCTTTCTGCCCTCTGTTCCACCCCTTTTCCCCTTGTTTTTGTGGCCTTCTGCCCTCTGTTTCACTCGTTTTCCCCTAGTTTTTTGTGCCCTTCTGCCCTGTTTTCCTTGTTTTCTGTGGGCTTCTGCTCTCTGTTTCACTCATTTTCCCCTTGTTTTGTGCCCTTCTGCCTTCTGTTTGCCTCGTTTTTTGTGGCCTTCTGCCCTCTGTTTCACTTGTTTTCCCATTGTTTTTTGTGCCCTTCTGCCCTCTGTTTCCCTCGTTTTTTGTGGCCTTCTACTCTGTTTCACTTATCTTTTTTTGCCTTCTGCTCTCTGTTTCACTCGTTTCCCCCTTGTTTTTGTGCCCTTCTGCCCTTTGTTTCACTCGTTTTCCCCTTGTTTTTTGTGCCCTTCTGCCCTCTGTTTCCCTCGTTTTTTGTGCCTTTCTGCCCTCTGTTCCACCCGTTTTCGCCTTGTTTTTGTGCCCTTCTGCCCTGTTTCACTCGTTTTCCCCTTGTTTTTTGTGCCGTTCTGCCCTCTTTTTCCCTAGTTTTTTGTGCTTTTCTGCCCTCTGTTTCACTCATTTTCCACTTGTTTTGTGCCCTTCTGCCCTCTGTTTCCCTCGTTTTTCGTGCCCTTCTGCCTCTGTTTTCCTCGTTTTTTGAAGCCTTCTGCCCTCTGTTTCACTCGTTTTCTCCTTGTTTTTTGCCCTTCTGCCCTCTGTTCCCCTCGTTTTTTGTGCCCTTCTGCCCCGTTTCCCCCATTTTTCGTGCCCTTCTGCCCTCTTGTTTCCCTCGGTTTTTGTGGCCTTCTGTCCTCTGTTGCACTCGTTTTCCCCTTATTTTCCGTGCCCTTCTGCCTTCTGTTTCCCTCTTTTTATTTGGCCTTCTGCCCTGTTTCACTCCTTTTCCCCTTGTTTTTTGTGCCCTTCTGCCCTCTGTTTCCCCTCGTTTTTGTGGCCATCCGCCCTGTTTCACTCGTTTTCCCCTTGTTTTTCGTGCCTTTCTGCCCTCTGTTTCCCTTGTTTTTTGTGACCTTCTGCTCTCTGTTTCACTCGTTTTCCCCTTGTTTTGTGCCCTTCTGCCCTCTGTTTCCCTCTTTTTATGTTTGTGCCCTTTTGCACTCTGTTTCCCTCATTTTTCGTGCCCTTCTGCCCTCTGTTTCCCTCGTGTTACGTGCCCTTCTGCCCTCTTTTTCCCTCATTTTTTGTGCCTTTCTGCCCTATGTTCCACCCGTTTTCCCCTTGTTTTTGTGGCCTTCTGCCCTCTGTTTCACTCGTTTTCCCCTTGTTTTTTGTGCCCTTCTGCCATGTTTCCCTTGTTTCCTGTGGCCTTCTGCTCTCTGTTTCACTCATTTTCCCCTTGTTTTGTGCCTTTCTGCCCTCTGTTTCCCTCGTTTTTCGTGCCCTTCTGCGCTGTTTCCCTCGTTTTTTGTGGCCTTCTGCCCTCTGTTTCACTCGTTTTCCCCTTGTTTTTCGTGCCCTTCTGCCCTCTGTTTCCCTTGTTTTTTGTGGCCTTCTGCTCTCTGTTTCACTGGTTTTTTTTGGCCGTCTGCTCTCTGTTTCACTCTTTTTCCCCTTGTTTTTTGTGCCCTTCTGCCCTCTGTTCCACCCGTTTTCCCCATGTTTTTGTGCCCTTCTGCCCTTTTTCACTCGTTTTTGTGGCCTTCTGCCCTCTGTTTCACTCGTTTTCCCCTTGTTTTTCGTGCCCTTCTGCCCTCTGTTTCCCTTGTTTTTTGTGCCTTTCTGCCCTCTGTTCCACCCGTTTTCCCCATGTTTTTGTGCCCTTCTGCCCTCTGTTTCACTCATTTTCCCCTTGTTTTTTGTGCCGTTCTGCCATCTGTTTCCCTAGTTTTTTGTGCCTTTCTGCCCTCTGTTCCACCCATTTTCCCCTTGTTTTTGTGCCCTTCTGCCCTGTTTCACTCGTTTTCCCCTTGTTTTTCGTGCCCTTCTGCCCTGTTTCCCTTGTTTTCTGTGGCCTTCTGCTCTCTGTTTCACTCGTTTTCCACTTGTTTTGTGCCCTTCTGCCCTCTGTTTCCCTCGTTTTTCGTGCCCTTCTGCCTCTGTTTCCCTCGTTTTTTGAGGCCTTCTGCCCTCTGTTTCACTCGTTTTTCCCTTGTTTTTTGTGCCCTTCTGCCCTGTTTCCCTCGTGTTTCGTGCCCTTCTGACCTGTTTCCCTCGTTTTTTTGTGCCTTTCTGCCCTCTGTTCCACCCGTTTTCCCTTTGTTTTTGTGGCCTTCTGCCCTCTGTTTCACTCGTTTTCCCCTTGTTTTTTGTGCTCTTCTGCCCTGTTTCCCTTGTTTGCGGTGGGCTTCTGCTCTCTGTTTCACTCATTTTCCCATTGTTTTTTGTGCCCTTCTGCCCTCTGTTTCCCTCGTTTTTTGTGGCCTTCTGCTCTCTGTTTCACTTGTTTTTTTGGCCTTCTGCTCTCTGTTTCACTCGTTTCCCCCTTGTTTTTTGTGCCCTTCTGCCCTCTGTTTCACTCGTTTTCCCCTTGTTTTTTGTGCCCTTCTGCCCTCTGTTTCCCTAATTTTTTGTGCCTTTCTGCCCTCTGTTCCACCCGTTTTCCCCTTGTTTTTTGCCCTTCTGCCCTCTGTTTCACTCGTTTTCCCCTTGTTTTTCGTGCTCTTCTGCCCTGTTTCCCTTGTTTTCTGAGGCCTTCTGCTCTCTGTTTCACTCGTTTTCCACTTGTTTTGTGCCCTTCTGCCCTCTGTTTCCCTCGTTTTTCGTGCCCTTCTGCCTCAGTTTTCCTCGTTTTTTGAGGCCTTCTGCCCTCTGTTTCACTCGTTTTCCCCTTGTTTTTTGTGCCCTTCTGCCCTCTGTTCCCCTCGTTTTTTGTGCCCTTCTGCCCCGTTTCCCCCGTTTTTCGTGCCCTTCTGCCCTCTTGTTTCCCTCGTTTTTTGTGGCCTTCTGTCCTCTGTTGCACTCGTTTTCCCCTTGTTTTCAGTGCCCTTCTGCCTTCTGTTTCCCTCTTTTTATGTGGCCTTCAGCCCTGTTTCACTCCTTTTCCCCTTGTTTTTTGTGCCCTTCTGCCCTCTGTTTCCCTCGTTTTTGTGGCCATCTGCCCTGTTTCACTCGTTTTCCCCTTGTTTTTTGTGCCTTTCTGCCCTCTGTTTCCCTTGTTTTTTGTGACCTTCTGCCCTCTGTTTCACTCGTTTTCTCCTTGTTTTGTGCCCTTCTGCCCTCTGTTTCCCTCGTTTTTTGTTTGTGCCCTTCTGCATTCTGTTTCCCTCATTTTTCGTGCCCTTCTGCCCTCTGTTTCCCTCGTGTTTCGTGCCCTTCTGACCTGTTTCCCTCGTTTTTTTGTGCCTTTCTGCCCTCTGTTCCACCCGTTTTCCCCTTGTTTTTGTGGCCTTCTGCCCTCTGTTTCACTCGTTTTCCCCTTGTTTTTTGTGCCCTTCTGCCCTGTTTCCCTTGTTTGCGGTGGGCTTCTGCTCTCTGTTTCACTCATTTTCCCATTGTTTTTTGTGCCCTTCTGCCCTCTGTTTCCCTCGTTTTTTGTGGCCTTCTGCTCTCTGTTTCACTTGTTTTTTTGGCCTTCTGCTCTCTGTTTCACTCGTTTCCCCCTTGTTTTTTGTGCCCTTCTGCCCTCTGTTTCACTCGTTTTCCCCTTGTTTTTTGTGCCCTTCTGCCCTCTGTTTCCCTCATTTTTTGTGCCTTTCTGCCCTCTGTTCCACCCGTTTTCCCCTTGTTTTTTGCCCTTCTGCCCTCTGTTTCACTCGTTTTCCCCTTGTTTTTTGTGCTCTTCTGCCCTGTTTCCCTTGTTTTCTGAGGCCTTCTGCTCTCTGTTTCACTCGTTTTCCACTTGTTTTGTGCCCTTCTGCCCTCTGTTTCCCTCGTTTTTCGTGCCCTTCTGCCTCTGTTTTCCTCGTTTTTTGAGGCCTTCTGCCCTCTGTTTGACTCGTTTTCCCCTTGTTTTTTGTGCCCTTCTGCCCTCTGTTCCCCTCGTTTTTTGTGCCCTTCTGCCCCGTTTCCCCCGTTTTTCGTGCCCTTCTGCCCTCTTGTTTCCCTCGTTTTTTGTGGCCTTCTGTCCTCTGTTGCACTCGTTTTCCCCTTGTTTTCAGTGCCCTTCTGCCTTCTGTTTCCCTCTTTTTATGTGGCCTTCTGCCCTGTTTCACTCCTTTTCCCCTTGTTTTTTGTGCCCTTCTGCCCTCTGTTTCCCTCGTTTTTGTGGCCATCTGCCCTGTTTCACTCGTTTTCCCCTTGTTTTTTGTGCCTTTCTGCCCTCTGTTTCCCTTGTTTTTTGTGACCTTCTGCCCTCTGTTTCACTCGTTTTCTCCTTGTTTTGTGCCCTTCTGCCCTCTGTTTCCCTCGTTTTTTGTTTGTGCCCTTCTGCATTCTGTTTCCCTCATTTTTCGTGCCCTTCTGCCCTCTGTTTCCCTCGTGTTTCGTGCCCTTCTGCCCTCTGTTTCCCTCGTTTTTTGTGCCTTTCTGCCCTCTGTTCCAAGCGTTTCCCCTTGTTTTTGTGGCCTTCTGCCCTCTGTTTCACTCGTTTTCCCCTTGTTTTTTGTGCCTTTCTGTCATGTTTCCCTTGTTTCCTGTGGCCTTCTGCTCTCTGTTTCACTCATTTTCCCCTTGTTTTGTGCCCTTCTGCCCTCTGTTTCCCTCGTTTTTCGTGCCCTTCTGCCCTCTGTTTCCCTCGTTTTTTGTGGCCTTCTGCCCTCTGTTTCACTCGTTTTCCCCTTGTTTTTCGTGCCCTTCTGCCCTCTGTTTTCCTTGTTTTTTGTGGCCTTCTGCTCTCTGTTGCACTGGTTTTTTTTGGCCTTCTGCTCTCTGTTTCACTCTTTTTCCCCTTGTTTTTTGTGCCCTTCTGCCCTCTGTTTCACTCGTTTTCCCCGTGTTTTTTGAGCCCTTCTGCCCTTTGTTTCCCTTGTTTTTTGTGCCTTTCTGCCCTCTGTTCCACCCGTTTTCCCCATGTTTTTGTGCCCTTCTGCCCTCTGTTTCACTCGTTTTCCCCTTGTTTTTGTGCTGTTCTGCCCTCTGTTTCCCTAGTTTTTTGTGCCTTTCTGCCCTCTGTTCCACCCATTTTCCCCTTGTTTTTGTGCCCTTCTGCCCTCTGTTTCACTCGTTTTCCCCTTGTTTTTCGTGCCCTTCTGCCCTGTTTCCCTTGTTTTCTGTGGCCTTCTGCTCTCTGTTTCACTCGTTTTCCACTTGTTTTGTGCCCTTCTGCCCTCTGTTTCCCTCGTTTTTCGTGCCCTTCTGCCTCTGTTTCCCTCGTTTTTTGAGGCCTTCTGCCCTCTGTTTCACTCGTTTTCCCCTTGTTTTTTGTGCCCTTCTGCCCTCTTGTTTCCCTCGTTTTTTGTGGCCTTCTGTCCTCTGTTGCACTCGTTTTCCCCTTGTTTTCAGTGCCCTTCTGCCTTCTGTTTCCCTCTTTTTATGTGGCCTTCAGCCCTGTTTCACTCCTTTTCCCCTTGTTTTTTGTGCCCTTCTGCCCTCTGTTTCCCTCGTTTTTGTGGCCATCTGCCCTGTTTCACTCGTTTTCCCCTTGTTTTTTGTGCCTTTCTGTCCTCTGTTTCCCTTGTTTTTTGTGACCTTCTGCCCTCTGTTTCACTCGTTTTCTCCTTGTTTTGTGCCCTTCTGCCCTCTGTTTCCCTCGTTTTTTGTTTGTGCCCTTCTGCATTCTGTTTCCCTCATTTTTCGTGCCCTTCTGCCCTCTGTTTCCCTCGTTTTTTGTGCCTTTCTGCCCTCTGTTCCACCCGTTTTCCCCTTGTTTTTGTGGCCTTCTGCCCTCTGTTTCACTCGTTTTCCCCTTGTTTTTTGTGCCCTTCTGCCATGTTTCCCTTGTTTTCTGTGGCCTTCTGCTCTCTGTTTCACTCATTTTCCCCTTGTTTTGTGCCCTTGTGCCCTCTGTTTCCCTCGTTTTTCGTCCCCTTCTGCCCTCTGTTTCCCTCGTTTTTTGAGGCCGTCTGCCCTCTGTTTCACTCGTTTTCCCCTTGTTTTTTGTGCCCTTCTGCCCTCTGTTTCCCTTGTTTTTTGTGGCCTTCTGCTCTCTGTTTTACTGTTTTTTTGGCCTTCTGCTCTCTGTTTCACTCGTTTTCCCCTTGTTTTTTGTGCCCTTCTGCCCTCTGTTTCACTCGTTTTCCCCTTGTTTTTTGAGCCCTTCTGCCCTCTGTTTCCCTTGTTTTTTGTGCCTTTCTGCCCTCTGTTCCGCCCGTTTTCCCCATGTTTTTGTGCCCTTCTGCCCTGTTTCACTCGTTTTCCCCTTGTTTTTTGTGCCCTTCTGCCCTCTGTTTCCCTCGTTTTTTGTGCCTTTCTGCCCTCTGTTCCACCCGTTTTCCCCTTGTTTTTGTGCCCTTCTGCCCTCTGTTTCCTTCGTTTTTTGTGGCCTTCTGCTCTGTTTCACTTGTTTTTTTTGGCCTTCTGCTCTCTGTTTCACTCGTTTCCCCCTTGTTTTTTGTGCCCTTCTGCCCTCTGTTTCACTTGTTTTCCCCTTGTTTTTTATGCCCTTCTGCCCTCTGTTTCCCTCGTTTTTTGTGCCTTTCTGCCCTCTGTTCCACCCGTTTTCCCCTTGTTTTTGTGCCCTTCTGCCCTCTGTTTCACTCGTTTTCCCCTTGTTTTTTGTGCCGTTCAGCCCTGTTTCCCTAGTTTTTTGTGCCTTTCTGCCCTCTGTTCCACCCATTTTCCCCTTGTTTTTGTGCCCTTCTGCCCTCTGTTTCCCTAGTTTTTTGTGCCTTTCTGCCCTCTGTTCCACCCATTTTCCCCTTGTTTTTCGTGCCCTTCTGCCCTCTGTTTCCCTTGTTTTTTGTGGCCTTCTGCTCTCTGTTTCACTGTTTTTTTTTGGCCTTCTGCTCTCTGTTTCACTCCTTTTCCCCTTGTTTTTTGTGCCCTTCTGCCCTCTGTTTCACTCGTTTTCCCCTTGTTTTTTGAGCCCTTCTGCCCTCTGTTTCCCTTGTTTTTTGTGCCTTTCTGCCCTAAGTTCCACCCGTTTTCCCCATGTTTTTGTGCCCTTCTGCCCTGTTTCACTCGTTTCTCCTTGTTTTTTGTGCCCTTCTGCCCTCTGTTTCCCTCGTTTTTTGTGCCTTTCTGCCTCTGTTCCACCCGTTTTCCCCTTGTTTTTGTGCCCTTCTGCCCTCTGTTTCCCTCGTTTTTTGTGGCCTTCTGCTCTGTTTCACTTGTTTTTTTTGGCCTTCTGCTTTCTGTTTCACTAGTTTCCCCCTTGTTTTTTGTGCCCTTCTGCCCTCTGTTTCACTTGTTTCCCCTTGTTTTTTGTGCCCTTCTGCCCTCTGTTTCCCTCGTTTTTTGTACCTTTCTGCCCTCTGTTCCACCCCTTTTCCCCTTGTTTTTGTGGCCTTCTGCCCTCTGTTTCACTCGTTTTCCCCTAGTTTTTTGTGCCCTTCTGCCCTGTTTTCCTTGTTTTCTGTGGGCTTCTGCTCTCTGTTTCACTCATTTTCCCCTTGTTTTGTGCCCTTCTGCCTTCTGTTTGCCTCGTTTTTTGTGGCCTTCTGCCCTCTGTTTCACTTGTTTTCCCATTGTTTTTTGTGCCCTTCTGCCCTCTGTTTCCCTCGTTTTTTGTGGCCTTCTACTCTGTTTCACTTATCTTTTTTTGCCTTCTGCTCTCTGTTTCACTCGTTTCCCCCTTGTTTTTGTGCCCTTCTGCCCTTTGTTTCACTCGTTTTCCCCTTGTTTTTTGTGCCCTTCTGCCCTCTGTTTCCCTCGTTTTTTGTGCCTTTCTGCCCTCTGTTCCACCCGTTTTCGCCTTGTTTTTGTGCCCTTCTGCCCTGTTTCACTCGTTTTCCCCTTGTTTTTTGTGCCGTTCTGCCCTCTTTTTCCCTAGTTTTTTGTGCTTTTCTGCCCTCTGTTTCACTCATTTTCCACTTGTTTTGTGCCCTTCTGCCCTCTGTTTCCCTCGTTTTTCGTGCCCTTCTGCCTCTGTTTTCCTCGTTTTTTGAAGCCTTCTGCCCTCTGTTTCACTCGTTTTCTCCTTGTTTTTTGCCCTTCTGCCCTCTGTTCCCCTCGTTTTTTGTGCCCTTCTGCCCCGTTTCCCCCATTTTTCGTGCCCTTCTGCCCTCTTGTTTCCCTCGGTTTTTGTGGCCTTCTGTCCTCTGTTGCACTCGTTTTCCCCTTATTTTCCGTGCCCTTCTGCCTTCTGTTTCCCTCTTTTTATTTGGCCTTCTGCCCTGTTTCACTCCTTTTCCCCTTGTTTTTTGTGCCCTTCTGCCCTCTGTTTCCCCTCGTTTTTGTGGCCATCCGCCCTGTTTCACTCGTTTTCCCCTTGTTTTTCGTGCCTTTCTGCCCTCTGTTTCCCTTGTTTTTTGTGACCTTCTGCTCTCTGTTTCACTCGTTTTCCCCTTGTTTTGTGCCCTTCTGCCCTCTGTTTCCCTCGTTTTATGTTTGTGCCCTTTTGCACTCTGTTTCCCTCATTTTTCGTGCCCTTCTGCCCTCTGTTTCCCTCGTGTTACGTGCCCTTCTGCCCTCTTTTTCCCTCATTTTTTGTGCCTTTCTGCCCTATGTTCCACCCGTTTTCCCCTTGTTTTTGTGGCCTTCTGCCCTCTGTTTCACTCGTTTTCCCCTTGTTTTTTGTGCCCTTCTGCCATGTTTCCCTTGTTTCCTGTGGCCTTCTGCTCTCTGTTTCACTCATTTTCCCCTTGTTTTGTGCCTTTCTGCCCTCTGTTTCCCTCGTTTTTCGTGCCCTTCTGCGCTGTTTCCCTCGTTTTTTGTGGCCTTCTGCCCTCTGTTTCACTCGTTTTCCCCTTGTTTTTCGTGCCCTTCTGCCCTCTGTTTCCCTTGTTTTTTGTGGCCTTCTGCTCTCTGTTTCACTGGTTTTTTTTGGCCGTCTGCTCTCTGTTTCACTCTTTTTCCCCTTGTTTTTTGTGCCCTTCTGCCCTCTGTTCCACCCGTTTTCCCCATGTTTTTGTGCCCTTCTGCCCTTTTCACTCGTTTTTGTGGCCTTCCGCCCTCTGTTTCACTCGTTTTCCCCTTGTTTTTCGTGCCCTTCTGCCCTCTGTTTCCCTTGTTTTTTGTGCCTTTCTGCCCTCTGTTCCACCCGTTTTCCCCATGTTTTTGTGCCCTTCTGCCCTCTGTTTCACTCATTTTCCCCTTGTTTTTTGTGCCGTTCTGCCCTCTGTTTCCCTAGTTTTTTGTGCCTTTCTGCCCTCTGTTCCACCCATTTTCCCCTTGTTTTTGTGCCCTTCTGCCCTGTTTCACTCGTTTTCCCCTTGTTTTTCATGCCCTTCTGCCCTGTTTCCCTTGTTTTCTGTGGCCTTCTGCTCTCTGTTTCACTCGTTTTCCACTTGTTTTGTGCCCTTCTGCCCTCTGTTTCCCTCGTTTTTCGTGCCCTTCTGCCTCTGTTTCCCTCGTTTTTTGAGGCCTTCTGCCCTCTGTTTCACTCGTTTTTCCCTTGTTTTTTGTGCCCTTCTGCCCTGTTTCCCTCGTGTTTCGTGCCCTTCTGACCTGTTTCCCTCGTTTTTTTGTGCCTTTCTGCCCTCTGTTCCACCCGTTTTCCCCTTGTTTTTGTGGCCTTCTGCCCTCTGTTTCACTCGTTTTCCCCTTGTTTTTTGTGCTCTTCTGCCCTGTTTCCCTTGTTTGCGGTGGGCTTCTGCTCTCTGTTTCACTCATTTTCCCATTGTTTTTTGTGCCCTTCTGCCCTCTGTTTCCCTCGTTTTTTGTGGCCTTCTGCTCTCTGTTTCACTTGTTTTTTTGGCCTTCTGCTCTCTGTTTCACTCGTTTCCCCCTTGTTTTTTGTGCCCTTCTGCCCTCTGTTTCACTCGTTTTCCCCTTGTTTTTTGTGCCCTTCTGCCCTCTGTTTCCCTAATTTTTTGTGCCTTTCTGCCCTCTGTTCCACCTGTTTTCCCCTTGTTTTTTGCCCTTCTGCCCTCTGTTTCACTCGTTTTCCCCTTGTTTTTCGTGCTCTTCTGCCCTGTTTCCCTTGTTTTCTGAGGCCTTCTGCTCTCTGTTTCACTCGTTTTCCACTTGTTTTGTGCCCTTCTGCCCTCTGTTTCCCTCGTTTTTCGTGCCCTTCTGCCTCAGTTTTCCTCGTTTTTTGAGGCCTTCTGCCCTCTGTTTCACTCGTTTTCCCCTTGTTTTTTGTGCCCTTCTGCCCTCTGTTCCCCTCGTTTTTTGTGCCCTTCTGCCCCGTTTCCCCCGTTTTCGTGCCCTTCTGCCCTCTTGTTTCCCTCGTTTTTTGTGGCCTTCTGTCCTCTGTTGCACTCGTTTTCCCCTTGTTTTCAGTGCCCTTCTGCCTTCTGTTTCCCTCTTTTTATGTGGCCTTCAGCCCTGTTTCACTCCTTTTCCCCTTGTTTTTTGTGCCCTTCTGCCCTCTGTTTCCCTCGTTTTTGTGGCCATCTGCCCTGTTTCACTCGTTTTCCCCTTGTTTTTTGTGCCTTTCTGCCCTCTGTTTCCCTTGTTTTTTGTGACCTTCTGCCCTCTGTTTCACTCGTTTTCTCCTTGTTTTTTGCCCTTCTGCCCTCTGTTTCACTCGTTTTCCCCTTGTTTTTCGTGCTCTTCTGCCCTGTTTCCCTTGTTTTCTGAGGCCTTCTGCTCTCTGTTTCACTCGTTTTCCACTTGTTTTGTGCCCTTCTGCCCTCTGTTTCCCTCGTTTTTCGTGCCCTTCTGCCTCAGTTTTCCTCGTTTTTTGAGGCCTTCTGCCCTCTGTTTCACTCGTTTTCCCCTTGTTTTTTGTGCCCTTCTGCCCTCTGTTCCCCTCGTTTTTTGTGCCCTTCTGCCCCGTTTCCCCCGTTTTTCGTGCCCTTCTGCCCTCTTGTTTCCCTCGTTTTTTGTGGCCTTCTGTCCTCTGTTGCACTCGTTTTCCCCTTGTTTTCAGTGCCCTTCTGCCTTCTGTTTCCCTCTTTTTATGTGGCCTTCAGCCCTGTTTCACTCCTTTTCCCCTTGTTTTTTGTGCCCTTCTGCCCTCTGTTTCCCTCGTTTTTGTGGCCATCTGCCCTGTTTCACTCGTTTTCCCCTTGTTTTTTGTGCCTTTCTGCCCTCTGTTTCCCTTGTTTTTTGTGACCTTCTGCCCTCTGTTTCACTCGTTTTTTGTTTGTGCCCTTCTGCATTCTGTTTCCCTCATTTTTCGTGCCCTTCTGCCCTCTGTTTCCCTCGTGTTTCGTGCCCTTCTGACCTGTTTCCCTCGTTTTTTTGTGCCTTTCTGCCCTCTGTTCCACCCGTTTTCCCCTTGTTTTTGTGGCCTTCTGCCCTCTGTTTCACTCGTTTTCCCCTTGTTTTTTGTGCCCTTCTGCCCTGTTTCCCTTGTTTGCGGTGGGCTTCTGCTCTCTGTTTCACTCATTTTCCCATTGTTTTTTGTGCCCTTCTGCCCTCTGTTTCCCTCGTTTTTTGTGGCCTTCTGCTCTCTGTTTCACTTGTTTTTTTGGCCTTCTGCTCTCTGTTTCACTCGTTTCCCCCTTGTTTTTTGTGCCCTTCTGCCCTCTGTTTCACTCGTTTTCCCCTTGTTTTTTGTGCCCTTCTGCCCTCTGTTTCCCTCATTTTTTGTGCCTTTCTGCCCTCTGTTCCACCCGTTTTCCCCTTGTTTTTTGCCCTTCTGCCCTCTGTTTCACTCGTTTTCCCCTTGTTTTTTGTGCTCTTCTGCCCTGTTTCCCTTGTTTTCTGAGGCCTTCTGCTCTCTGTTTCACTCGTTTTCCACTTGTTTTGTGCCCTTCTGCCCTCTGTTTCCCTCGTTTTTCGTGCCCTTCTGCCTCTGTTTTCCTCGTTTTTTGAGGCCTTCTGCCCTCTGTTTGACTCGTTTTCCCCTTGTTTTTTGTGCCCTTCTGCCCTCTGTTCCCCTCGTTTTTTGTGCCCTTCTGCCCCGTTTCCCCCGTTTTTCGTGCCCTTCTGCCCTCTTGTTTCCCTCGTTTTTTGTGGCCTTCTGTCCTCTGTTGCACTCGTTTTCCCCTTGTTTTCAGTGCCCTTCTGCCTTCTGTTTCCCTCTTTTTATGTGGCCTTCTGCCCTGTTTCACTCCTTTTCCCCTTGTTTTTTGTGCCCTTCTGCCCTCTGTTTCCCTCGTTTTTGTGGCCATCTGCCCTGTTTCACTCGTTTTCCCCTTGTTTTTTGTGCCTTTCTGCCCTCTGTTTCCCTTGTTTTTTGTGACCTTCTGCCCTCTGTTTCACTCGTTTTCTCCTTGTTTTGTGCCCTTCTGCCCTCTGTTTCCCTCGTTTTTTGTTTGTGCCCTTCTGCATTCTGTTTCCCTCATTTTTCGTGCCCTTCTGCCCTCTGTTTCCCTCGTGTTTCGTGCCCTTCTGCCCTCTGTTTCCCTCGTTTTTTGTGCCTTTCTGCCCTCTGTTCCAAGCGTTTCCCCTTGTTTTTGTGGCCTTCTGCCCTCTGTTTCACTCGTTTTCCCCTTGTTTTTTGTGCCTTTCTGTCATGTTTCCCTTGTTTCCTGTGGCCTTCTGCTCTCTGTTTCACTCATTTTCCCCTTGTTTTGTGCCCTTCTGCCCTCTGTTTCCCTCGTTTTTCGTGCCCTTCTGCCCTCTGTTTCCCTCGTTTTTTGTGGCCTTCTGCCCTCTGTTTCACTCGTTTTCCCCTTGTTTTTCGTGCCCTTCTGCCCTCTGTTTTCCTTGTTTTTTGTGGCCTTCTGCTCTCTGTTGCACTGGTTTTTTTTGGCCTTCTGCTCTCTGTTTCACTCTTTTTCCCCTTGTTTTTTGTGCCCTTCTGCCCTCTGTTTCACTCGTTTTCCCCGTGTTTTTTGAGCCCTTCTGCCCTTTGTTTCCCTTGTTTTTTGTGCCTTTCTGCCCTCTGTTCCACCCGTTTTCCCCATGTTTTTGTGCCCTTCTGCCCTCTGTTTCACTCGTTTTCCCCTTGTTTTTGTGCTGTTCTGCCCTCTGTTTCCCTAGTTTTTTGTGCCTTTCTGCCCTCTGTTCCACCCATTTTCCCCTTGTTTTTGTGCCCTTCTGCCCTCTGTTTCACTCGTTTTCCCCTTGTTTTTTCGTGCCCTTCTGCCCTGTTTCCCTTGTTTTCTGTGGCCTTCTGCTCTCTGTTTCACTCGTTTTCCACTTGTTTTGTGCCCTTCTGCCCTCTGTTTCCCTCGTTTTTCGTGCCCTTCTGCCTCTGTTTCCCTCGTTTTTTGAGGCCTTCTGCCCTCTGTTTCACTCGTTTTCCCCTTGTTTTTTGTGCCCTTCTGCCCTCTTGTTTCCCTCGTTTTTTGTGGCCTTCTGTCCTCTGTTGCACTCGTTTTCCCCTTGTTTTCAGTGCCCTTCTGCCTTCTGTTTCCCTCTTTTTATGTGGCCTTCAGCCCTGTTTCACTCCTTTTCCCCTTGTTTTTTGTGCCCTTCTGCCCTCTGTTTCCCTCGTTTTTGTGGCCATCTGCCCTGTTTCACTCGTTTTCCCCCTTGTTTTTTGTGCCTTTCTGTCCTCTGTTTCCCTTGTTTTTTGTGACCTTCTGCCCTCTGTTTCACTTGTTTTCTCCTTGTTTTGTGCCCTTCTGCCCTCTGTTTCCCTCGTTTTTTGTTTGTGCCCTTCTGCATTCTGTTTCCCTCATTTTTCGTGCCCTTCTGCCCTCTGTTTCCCTCGTTTTTTGTGCCTTTCTGCCCTCTGTTCCACCCGTTTTCCCCTTGTTTTTGTGGCCTTCTGCCCTCTGTTTCACTCGTTTTCCCCTTGTTTTTTGTGCCCTTCTGCCATGTTTCCCTTGTTTTCTGTGGCCTTCTGCTCTCTGTTTCACTCATTTTCCCCTTGTTTTGTGCCCTTGTGCCCTCTGTTTCCCTCGTTTTTCGTCCCCTTCTGCCCTCTGTTTCCCTCGTTTTTTGAGGCCGTCTGCCCTCTGTTTCACTCGTTTTCCCCTTGTTTTTTGTGCCCTTCTGCCCTCTGTTTCCCTTGTTTTTTGTGGCCTTCTGCTCTCTGTTTTACTGTTTTTTTGGCCTTCTGCTCTCTGTTTCACTCGTTTTCCCCTTGTTTTTTGTGCCCTTCTGCCCTCTGTTTCACTCGTTTTCCCCTTGTTTTTTGAGCCCTTCTGCCCTCTGTTTCCCTTGTTTTTTGTGCCTTTCTGCCCTCTGTTCCGCCCGTTTTCCCCATGTTTTTGTGCCCTTCTGCCCTGTTTCACTCGTTTTCCCCTTGTTTTTTGTGCCCTTCTGCCCTCTGTTTCCCTCGTTTTTTGTGCCTTTCTGCCCTCTGTTCCACCCGTTTTCCCCTTGTTTTTGTGCCCTTCTGCCCTCTGTTTCCTTCGTTTTTTGTGGCCTTCTGCTCTGTTTCACTTGTTTTTTTTGGCCTTCTGCTCTCTGTTTCACTCGTTTCCCCCTTGTTTTTTGTGCCCTTCTGCCCTCTGTTTCACTTGTTTTCCCCTTGTTTTTTGTGCCCTTCTGCCCTCTGTTTCCCCCGTTTTTTGTGCCTTTCTGCCCTCTGTTCCACCCGTTTTCCCCTTGTTTTTGTGCCCTTCTGCCCTGTTTCACTCGTTTTCCCCCTTGTTTTTTGTGCCGTTCAGCCCTGTTTCCCTAGTTTTTTGTGCCTTTCTGCCCTCTGTTCCACCCATTTTCCCCTTGTTTTTGTGCCCTTCTGCCCTCTGTTTCCCTAGTTTTTTGTGCCTTTCTGCCCTCTGTTCCACCCATTTTCCCCTTGTTTTTCGTGCCCTTCTGCCCTCTGTTTCCCTTGTTTTTTGTGGCCTTCTGCTCTCTGTTTCACTGTTTTTTTTTTGGCCTTCTGCTCTCTGTTTCACTCCTTTTCCCCTTGTTTTTTGTGCCCTTCTGCCCTCTGTTTCACTCGTTTTCCCCTTGTTTTTTGAGCCCTTCTGCCCTCTGTTTCCCTTGTTTTTTGTGCCTTTCTGCCCTAAGTTCCACCCGTTTTCCCCATGTTTTTGTGCCCTTCTGCCCTGTTTCACTCGTTTCCCCTTGTTTTTTGTGCCCTTCTGCCCTCTGTTTCCCTCGTTTTTTGTGCCTTTCTGCCCTCTGTTCCACCCGTTTTCCCCTTGTTTTTGTGCCCTTCTGCCCTCTGTTTCCCTCGTTTTTTGTGGCCTTCTGCTCTGTTTCACTTGTTTTTTTTGGCCTTCTGCTTTCTGTTTCACTAGTTTCCCCCTTGTTTTTTGTGCCCTTCTGCCCTCTGTTTCACTTGTTTCCCCTTGTTTTTTGTGCCCTTCTGCCCTCTGTTTCCCTCGTTTTTTGTACCTTTCTGCCCTCTGTTCCACCCCTTTTCCCCTTGTTTTTGTGGCCTTCTGCCCTCTGTTTCACTCGTTTTCCCCTAGTTTTTTGTGCCCTTCTGCCCTGTTTTCCTTGTTTTCTGTGGGCTTCTGCTCTCTGTTTCACTCATTTTCCCCTTGTTTTGTGCCCTTCTGCCTTCTGTTTGCCTCGTTTTTTGTGGCCTTCTGCCCTCTGTTTCACTTGTTTTCCCATTGTTTTTTGTGCCCTTCTGCCCTCTGTTTCCCTCGTTTTTTGTGGCCTTCTACTCTGTTTCACTTATCTTTTTTTGCCTTCTGCTCTCTGTTTCACTCGTTTCCCCTTGTTTTTGTGCCCTTCTGCCCTTTGTTTCACTCGTTTTCCCCTTGTTTTTTGTGCCCTTCTGCCCTCTGTTTCCATCGTTTTTTGTGCCTTTCTGCCCTCTGTTCCACCCGTTTTCGCCTTGTTTTTGTGCCCTTCTGCCCTGTTTCACTCGTTTTCCCCTTGTTTTTTGTGCCGTTCTGCCCTCTTTTTCCCTAGTTTTTTGTGCTTTTCTGCCCTCTGTTTCACTCATTTTCCACTTGTTTTGTGCCCTTCTGCCCTCTGTTTCCCTCGTTTTTCGTGCCCTTCTGCCTCTGTTTTCCTCGTTTTTTGAAGCCTTCTGCCCTCTGTTTCACTCGTTTTCTCCTTGTTTTTTGCCCTTCTGCCCTCTGTTCCCCTCGTTTTTTGTGC